>NC_133010.1:19097902-19400932 GCF_048564905.1 Vicugna pacos | reverse complement strand
TTCTGTGCCATCTTGTAAAGTGGTCCTTTGATCCTTTTTCTTTCCTTTTTTTGTATTTTTCATACATCTATTTTCTGTAATTGTATAATTGATTTTTTTTAACTTAGAAACACATGGAACAAGCAGTTACCCTGCTGACAATTTAGCTACAGTTGTTGCTGAAACACTTGGACTTAGCCTTCAAGAAGAATCTGTAAGTAGTTTTTTAGTTTGGTGATAATATGAATTAGTGTCTTTGTAGGTCAGTTTTTAGAGAATTGAGGGAGAAATTATTTTATCCAAAGATTATTGGATAAAGGCTTAGAACAAAATTCATGTGGCTAGAAAAGCCTGTTTCTATTATCCACCCCATGTCATTCCAGAAATCCTGAGTCTTCAGAATTCTTGGGATAAAGGTTGTGAGTTGAGTCAAAATTTAGAGAAGTAATGATGGCTTAGAGGATTTGACTAACCCTCTTCCCTGCCCCTTCTCTCCTCCACACCCTCTTCCAACTAGGGGAAGACTTTAAGAGAAGACTTGTTGATTTCAGAATTTATGGGATCTTTTCAACACCCTTTAAACCAGAGTTTGATTTGGAAAACAGGCTGAATTCTTGGGTCTACTACAGATGCTTTGATTCTTTGCGCCAATCCAGTTAGACTAAATTCTTAGGGATTGAGATAGAAATTGACCCCATGATTTTCTTTTCATTATTTTAGTGCTTCCTTACATCAGGCACATTTACTTTTTTTCCCTAACTGATCCCTAAAAAATGGAAAACTTGTGTTCTTCAACCTTAAGAAAATTTCAATTTGATACAACATTAAAATAGTATTCTTTTGCTTTAGTCAGTAAATGTGTGTATGCTCTTATAAAATTGCCTTGCTGTTGAATTCCTAAAAATTGAATTGGTTTTTTTACTATGTTTGGATTTTCTTTTTCTTATTCTTTTTTTTTTTTTTTGGTACTTTCTAGTTTTAAATCTGTCTTCAAGTGATAGTGGGTAGTTTTTAATTTTGAGCTTTAAATGTGTTTTAATGGTTTCTAGTTCCCTCTTACCCTTAAACCTGGCACGTCAGTAGTTCAGGCACCAAATATGTTAAGGAAACTGATCTCTAATGACTTGCTGCTCAAAGTGCTCAAGTCAGCAGCATCTGCATCCCTGGAAGTTTGTTAAGAGATAGAGAATCTCAAACCCAACCCCAGAACTTCTATTTTCAGCAAGATCCACAGTTGATTTGTGTGCATGTTAAAGTTTAGGAAGCACTGTTCTTTAAAGGGTCCTTTTAAGTTTATCTCCTTTAAGTATGAAAATATAATCATCTCTGTTCCCTTTCTTTCATCTAAATAATGTTTTTTGGAATTGGCAGCCACCAGTCTGCTTTCTGTCCTTACAGATTTACCTATTCTGAATAATTTATATAAACAGTATCATATATGTGGGGTTTGAGTTTGGCTTCTTTCACTTAGGTATTTTTGAGGTTCATCCACATCATAGCATATATCAGTATTCCATTCTTCCTTAAGAATAAATAATCTTCCATTGTATTTATGTACTTTAAATGTTATTATTGAAGGAATCTCGAGGCCCCAGGAGCCCTCTTGATGATGAACTCTACCACTGTCTGGAAGGAGATAACAAGAAGCAACCTTTTGAGGAATCTAGAGGAAATAGTGAAGATAGTTTAAGGTAATTTGGGGCATTTTGGTAAAAACTTATAAACTGTCAGTGAGATTCTGTTACAGTAAGTTCCATATACTTGAACTGTTTCTCTCCCACGGCTTGTTACTCTGGTTGTATTAGTTTTTATTTAAAAGGCTGTTTCCCCCAGTTTATGACCAGTTGAGGGCTTTTGGCTTTATTGGAGAGAGATGGGTATTATCTTCAGGTTCTTTCTGTACTTCTAGCAAGCAGTACTTGAGAGGTCGCAGCCTTGTTACTCTGCCCCTTTAAAGATCCAGTCATGCCTTCGAGGTTTGCATTTTCAAAAGCTGGATGTTGTATCAGATCCACTGTAAGCTTGAATGAGCCTCCAAGCTTGTGTCATGTCTTGTTTTTACTAATTTCAGAATATCCATTAACTGACAATACCTACATTTATGTAGCATTTTGCTTTTTAAAAGAGCTTTCAGTATTAGATACATATATCATATTTAATTTGTCATCATAGTAACTCATTAAAATAGGTTTTATTACCCCCATTTTTTACAGCTGACAAAACTGTAGCATCACAGAGGTTAAATGTCTTTTTAAGGCCACACAACTATTAAGTATTAGAGCCAGAGCTCTTACCCATTCTGTGTCTTCAAACTTAACTCTAAGGCTTTCTTTTTTTTTTTTTAATTGAAGTACAGTTAGTTACAGTATGTCAATTTCTGGTGTACAGCATAATGTCCCAGTCATGCATATATATACATATATTTGTTTTCATGTTTTTTCATGAAAGGTTGCTACAAGATATTGAATATAGTTCCCTGTGCTATATAGAAGAAATTTGTTTTTATCTATTTTTATATATAGTGGTTAACATTTGCAAATCTCAAACTCCCAAATTTATCCCTTCCCACCCCCTATCCCCTGGTAACCATGGATTGTTTACTATTTCAAGTCTATTTCTGTTTTGTAGTTGAGTTCATTAGTGTCCTCCTTTTTTTCTTTTTCTTTTTTCTTTTTTTAGATGCCACATATGAGTGATATCACGTGGTATTTTTCTTTCTCTTTCTGGCTTACTGCACTTAGAATGATGATCTCCAGGTCCATCCATGTTGCTGCAAATGGCATTATTTTTAATGGCTGAGTAATATTCCATTGTATAAATATACCACAACTTCTTTATCCAGTCATCTGTCGATGGACATATAGGTTGTTTGCATGTCTTGGCTATTGTGTATAGTGCTGCTATGAACATGGGGTGCATATTCTAATGTTCTTTCTACTACCACATCCTTTTCCTCTGCTAAAGGCAGCCTGGGTCTTAAGTTATGTTCAGTTTTCTAGGGTAAGAATTTTGTTTCTTGCAGTTAACTCAAGATAAGATTTCATAACAACAGAATTTGGGTCCCCAGTGGGATTTATTAAAGTATGATTCTCTTATATAGTGATTTTATTTAAGTTACTTAGAAAAAATATATATAGATGGAATATCATGGTATTGAGATAAGTTTGCTGTATCATTTTCCTGCTTTTTTGTCAGCCAAATAAAGAGAAACCTGCAGTTATACTGTGTCTTAAACTTTGGTTAATGGTCTGCCTCTAATATGTGAATAAGACCTTACTATTAATAATTCTGTATTAGCAAAAGTTTTCTCATTATGCCTGTCTTATAATTTTTAGCCTATTTCTTTAGTAAGAAAAAAGTTTTACCACTTTTTTTTTTTTTTTAGATTTTCAGATTCTAATTCAAAGACTCCTTCTCAGGAAGAACTGCCTACTCGGGTGTCATCGCCTGTATTTGGAGCTGCCTCGAACGTGAAAAGTAGTTTAGGTTTGAATACAAGTTTGTCCCCTTCTCTTTTAGAGACTGGGAAAAAGACCCATCTGAAGATAGTGCCTTTCAGCAACACTTCTCATTCCAGATCAGAGAAGCTTAGATCAAAATCTGAAGACAGTGCCCCTTTCACACATCATAATCTTGGGTCTGAAGTGAACAAGATCACCAACCAGTCATCTTCTAATAAGCAGATGCTTATAAATAAAAATATAAGTGAACCCACAATGGGACAGGATAGTATTGATCCCATTAAAGATACTGTTACTGATAAACATGTGGTACCCTTGAAATCATTGGTAGGCAGAACCAAAAGGAAGAAAATCGAGGAAGAAAGTGAAGATGAAGTATGCTGCCCCCAAGCCTCTTTTGATAAAGAAAATGCTTTTCCTTTTCCACTGGATAGTCATACTAACATGAATGGAGACTATGTGATGGATAAACCTCTGGATCTGTCTGATCGATTTTCAGCTGTTCAGCATCAAGAGAAAAGCCAAGGAAGTGAGACCTCTAAAATCAGATTTAGGCAAGTGACTCTCTATGAGGCTTTGAAGCCTGTTCCAAAGGGCTCTTCCTCAAGCCGTAAGGCCTTGAGTGGGAGCTGTGGGTTAACCAAAGATTCCCCAGAAGAGCCCTGTTTACAGGAGTCCCTCCTCCAGTCTTTGAACAAATCTCCGGATAATAAAACACTGTTACAAATAAAGGAAGAAAATCCTATCTTTAAAATCCCTCTACGTCCACATGAAGGTTTGGAGACAGAGAATCTTTTTGATGACATGAAGGTTTGTGTTAAATATTCAAGGATTTTGATTTAAATGGTTGTTTGTGATTTCACCTGGATGCTAATAATTCTTTCTGCTCTAGGGTGCTGGTTCTCATGAACCAATAAGAATCAAAACCAGATCAGTCCATGGAGCATGTGAACTTGCATCAGTTCTTCAGTTAAATCCATGTAGAGTTGCTAAAACAAAGTCTCTGCAAAACAACCAAGGTGTGTACACTATAAATAGTATTTCCATTGTTTTTCTTTATGACTTTAAATTGAGTATTGTAATATATTATTTACATTCTTTGAATAGATTGACTTGTTTTAGGAAAAAATACCATATCCCAGCATGTTTCTGTGTTTATGGCATGATTCTTACTGGTTTCATTTTAAATGTGATTTTCCTACTTTGCTGCTTTTTGAAAAAATAGACATCTTTAATACCTCCTGATAGGTGATTTTATAAATGTATCTATTTTATGTAGTTATTTCTTATTTTCTTTACAAAAGCTTTAAAAAATTTAAACTATACAGACTTTTAAAATACAAAAAGTGGAAATTTATCATGCAGATCTTGTTCCTCACCCCATAGGTCTCCTGTCTTTTTCTCTGCATTTACATATGTATCTATAAACATATGCATGTATTTTTTATGGGTTATTAAACTCTTGTTTGAAAACAGTGCTCTAATATATATGTGAATCTTTTCATAATTTTGCTGTGTTTAAAAGGAGACTTTTTGGGTTTTTTAGCCACCAAATATTTCTGTGCTTCACATTCCATACTTTTTCTTTTACTCTTCATTGTAAACTTACTCCTTCATTCTGGGTTTATTTTCCTTTTTTCCTAAAGCACATTCATTAGTTATTCTTCCAATGAGGGTTTTAGTCTCTGTAGAAAGACTTTATTTCACTCTCATTCCTGATTTTTTAAAATCTTTTTGTTTTTATTTTTTTCTTGGTTGCTCTAGGGATTGCAGTATACCTGCTTAACCTTTCACAGTCTACATAGAGTTAATGCTGTACCACTGTATGTCCTGTAATTGAAAACTCCTCCAGTGTTACAATTTTAACTTAATTTTTTTAATTGAAATAAAAATCAGTCAGTTATAAAATGTACAGTTCAGTGGTTTTGGTCTAGTCACAGAGTTGTGCCACTATCGTATAGTCTAAGTTTAGGATATTTTTTACACCCTAAAAAAACCAGTACTCATTAGCTAGCAGTCATTCTCCATCTCTCTCCCTTCTTCCCTAATCCTAGGCAACCACTTAATCTACTTTTTGTCTCTATAGATTTGCCTATTCTGGAGTTTTCATATAAATGGAATCATACAATATATGATATTTTGTGACTTCTTTCACTATTTCCTTTTTTCACTATTATGAATAATGCTAGGTTGAGCATTGATACACAGTATTATGTCAATGTATGTTTCATTCTTCTTGAAGTCTCGATAGGAGTAGGATTGCTAGGCCATCTGCTAACTCTGTTTTTAACCTTTTAAGAAACTATCTGACATTTTTCCAAAGTAGCTGCGTCATTTTACATTCCCACCAGTGGCATGTAAAGGTTCTAATTTCTCCACATCTTCACCAGTACTTGATACTGTCTGTCTTTCTCTGGGTGTGAAGTTGAATCTCATTGTGGTTTTGATTTATTTGCCTTTTCCTGATGGCTAATGATGTTGAGCATCTTTTCATGGGCTTATTGGCCATTTGTGTATCTTTGAAGGACAGTCTATTCAGATCCTTTGCTTAGTTTTAAATGCAGTGATTATCCTACCGAGTTGTAAGGGTTCTTCTTATATCCTAGATACAAGTCCTTTACCAGACAGGATTTGCAAAACTTTTCTCCCATTCTGTGGGTCCCATAATGTTTTAAAGTGATGAGAATTTTTAAAATCCGTTCTAATTGTATATTTTTTTCTCCTTATCTAAGATGTATCCTTTGAAAATATCCAGTGGAGTATAGATCCTGGAGCAGACCTTTCTCAGTATAAAATGGATATTACTGTGATAGATACAAAGGTAAGTTAGAAAGTAGAACCAAAGCCCGTATGGTTATTCCAGTCCATTATGAGTCACCCTGCTCTCCTCACTAACTCTGTGACCCTGAGATAACCATATACCTCTCATATACTTCATTTATTTATTCTGAAAACTAAGAAATAATACTACTTATTATTCCAACTTGATAGTATTTTTGAAAGAGTAATAATATTTTCTGACTTTAAAGATCTTTGCTTAAAAATACAGGTTTAAAATAATGCAAAATGCTAGTTACATATTTTAAATAATTTCTTTATCAAAATAATCCATCATATTCCTTGATTAACTTCATCTGCTCTCAAGAAAAGAATTTCATTTTCCCAGTTGGCAATTTTTTAAAATACTTCGTATTTTTTAAAATTAAAATTCATAGCAGAAATAACTTTTTTAGCTTATATTTAGGTTCTACATAGTTTGAGGAGTTCTCTTTCACTTGGTAGCATGTTAATAAGTATTTAACAGTTGCTAGAGTAATATATATCTGTCAAGAAATCAAACTTGATCAATGAAGTTTTGTTCTTGGTGTACGTTGATGTTTATTTCTGAGAGGCCGATTGGAGAAGACAGGAGAAGTTCCAGGGATTTTGGTAGCACGTAACTCTCTTCCTTGGTAGTAGTCCTTTTCCTAGGCTTGAGAGAATTGCTCGTGTTATGGGTATGTAGAAGCTAAAAATGTTTTACAGGCAGTTAAACCAAAATACGTCTATATTCCTAAAGGCTAAAGGTAAATATAACTTAATGCTACTAAGATGTAAGTGTCGCTTAAAAAAATAGTTAAAATGGTTACATTTATGTTATGTATATTTTATCCCCCCTCAAAAAAAGTAAATGTAAGGCCACAGGGAATAATTGTTAAAATTTTGAATTTTTAAATGTTTATTTAGGATGGCAGTCAGTCAAGATCAGCAGGAGAAGAGACAGTGGACATGGACTGTACATTGGTTAGTGAAACTGCGCTTTTAAAAATGAAGAAGCAAGAGCAGAAGGGACAAAAAAGTCCAAGTAAGATTTGATTTTTTCCTTAATTTTAATACAAATGTGGAGAGGAGTTTATAGTCATTACCATTGCACTGATGAGCACAAGTGACCCCTGCACCATAAACCAGTTCCCCCCCCCCCGTTCTCATAACACTAGAGTTCTCTTAGTAAAGCTTAGTTTCAATACTTCAGGAAAAAAACATCTTTAGTAAAAATAATTTTTATTTCCGAAAGAATTCAAGTAGTTTCCAGGAGCCAGCAAACTATGGCCGGCTGCCAGTTCTGTAAGTAGTGTTTTACTGAAACCCAGCCTCACTCACTTGCGTATTTATTGCCTGTGGCTGCTTGCGTGGCAGAATAGCAGAGCTGAGTAGTTTCTGCAGCGACCCTGTGGCTCCACAGGTCTAAAGTATTTATTAATCCTTTAAGAAAAAGTATGGTGACCCCTGGTTTAGATAATTTTCTATAAAAGCTGTAAAAGGGACTCTTGAGACTCCTGTTTTAGAAATACGATTTTCCGAAGCAGTTTGATAAGGAAAGGGGTGGGGGCGGTCCACTGAGAAGTCTTGGTACAGATCTGCAGATTAGCAGTAAACCAGGAATGATGGTGCATATAATGAGCGCTATATTCTGCTTCTGTAGAAAGGGGGATTTGGCTAAACTAGCTCTTTGTAGTGAGAAACTCTTAATTCTTCACCTGACGCCTTGATTTTCTGAAAGAGGCAGAGTAGGAATGATGGAAAGATTTTGGTTGGCACCACCTTAGCAACATTCGTAACTACAGGAGGCACATGACATGAGATGAACTAGACTGGGAATAGCTGTCATTCGTCACCCTTATGTGTTGAAGGGTTAGGACCTGCCTAACATGAGGATGCAGTGCTAAAAGCAGAGGCATTTTCCAGTGATCATCTGTTAAAAACTGAGGACATTCAGACTGTGTCATTTCCATCTTCTGCTGAACATTCTCTAGTCTACCTGCTCAGGGCCCAATAATAAAACAGCCAGTCTTGTCCTTGCTTCTTACGAAACACCTTCTCTCTCACTGCACCAAATGCAGCGAGAGAAAATTTTAATAGCCTTTGTCTTAATTCTTTGTTCTTTAGTAATGAATAATTATCCGTATGATCAAGTAACTGGCTGCCTATGTTTAGAGGACAGTACCTGTTAAAAGAAAAACCTTAACAGTGATTTATTGTCTTTTTTTATAGTGAAGGACACTTAACTTCCTTCTTAAGAAGAGAACTTTGCTTTTAAATTATTTTATTCGTGGTACCAGCTCCTGATAATGTTTTCCTCAGTGTTGTAGAAAAGGCGAGAACTAAATTATGATAGCTTTAGTTTCAAATATATCTAGTTGATCTAAGAAGATGATAATTTCCCAAATAGATTTGAAGCAAGTATCATATGGAGGTGAGGTAGTAATTTTGACTAAATAAAGTGTTACGAATATTACTGCTATATAGTAACTCACTCCGATGATACAGAGGGTTAGAAACACCACCACCACCTTCTCGTCTTTCGTAGTTTCCATGCCTCAGGAATTCAGGAAGGGCTGGGCTGAGTGTTTCCTGTCTCAGGGTATGAGACCGGTATAGGCAGACAGATGGTGGCTGGAGCTGGAATGGCAGAGGGCTCTTCAAATGGGAGAGACATGGCATCTTTCTCCTCATTCTCTCCGGGCTTCTACATATGTATGATCCTTCCACATAGCCTGGGTTGAGTTTCCTCATCACGTGGAGACTAGGCTCCCAGAGTGACTGTCCCCAAAGAGCAAGGCAGAAGTGCATGGCATTTTTGTGATCTGGACTCAAAAGTTGCAGAGTGTCACAAAGACCTGCCCATGTTCAAAGCAAGAGAGCATGGCCCTCACCGCTCAGTGGGAGGAGTGCTAAGATCACATTATAAGAATAGCACGTGCAGTAGGACATTGTTGAGCCCATACTTGGAAAAAAACAGTCTACCTATTTTACCCAGAAGGCAGATATTTTAAAAACCTAGAACTGGTTGAAAAATAAAACATACCAATAAAACTCCCAATTACTGCTAATATTGCTATTCAGAAAACGTTTTTACATCTCTGGTCTGTGTTAGACTTACTAGATGCTGTGATAGATCAGAACGGATATAGTCTCTGTCCTCAAGTATTTTATAATCAGAAGTCAGACCAAGAGAAAAAGGAAGCCCGTAACGTACTGTGATTCACTAACAGCATATACAGAATGCTTTGTTTTGGGAATGCCCAGCACACTGCCTGGCATATAGAAGTTACTTTTACTTACACGTTTGACCCTCAAAGTGAAAAACAAACACATTTTTAACCATCAAGACCCAATTCTCTGTTGGGAGCTGGAGATAGCAGTAAAGAGAACAAAAGTACCTACCTCATGGAAGTTACACTGTACAGACGAATGTGGCGTGGTGGACGATGGTAAGTGGCAGTGCCAGAGAAAAGCGAAGCGGGGCGAGCTGCTAGAGCACCTGCACTGGGGAAGGCGGTAGTCATTTCACAGAGTAATCTTGGCAGGCTTCAGTGTTGTCACATTTGTTAGCCAACTGGATCTATCTGTGTTTTTAGTAAACTGATGTTTTTAAAAATGGTGATTATTTAATGGAAATGTAGTTAGTACTCTGAAGATGAAGTTGGCACTTTGCATATCAAATATGGAATTGAATTCATTATTTCTATAGCACTAAACTACCAAGTGTTAATGATAATGCAAGAAAATACTTTTTCTACCACGTTAGAAAAATAAGCAAATAAAAATCTATCAAGATTTTAATGTCAGTCATTTATACACAGTTTATTTAAACTTAATATTTTTCACCATTTATTATGCCGTGTTTTCTGTTCCTCACAATTCCTTTTGGTAATTCCTTTTGGTTTAGCATGAATTATACATGAGGTGATACAAAAAGATTTTTTTAATGTTTATAATGACAATAACAAAACCTAGCATTTTCTTCACACGTATAAAGGATATTTAAAGGCATAACATAAAGCCATTGTAAATGTGCAGTAACTACCCAGACTAGGAGTTTATTCTTGCCTCATACACACCTGAATTATTTTGTGGCAGTTCCTACAAGTTTCACATTGGTCTGTAGAAAGCAAAAAGCTTGCTTGTTGCCTAAGTCAATGCTCTTTTACATAGACGGAGAAAGAAAAATGAACGATAGTTTGGAAGATTTGTTTGATCGGACTACACATGAAGAGTATGAATCCTGTTTGGCAGATAGCTTCCCTCAAGTAGCAGATGAAGAGAAGGAATTGTCAGCTTCTACAAAGAAGCCAAACAGTAAGGCAATTTTCTTTCTAATTATGGTTTTTCTGTTACACTGAGTTTAATAAATTAAGTCATCATGCTAATTAATAGAGGCTTAATGAGGTATCAACAATTAAAGTTTCATTTTTCTTGAATAAACTTTTTTCAGTTTTTTTAAAGATAATTTCATATTAATAGAAGAGTTACAAAAGATAGTTCAGAGGGTTCCTCTATACCTCTTACTCAGCTTACAAAAATTTTGAGAAAAAATCTTTATTGAGTAATAAATTGTTATAATTGAATGAAAAGAGAGGTCAGAGAAACAAAGAAGAAACCAGGAAAGGAAACTGAGAAGTTGCTGCATCCTGTGAAGTAGGAGGAACATGAGAGTGGATGGTGTTCTGGAAGCCAAGTGAAGAAGATGCTTCTGTAAATTCATTATTCCCAGCCTCGACCTCTCTCTCCTGAACCTCACACTTGAATCAGGGATGGAGATACCACTTCACACCCACAAGAACGGTTAGAAAGGCTGATGATATCTAGCGTTAGCAAGGGTGTAGAGTAGCTGAACTCACAGCATTGCTAGTGGAGTAGAAAACTGGTTATACTTTGGAAAACAGTTCAGCAGGATTTTTTTTTAACAGCTTTATTGAGGTTGGTCAGTTTTTTGTGAAGTTAAGCATATACCTCTGCTGTGACCCAGCAATTCCACTCCTAGGTATATACCCAAGAAAAATGAAAACATGTTCACGGAAAGATGTGTTCAAGAATGTTCACAGCAGTGCTATTTGTAATAGCTCAAAACTGGATACAACCCAAATGTCCATCAGCAGGTGAATAAATACAAATTGTGGTATGCTCACGATGGAGCCCTACCTCACAGCAAGAAAGAGGGAACTACTAGACTCAGTGTGCATCAGTCTCCAAAACCTGTTGAGCTAGACGAATGCAGGTGATGAAAAAGAATACATACTACGTAATCCCATTGATACAAAGTTCTAAAACAAACATAATTAAGCTATGGTGACAAATTAAATCAGTGATTTTGGGGAAGAGACACATAAGAGGACACTCCTGTGCATGAGAAACAACGGAATAGGAAACTTTCAGGGGTGATGGAAGCGTTCTGTGTCTTGTTTGGGTATCAGTTACACTGGAATATACATTTGTCAAAATTCATCATAGTACACTTAAAATCAGTGTGTTCTGTATGTAAATTATACAATAAAGTAGATTCTTTCAAAAAGTCCTCAGTGACTTCCCATTGCACTTCAATAAAATTCAAACTCCTTTTGGCTTCCAAGACCCATCATGATCTGGTACCTGCTCACCTCTCAAGCCTCATCGTCCCCAACACTTTTCTTTATTTGCTAAATCTCAACCACATTAGCCTCCTCTTAGTTCTTAAAAGGTACCAAGCTTTTTGCCATCTACGACCATTAGCTAGAATTTTGCCGATTCCTACCTTTTCTCATGGCTGACTTCTTTTTATTCATTAGTTATTACCTTATGTGTTCTTCCTCAGATAGCCTTAGCTGTCTGCTTGCTATGATGTTTCCCTCACTACAGGGTAAACTCCATGAAGACAGGAGACCTGGTTTCTCCTGTTTTACATTTTATGTCCAGAACTTAGCACAGTGCTCAGTAAATTTTACTTGAACAGATTGATAGCAGTTAGCTGTTTGAATCTAGACAACTTGGGATTCAGTCCAAGGGCTCTACTTCTTATTTTGTCACTAATTTTCTGATAAATTTTTTAAATCTTTTTATTTCCTAGTTATAAATGACCTTAAAGACACTAAAAATCAACAGAATAAGTGAAACAGATTAAAAGCTGTCTTGATATTATTGTTTGGTGCCAAATTATAATAGGCATCTGAGTGGTTCTTTTAAAGTTTAAAATACTTTTATAGTTATGATTTTTATCTCTTCAGTAATTCTGAGTTGAGATAATTAAAAGTCTTATTATTATACAGATGAAAAAGAATTAGTTATAGAAAATTTAAACCAATTGCCTAGGGACCTAGAGAATAAAATTCAATAAAGACAGAAGTTTTGATACATGTCCTTTTTTTTCCTCAGAAAAGTTACGTTCTATGTTCAGTTTGTGGTATGTTTGTTTTATTTACAGCTCATGGTGATAAAGATAAAGTCAAACAGAAAGCATTTGTGGAGCCATATTTTAATGATGAAAGGTAAGTTGGTCTGGGTTAAGACCAGCAATGCGATTGGAAGTTCAACAGAACTGTCTTGTCAGAGTATCTCTGATTAAAACTGCTACTTTGGTTAAAATAGAATGTATATCATTTACTTTATGATCATAACAGAAATGAACTCAAGTATGAAAAAATTTGACAAATTTTTAAAATAAGGAAATTTTTACCACCATTTTTTTTTGATAATGGTAACAGTTATTTTCTCTGCTTTATTATATTTTATTCTTACTCTGTTTTACTGTAAACTTTATTTGAATTTCAGGAATTGAACACTGAATACTGTAACTTTTATATAGTACAAACTTTAGATGGTGAGCCTTAGGTTGTGTTCCAGAATTATTTTAGGAGAATTTTTAAACTTTAAAAAAAATTGTAAGCATCTTGATTTTAAACCATAATGATACTTTTTGCCTTTTATGTAAATATTGCAAATTCTGTAACTTTCAGTCATGTACTTTTCATTCTAGGAGTGAATTAAGGCATAGTAATTCATTCAAAAAACCTTTTTATGCTTTTTTTTTCTATAAGTTATGATGTTGGCAAGTTAAGTCACTTAGTAAGTGAAGTTATTCCTTATACTTTGATTTGTCAGAAATTTTAGAAATCTGACAGGCCAAGATAAATTTTTATTGATTCCTGTAGGACTTTAATGGATAAGAGCTATCATTTGGTTGCTAAATGATTAATTCTTTTTATTTACCAGTTTTCCAAAGAAATAGTACTGTAGCATCTCACATGTGACTTGAGAGTGTCTTGTCTAAGCATCATCATGAACTCATGAATTATATTTGATGTGTTTCAGTCCATTGCAGTTACCACCCTTACTGATACTCAGATTGTCCCATCTTTGCCCAGCTTCCTTGCTTCTGGTATAACATGTTCTGGGCTCTCTTCCGCATTCTCTGCAGTAGGCTAGAATCTGCCATTTCTCCAGGAGCCCTGGTTTCTTTAAGTTAAAAATGGTATTTAGGTCAGTCTTACTGCTAGGGTTGCTTACTGCTGCAGTTAGCCATTGTTTCTAGACCTTTTAGGTGGGCATTTAGAAATAAAGTTTTTGTTACATTTTGGTTTTTTAAGATAAACTACATTTGTTCATAGATAGCTGCAGTCAGGATTTCTCTGTAACCTCCTGTGTCACATCTCTATCTACTTTCCCGCCTACTGAAAATGCCACTTCTGTGCCACCAGCATCATTCCTCTGTTCCACAGAAGAGTGTCAGAATAATTCAGACTATCACCAATAACATGATTTATGAAAATGGTTTAAGACTTATTTTTGTCCTTGAGATTTATCCTGTCAGAAATGTACAGTCAAATCACTGTTTTCAAGTCACTTAGGATAATTATTTTCTATGTAGTTATGCCACCAACCCAGTATCCATGTTTATTTTGCTTTTGATTTTTTAGAATTTTTCTTATCTTTTTTTTAAGGAATTATATATATGATACCAGAGGCTTCAAAAAAGGGTTTATTCTAGTAAGTCTACTGTCCTTATCCCTTTCATTTTGTTAATCTCCTGTTCCTACAGATGACTGTCTGTTAAAGATGTATGTTTTTCCATCCATTTCAAAAAATAAAAGCAAATTTCTATCTATATATCTTGATACTGATAACAGATGTAGGTAATGCTATACATGCTTTTCTCTACTTTGCTTTATTCATTTAACTGTATGTCCTGGACATCACTCATGGTAGTACATAGTGATATTCCTCATTTTTTTAGTTTCATAGTATTTCATTGTTTGTACCATAGTTTGTTCTAGCAGTGAGCATTTGGGTTGTTTACAGTTATGCTCGCGTGCATAGTGCTGCAGTGAATAGCCTTGTGCATTCTGTTTTCAAATTATTGCCTGTGCTTCTTTGGAATAGATTCCTAGAAGTAAGATTGCAGACTAAGAACTGTCATTTCAAATGTTTCATAGTAGAAGTTCACACTGACTTTTTAATACATGAGTAATTTTATTTATTCTGAAACCATTAGACAGCTGCAGATAGAGGAGGTGGGTAAAGATATAGGGATGGTAAAAGCCTCAGTTAGCCTGGTTCCTTTCTCTACCGAGAGTACCAGCAAACCTGGGAAGATGGGTTGTGTTGTGTCAGGGACAAGCAGCTCAGTAGCCTTGCAGGTGATGCTTGGCGTCCGCTGCCGCTGCCAGTCTGCTAGTGGGTTCCCTGCGGCATTGTGGCACACCACAGAAACGGATAGGATTCAGAGGATAGGATATGGCTGAATTTATTCTCTATAAACTTAAGACTCCATAAACTATTGGAAAGAAAATAGTCATGGCAATATTTTTTATGTTGTTTTTTTTTTTAATTCACTGCTTCAGAGTTGAGAGTTCTTGGATTTAAGCATGAAAAGGGCCTGATATGTTTTGAAATTGAGCAGTTAAAACTTTCTTTCGAGAAAAGTGCTTGCCAACTAGAGGGTCATGTGGTGAAAATACCTCAGGCGAGTAGATGTGTTACCCACAAGCCATTCTCAAAACCAGTTTCTGTGAGTCACACTGTTGAAGTTCACTGGGGATGTTTCTGTTATAAATAAATATATATTGATGTGACAGAAGTCTTCCTTTACTTACTTCTAAGTTTGGAGTTTTCTGTATTGGGCTTTTAAAAGCAGGATACATGTGTATTAATAAAGAAATGTTCATGCTTCCTGGTTGCATTTTCTTACCAAGTACTGGGTACTTTATCAGTCCATACCTCAGTGGCTTCCAGCCTTCCTAGGTATCCAGTGGTTCATGACAGATCCAGTCCATCTAAGGACAAGCACAAATGGTAACTGTGCCTCATATCTGCAATAATTTAGGGTGGACGGAAGCAGCCAAAGAGATTTTTAGAGAAAATAGCAAATGACATAGAAACGATTCTATTCTTTGGGAAGAGTAGGTTAGCCCTGATATATGGGTTCTTAGAACCGAGTTAGCAGAGGTGATATTCTCGCTCTCGGTTATGTTATAGAATACCAATTCCTGAGTTTAATAATACAGCATTCCTTTATAAATAGGTTATTTTATGTTTTACCTCCCAACCTAATCATTGTTTTCAGCCACCAGAGGTGAAAATAGGAAGTAATAGTTACCTTTTTCATTTAGAGAAAAATACCCATAAAAATACCTGGTGTATAAGTAGGCACTTAATATTTTAGCCAAGAATGAGTGAAGAAATTCTTGGCTTTTCTCACATACTGAGGAAGCATTTCAAATAAAATGAATGAATGTTTTGGGATTATTTCTCATCTGGATGTTCACCTTTGTTAATTGGAAACCTAAACCAAAGGTCTTTTGTTCTTCCCTTCCCAGAGAGACTAGCTTACCAAATTTTCCTCACATTGAGGTGATTCGGAAAAAAGAAGAGAGAAGAAAACTGCTTGGACACACATGTAAGGAATGTGAAATTGTAAGTACTAATAGAAATACTGTCCTTTGGGGTTTTTTTAAGTGTGGCTTTATAGATCATAAATGCATAGTTCGAAACCATACTTGTAACCTAGAAACAAGCTTGAGCCAGGAATAACAAAATGAATACACAGAGGACACACACACACTGGCTAGAACCTGAGAGAGAAATAGATGAAAACGAAGGCCCTCAGTTTCTCTGAGGTGCTAAGTGCATCTGGAGCCTAAGCACTGGTCCTTAATTTCCAGCTTAAGACATTTGTGCCATTTGTCTTCTCTGTATTTATTTGTATTTCTTTTAATTTTTCCCCCTTGTATTATATTACAGAATAGGCTCTAATACAGATACTATTTGGGGAAATTTTTGATGTTTCAGTAGGAAACTTTGCTATAGTATTTTTTACTTAAACACCAGCCTCTCAGGAAAGAGGTACACTCATAATTGTTTTCTTCTAAATAACTAGTACAAGCACAGGCTCTTATTTTTCCCCCGAACATTTTCCTTTCTAAACGAAATATGATGAACAGGCTCTCCTTCATCCTTAGAACAGTTACATTACCCTTTTATACACTGGGTGTCTTGGACTAGGTAAGTATGTCCTGAAGTAGACAGTACTGTCCTGTTACTAAATAGTCCTAGGCAGGTTCTGTGTTCTTGAAACGTGCTGTTTTTATTTCTTCCCTTGCTATCCTTTAGCTGTTGGATGCTTGCTTCCAGCAATGTCCTTCCCCTTTTAAATTTTCTTTTTAACAACTATGGCTAGAAAACTTGGTAACCAAGCACATTAAAGTTATGTATGAATAGATTACAGTGCAGGTAAGCATTTGGTGAGAAATGTGCTCTCATACACTTAACAGTGGGAGTGTGAACTGAGATCACTCTTTCAGAAAGCAGTTTGGTGATACAAACAAAACCTCCAGTGTCAGGAGTCCTCATAAAACAAATTGAATATATCATAATTTCTTAACTAAGGAATATGGTCTGCACTAAATAAACCTCCAGTTTTTAGTTGCTACTGGAATACTGCCAATTAGGAAAAAAATCTATTGCTGGAAACAGTGTTATTTGCTTTCCTTCTCTCAGGAATCACTTTCTGTGCTGTAATCCTGTCTCTGAAAACATTATTTCATACATTTTATTCTATTTAAGTTTTTTTAAGGTAGAAGGTAAATCTATTCTGTTACTCCCTTATGACCAGGAGTGCAAAGTGCCAGTCCCGTGTATTTAAATATTGCCTGTATGCTTACAGTTCGTGAGTTTTTCCCGTTGCCTGTTCCAATGGGGAATATGTTACACAGGTGTGGATGTGTAACGGTCATCTCAGATTTCACATGTCCAAAAGTGAACGTAGTTTCTACCTCCAATTCTCAGCCCTCACCTCTGAGCCTTCCCTATGTCCATTCTCCTTGTTGTGTAAACCAGAGGTCCTGTAGTTACCCTCTGCATTTTTCTTTCATATCTCAGTAACGGATCTATCAGCAAATCCCACTGATTGTACTTTTAACAGCAATGAATGGTCTTTTTTCCGTCTTTTTTTCCTAATGATCTTTTTAGAACAAAAGTTAAATCATGTCACTCCTCTGCCCAAAACTCTTAAATGTCTTCCTCTCTCATTAAGAAATGGAATCAAAGCCCTTATCAAGGACAGCAGACTCATGCCCCACTTCCTGTCTGACTTCATCCTCTTAACACTCTCCCACTTGACTGCTGTGTTATAGCTACACTAGCCTACTGTTGTTTTCAAGTATGTTTTAATTTAGTGGCAATATTTCCCTAACGTTGATTGATAACCATGATTCTCTAAGGGCATCCCATCTCAGTTTCCAGGCTAAGGTAACAAAGGCTTATACTCACAGCAGTGAGAAGGAAGAAAAAGGTCTTAGAGGATCTCTATATAAAAGAAAAATCTACATGAAAGAAAAATATATTAAAAAACTTTTACTTCAAATTTAAATTCCATTCCTAAGTCTGCCACTTTCAATAGATGATATTTTCAGTAAATTATCACTTTTATTTTCAGTGTCTCGAGTAGAATGGAATTAGCTAGCTAAATTATGTGATCCTGTGATGTGTTGTTAAACTTTACTGCTTTATTTTCTTTAGATCTAGAGCTTGAAGACCTGTGTCATTCTCACATATAAGTTTTCTCTTTCTTTGCATTAAGTTCAGGTTCTTTATGATCAGTTGCAAAAAATAATATGCCTTTGATCCTAACTGAAAAATATAATTTAAGGGAAGTCATGAAGCCTGCAATATTCAAAGCTTAACTTTTATTTTAAAAATTGTAGTACCCCACCAAGAAAAAAAAAATTAAAAAATTAAAAATTGTGATAGGAAAATTACTTCAAAACACATGTTACATCCTAATAACAATTGAAAAAAATTGCTGTTCAGGATGCGGGCATTTTTGGTATAAATCTGACAAAGATGAAGAGTTAGCACCAGTAGATAAATCAGCTGCACCACCATGCACACTGTAAATTCGGCTGATGCTTTTTTTCATTATGTGACTTTATTGATCAAGTTAGCAGTATGTTGATTTACATTGTGATACAAGCACCTTTTCTCATTTGTGGAGTAAGCATTTCACAGGCCAGCACTAATTACTGTTTCTACTGAATTACTGCTGCTGTTTCTACTGAATTACTAATTCATTTAGCAAGCTGAATACTTTAATAATTTTCTTAGCTTCTAGTTCAGTAAGCATTTATTATCATTCCATTTTACAAACATTCCATTTACTGTCCCTGAGTGGAAAACTTAACCAGTTTTATTGTCAGTATTATGCAGATTTTCCAGCAGAAGAAAGAGAAAAGAAGTTGGCTTCCTGCTCTAGACACCGATTCCGCTACATTCCACCCAACACACCAGAGAACTTCTGGGAAGTTGGTTTTCCTTCCACTCAGACTTGTATGGAAAGAGGTGAGAGTATAGATTTATAACATTCTGGAATTTTTTTTTTTAATACTGTCTATACCCAAGTCTAAACATCAAACTTTTTCTTCATGGTTCTCTACCTTGTGCTATAATTTGGGTGCCAGTTTTGTGACATAAATAATATACTTCCTAAAGATAAAAAGCTTATCTCAACTCTTGAGATAATTTCACTGGAATCCTAGATTATTTATAAGCACTTTAATGGGATTGTGCATGTGTTATCCTGGTTTATCAAAGTTCAGAAAATAATTTCTCTCTTATCCTGTCATCAAAATGACTTAATAAAATAAATAACTTTACAAAAGTTGCTAGTAAAACTATATTGTTAAAAGGCATCTTTTTTTAAAAGTGACTACTCAGAATTTTAGATATGAAAACCTCACTTACCCAGAATGCCGGTTATTTATAAACCATATTTGAGTAAAAAGAACTTTGGGAGAAACACTGAGATGCAGTTAGCTCCTTCAAATACAGCACTTACGTTTAATGTAATTTGAGAACGTATGCAGCTTTAAAGCTCCTGATACTTAGAAGAGAGAAGATAGTTCTTCCAAAAGCTGCAAAGTCTCTTACAGCTATTACCACATTTCCACTTTCCCCACCAGCAAGTCCTCTCTGACGTGACCCTTCTGCTGGTCATCAAGTAGAGTTAGCCTGGATAAGCCTGTGTTTGCACCCCCCATGTGGCCTAGGGGCTATGGCAGGGCACAGTCTTCCCCTGAAAACTACATGACTGGACACACCCTAGGAGAATTGAATAGTCTGAAGAATATAGGGACATGTCATGTAATCAGATAGCTACCAAATAAGCACCTGGAACTTGTCATAAAGAATATAGGGACATGTCATGTAATCAGATAGCTACCAAATAAGCACCTGGAACTTGTTGTAATAGTAAAAAGTTCATGTTTAGCCACTTGTCCCCATTTGCAGCCAAGGGGAAGCAGAATAGGAAAGTGCTTAAGAGCTCTGGCTCTGGAGTTAGATCTTGGGCAGGGTCCCAGCTCTTCTACCTCCTGGCTTTGGGAACCTGAGTGAGCTGTCTTGACTTCCCTGGGTCTCCGTTAGTTCACCTGTGAAATAGGCAGAGTGGAAGCTACTGCAGGAGTGTGAGAGTCATCCCAGATAACGTATACAACACATTTGATGTTTGCTGCTATTATTTTTAGTATAAATGAGGAAACTGATGCAAAGTAGTGAAATCACTCATCAACATGACACACCTACTAACAGAAGAATCATGTAAACTTAGAAGGCATTACATGAGACATGCTTATGCTGAAAGATGTATGTTGCAAGTACAGTTTTCTAAATTTGTGATTTATTTTTAAGGTTACATTAAGGAAGATCTTGATCCTTGTCCTCGTCCAAAAAGACGGCAGCCTTACAATGCAATATTTTCTCCGAAAGGCAAGGAGCAGAAGACATAGATGTTGAAGCAAAAACAGAAGAGGGCAGTCTTTTTCTTTAGTTATTTATAGTTAAAGTTGGTATTAAACACTGATTTTTTGATCTTCTATAAACTGATTTATAAATCATTTTTCTATTGAAAATGTTTTTAAATGGCATTTACCTACTACACAGACAACTATTTAAAATGTGGATAAGTTTATGTTGTATTTTCTTGCTCCTGCACCTTTAAAATAAGGTGCTTTCATTTTGCACTCTTAAGTTAAGAGCTGTTTATTTACTTTTAATACCCAATTACAATTTTGAAAATATGGCAGTTGTAGTCTGATTTGTCACCTTTCAGATCTTTTACTCCATATTCCCTTGGTATTCACAGTCAGCCGTGACTCCATGCTAATCATAACAAGTTTTCATTCTCTTAAACAAATTGCTGTTATATAGGTCATTCCAATGTCTGGCATTTAAGTCTTCTCAAAAAAGTGCTAAATGTTAAGTCCTTTTAACTTTCTAGCTTCTCTTGTTGACTTGAAAGGAGGTACTGCTCTAGTGAATTCCTTTCAAGATGACTATGAATGAACTTTTTCCTTACCCATATACTATAAATTAACATCACACCCTGATCTTATCATAATAGTCCAGCTCTTCACATGTTTTCTTTTCATCATACTTGTTTTTCCTATTTCTCATCGGTCAGAATTGTTACTTGGCTACCTCTAATAACAGAGATGAAATTAGAGCTCGGGACTGCCTGATTCCAGAATCAGCGCTTGTGTCCACTATAGTATAGTGCTTCTAAAGGCCAGAAGGCCGAGAAACACCTGGATTGGAACAAGGCACCACAGATGTGCAGTTAGAGCTAAACACCTCCAGTGATTTGTTTAAGAGGGAGCCTAAGCAGAGACAAGAGATTGTCTACCTGATGGCTTGACAGCAGTCCAACCCTTTAACTAGCATTTTTCATTTTTTCTCAATCACCCTGTAAGGTTGGGTAAACCGAGGTCCTTTCATCTGCTATTGACCAGCTCTACCTTTAAGTGAAGTAATGAAATATATGCTTTTTAAAGACACTTGAGTTAGACAGATGCATTTAAACTCAAAACTGCAGTTTGTGACACATAGCACACTGTCAAACTTTAAATGTATATGAAAGGGCTTTCTTCATTTGTAAAGCATTATTCATGTTAGACAGTGTTTTCAAATATGTATCAGTCACTGTTTGTATATAGCTATATATAGTTTCAGGTTGCCTATGAGCTTTTTAAAGTTGAAGACCTGTGATTTAAACTTTGAAAGTATGCAGAACCTCTGTGTCAGCACTGAACATTGGACTAACACCTTTTCTGCCTTTGACAGGCATTCCGATTAAACCATTTGAAATCCAAGGTTGTCAGAGGCAGTGGTTTGAATGAGTTAATCACTAGTACCCAAATGTATACAGAAGATACAACGTGCTACCTTGAGAAAAGAACAAATGAAGCAGAAAAATATTCCCTAACACCTTTCATGTAGTGAAAAATCTTCCAAAGTCCAACTGGAAAGGCAGCTGTTGGTAGGCTCCAAGTATTAGTACCTCAGTTTAAACTGCATC
The DNA here is from genome assembly GCF_048564905.1 of Vicugna pacos. Classification (NCBI taxonomy): domain Eukaryota; kingdom Metazoa; phylum Chordata; class Mammalia; order Artiodactyla; family Camelidae; genus Vicugna; species Vicugna pacos. The sequence goes on along the minus strand of NC_133010.1, from coordinate 19,378,852 downwards.
TAGCATTTGTATTTAAAAGTTTACAGAGGACATTCTTAGGACCTCTAAAACCAGTAACTGAAAAACAGCAAATATTCCTTCCCCAGATTAGCTTTAATTCATAATTCAGTTGTTAAAAAAGGAACAGTGTTATGTAAACCAAATAACATTAATACATTTACTTGAACATTTACCAGGCACTATCTTTCCAGGCATAATACTAAGTACAGTATCAGAATCAGGCAGAATTTGACAGATGTTTTCCAATGGGGCAAGCTTTTGAAAAAAACACACCTAAGAATCTTCAGTTATCCCTGACATTTTTTTTAACTCTGTTTTTGTGGCTAGGGGTAATTAAGTTTATTTATTTTAATGGAGGTACCAGGGATTGAACCTAGGACCTGGTGCATGCTAAGCATGTGCTCTACCACTGGGCTACACCCTCCACCTGTCCCTGACATCTTAACATAACAAGCATGAATTTTGAAAAATACCACTTCAGAAACAAGCATTTAAAATACATCTCGATTTTTACCATTCAGCTGTCTATTCGCAACAAGCTTAGCAGTTTAAGACATATCTCAAAATCTCTTTGCTGAGCTGATGCTGTTAGAATGGTTCCTTAGAAGGCTGAAGGTTCCTTAGAAGGCTGAAGTGTCCTTAGACTCAAATCCTTCAGCATGCACTTAAGGAGTTAATGAAGCAGTTGTCTACTGTGACACCAGCAGAGGCCACAAGAGAGGTATTTTTGGAGGATAATCAGTGGAAACTAGGGGCTGAATGGGATGATCATTTACAAATTTCTAGGATAAATAGGGTATGAGTTGGAAACCTTTGGAACAGTAATGAGAGCTCACTGGGCAAAAACAAGCTTGTCAACATAGCTATTGTTAGAATAAAACAAATCGCTGAGGCAATAATTCATGGTCCTGAAGAAAAAATTAACACTGTGTACTTACCATATGCTAAGCATTCGGAGATACAGAGATGTGAGGTCTGTTACTAAACAGTGGGAGACCGGATATAAACATACAAAGATGCCTAAGAGGTCAAAGGACCTTGGACTGAGTGCCAAAGAAATACTAAGGATTATCTGAACTTGAACTGTGCCTGCAGATGAGTTAACCTAGAGAAGCAGGTCAGAGACAAACCAGGGCAGGAGTACCAGCTCAGTCACTTAAGAGTCTGACATGGCCAATGCACTCAAATTCTCCCACCTTCCTGTACCTTCAAATAACAAGGTTATCGTGGGGACTGGATGAGATGCTACAGGAACTTGCCTCAGAGCCTGGTCCATAGTAACCATTCAGTTCTTGATAGCTGTCATCATCGTTGTCAGTATTGCAGAGATGGTGGTGATGAATCAGAAAGCAAGCCTCTTGGACAAGTCAGAATTTGAGCTCCTCCTTAACAACTAGGTTGCATTTAGAGAGACCGGAGGAGCAAGGTGGGAGACGGGTCTGTAAAGGAAAAGGGTCACAAGGAGGCAGTAGAACAGGAGGGGTGTTACCGGCTGTGGTGAGGGCTTCGAGGAGAAGCGAATTACCAGGGCAGGAGAGAGCAGGGAAGTCACAGCCCACAGGGCACATGTGGGTGCTTAAGTCGGGATCTCTAAGGGAACTGCACAGAGGAGTGTCCACGACCCCGGCACTCCTCCTAAGCCCCCGGATCCTCTGTACTTTCTAACTGTTCAGACTCTGGAGGAGGGGTACTCCTCCACAGCAGGTATCACTTCTAGGCCATGGAGTCATTTTCAAATGCTGTTATTTTTGAAGAGTGAATATAATTCCATAAATTTTATTCCATAAATATTAATTGACCACTACTTACCTGCTCATACTGAAATCAGCAAAGACTAGAGGCAGAAACAGAAAAGCGCTCCCAGGCCCAGAAGAAAACCAAAAGACTGAATTAGTACTTTTAGAAGAACACTCTCAAAGGGACTTTCCAAAACGGACACAACCTTGTTTCATAATTCAGGGCCTGAAAGAGAAGCCAGTTTGCCTGTCTGCAGATGCAGCACACAGAAGGCTGATAGCTCAGCTGGTGAGTGTGTATTTCAGGTACAAGGTGTCTGGCTCGCAACACCACCTGTCCCCCAACTTACTTTCCTGGGCACCCCATTTGTTCCAGACAAGAGGGGTAGCCAGGTTAACCTGACACAGCTGCTGAATTATCCAAAGATGTTCCCTGGCACACCCCACCCTCTCTCTGCATAGAAAACAGATGAAAGCCTCCACTGTAGGAAAACTACAGTGGGAAGCCTGTCAAGACTTCCCCTCAAAATACTAAAACATGACTTACGTAAGTAGTGTCCAAACACCTCCAAGAGAGAACAATGTGGAAATGTCAGAAATATGATCACCTGTGAAATCAGCTGTATAAACGAAGATATTTATCACGGTTCTATTTGTCCTTTAACAATGTAAACATTGCATGTTTTCAATTCATTAGAAACAAATAAAAACCTATAGCCTTCATCTCAGGAGGAGATAACCCACTGCTGTGAGGATTTTGTCTCCTTCCAATCATTTTATCATCCAATTCCTGTGACTTGCTCTCAACTGAGTAGACTCTTCAAGGGCTCCAGAATTACCCCATTTGCCTGTGATCCTAATGAAATGCTCCTCATTACAGTATTATTTCTTCATGGTCAGGCTTTCTACAGAACTCCAGGAGGCTCCTGTTCAGATGTGAACATGCCTACCTATACACTGAATACTTTAATGGTCATTCTCACCTGAGCAGCAATTCATTTCTCAGGTAACCAGCTGCCATGCTGGAAAGGAGAACAGGGCCCAAGGTACAATGTACTCCCCATGGAGCAGAAGGACCAGGCACTGCCCAGGAAATGCAGCAGAGTCTGCCAGGCACCCCAGAGTTATACTTTTTAAAGGAAATGTTGTGCTTATGATTAATGTTCTTTTAATGAAAATTTTAATGATATAACTGGGTCCCTAGAGTTGTATGTACCTGCAGTGAGCGCAGCAGTGACGGTGGTGGGCTTGCTCTTCCATACTTACTCTTTAAAGCTACGCTTTTTAACATTCTGCATAGGGATGTTTGTCTTGAAGAAAAGCACTTGCACAATTGAGCTGCATGCTGAACTATCCACTCTGCATGGAATGCTGTTACAAAAGCAGGAATAACAAATATTATGACTATTCAGACTTGATTATTTGGCAGACATTTTTTTCAAAAATGAATGAAGTAAGCCTGTTACTGCAAGGAAAACAACCTTCCATATTTGTTGCCAATGATAAAATTTGAGATTTCAAGTAAAAAATCAGAATTTTGGAAAACTGGTACTGCTACTTTTCTGATGAGATCGGTGACAGTGTTAATGAATGTGACTTTTTATCATATGCTGAAACGTGTCAATATCTAGGAGATCTACATACCTCAGTTGAATCGATATTTCTCAAATGACCAATGATTTATTATAAATCATGCGTAGATAAAAGATCCAAATTGCAAGATAGCCCTATGGGTTTTAATGCAAGAGTACAAAAAAATTCATTGATATGGTTTCAGATTCTACATTTGTAACTGACGTTTAAGAAACTGCCACTTGTTGAGTACTGACATAGCATCAAAGACTAAAATCCAAAATTATCTGGGAAATCCATTAAAAATGTGTCAGGCCTAATTTTTATTTTCTCAACCAAAACATTATCACAAACTGAATACAGAAGCAGACAAGAATCCAACTATCCTCTGTTAAGCCAAACATTGAAGAGATTTGAAACATCTGTTTTTGTTTTTTCAGATTTTTGGGGGGCAGGGTAGGTAACTAGGCCTAATTATATTTATTTATTTATTTTTAATAGAGGTACTGGGGATTGAACCCAGAACCTCATGCATACTAAGCACGCACTCTACCACTGAGCTATACCCTCCCCTCCCTAAGTTTATTTTTTGGAACTATATAGTTATTTTTCATTAAAATTTTACATTTTTTGTCAAAATGTAATGGGTTTATTTTTGTTATTTTTAGAGGAATTAATAAGCATTTTAAATATCTTTTAATTTCTAATACGATAAATATCAATTGATAAAATGTAAATAACCAAAGCATATCTTCTAAGTTGAAAGGCATCCTGACACCAGAAAGTTCAAGAACTGCAGATGTGGTAGGGAGAGAATGCACTTTGGGTCAAACCAACCCAGGCCCCAGTACGGAGTCTGCTACTTTTTAGCTGTGTGACCAGGTGAGGACCATGTAGCTGGTCCCCAGTTTGTTTATATATGTAAAATAGCAAAACCAATCTTCCCTCATAGGCTTGTTAAGAATATGAAACAAAACAAAGTAACAGGCTCTATGTCTAACACAGAGCAGGAACTAAAAAGAAAAAAATTAAGAAAATTTAGTTTCTTTCCTATAAAAAAAAGATTTTACTTCCAGGATGTAAGACTTCTCTACTGGTAGATCTAAAGTCATAATCTTTTGTAATGCTTGGAGGATCATCTGCTAGACAATTTCAAGACTCCTAAGAAAGGAAATCTCTTCACATGAGATATAGGGAGCAAGAGGGCCATTAATGGCTGTGTGGCTCAAGGTCACATTAGCCACAAATTAACTCATCAACATGCAAAGAACATAATGGCTACTCTATAGATTAGTACGGGGAGGGGGGTGGGAGAACTAGAAAGAAAAAAACTCTATGTTAGGGGGGAAAATATGCAGATGAGTACATCCAAGCAGGTGTATAGGAAGAGCGTGATCTGAAGTAACTGAAGTTCTGAGAAAGACATGGCATTCCAGAATAGAATTGAAAATTTGGCCTGTTTTCCTGGACTTATACTTTATAAAGGAAATGTTGTGCTTATGATTAATGTTCTTTTAATGAAAATTTTAATGATATAACTGTGGATTCTCATGTAGTAGTGAGAAATAATAGTCTTGTGAACACCTCACCCAGTTTCCCACTATGGTAACGTCTTGTAAAACTACAGCTCAATATCACAACCAGCATACTGCCTCCAATACCACCCACCACCTTAATCAGATTTCCCCAGTTTCAGCTGTTCACCTTTGTGTGTATGTGTATTTAGTTCTATACAATTTTATCACATACTCAGGTATCCACCTGACAATGATCTGTTATCCATTTCTAAAATCTTCTCTTATCAAAAATGCTAGATAAATGGAATCACACAGTATGTAACATTTTGGGATTGGCTTTTTTTCCCTCAGCAAAGTTCATACAAATTTCTGCATGTGTCAATACTTCATTCCTTTTTACTGCTGATTGCTATTCCGTGGTGTGGATGTACTACAGTTTGTTTATCCTGTTGAAGGACATCTGGGCTATTTCCGGTTTGGGGCTATTACAAATAAAGCTGCTATGAACATTCAAGTAGTAATTTTTGTGAGAACACAAATTTTCATTTCTCTGGGAAAGTGCCTAAAAGTATCATTACTGGATCATATGGTAAATAGCATGATTCGTTTTATAAGAAACTGCCAAACTGTTTTCCACAATGGCTGTAGCTTTTACATTCTCAGCAGCAATGTATGAATGATCCGTTTCTCCACATCCTTGCCAGCATTTGGTGGTGTCACTATTTTTTATTTTAGCCACTCTGATAGGCATGTAGTGATATCTCATTGTGTTTTTAATTGGCATTTCCCTGAAGGCTAATGATGCTGAACATCTTTTCATGTGCTCATTTGCCATCTGTATATCATCTGTATTCAGAAATGTCTCTTCATCTTTTTTGCCCATTTTCTGATTGGATTGTTTTTAACTGTTGAAAATGGTTTATATCGAAGTGGAAACCTGCTTACTTTTGTCGATCAAAGCCCATCTTGTAAAATTTATTTAAATGGAAGTCAGTTTGACCCCATAGCAATTTCAGAGCTGCTAGGGTTGTTTATGGACACCTGGTGAGTACCAGTTTTTAAGTTAGGGTCAGAAAAAAATAAAGCAGGTCGACTCCCTAGATCCTTAGGACTTTCTCTTTCTGGGACGAAGATTCACACATACCCCTCCCAAAGCTCTGTTGATTCATACCCATTTCTTTGAGCAAAAGTGTGCTAAGCCCAGTACGAGCAGCCTCAGGTGAAGACATGGACTGAAATGGCTTGTTTCAGTCCAGAGCACCTGGAGCCCCTGTTCCTCAGTGATGGTCTTGAGGGTCAATCTTGGCACAACCAAGAGCGTTACTCAGGGCTGATTACTGGCGCACTCTGTAGAAACTGGGCTCAGAACAGACTCAGCTTCCAGACTGTCACATGGCCAGGGGTGTGGGCAAGAGTTAAGGAATGGACTGCAAATACATCTAACTAGGGGTTCAGAGGACAGAACTGGAGAGCAGATGGTGTGGAGGAAGGTGGCTGCTGCGTAAGTACTATTTGACCTCAGTCAGCAATCCCGACGTTGCAAGCCTCTGCCCCTCCCTCATCAAGGTTCTTAACATATCAGCACTGGCCAGCACTCCACAACTTGGAAAGCTTTTCTAAGCCCGACAAAGATTTTTTTAAATTTATCTGGAAGTGCTCTTCGTTTCAAGCTTTGATTCCACTGTCTGCACACCCTTTGATGTCACACAAAAAGATTTGTCATGCTGACCTTGCCCTGCTGAACACGACTACCACTTGCTCAGAGGAACTGAAGATGTCTGTTTTCTCCTTCAGGAAAAAAAAACAACAAAATTTTCTGATTTTCTTTTTTTTTTTTTTCCAGTTCCTTTTAGAAGATAAGCTGATAGTGAAACACACTGATTGGTCATGTTATTTTTAAATGAATTTTTAATAGCAAATTTGTTCCATCTGGGGAAAGGCCGATGGCATTTTCAGCAACCAGGCACAAATCAGGATGGATTATTTCCAGCACTTGAAATAAAGTTTATTTAGATCCACGTCACACTGGCTGCTCAGTGTCAGTGGCATTTCCTGACCCTGAAGAGGGGCCAAGCCCTTGGCTGCTCCTCTCATCCCTTGAGGCCACTTGCCTCTCACAATATCAAAGACCTTTTGCCCACCACCCCACCACCCCTCTGCGGTTTCTGCCAACAGTTTCAGGGTGGCAGTGGCGGGGGTGGGGGACCACTGTGGTTCACACTGTGGTGGTAGTTCACACTGAACCTAACCCAGCCATCGGCAAAGGCACTGGGTGGTGTCACGCATCAGTAGCCAAGCTTGGCTTCTCTGGGTGCCATTCCCAAAGCACACAGCCTTTCATCTGAGAAGAGGGAGCATAAACAGCCAGCAAGCATTTAGGGAGAGCAAGAGATGAGATAGTCCGCGGGCCCCATTTTGACCCATCCAGCTCTCGTCTGCCTTTCAGGGGCTCCAGAATTAAAGACATTCAGAAAAAGGAAGGAAAGAACAGTTATTTGTACACCCATGTTTATAGCAGCATTATTCCCAGCTGCTAAATGGTGGAAACAACCCAAGTGTCCCTAAATGGATGAACGGATTAACAAAATGTGGTATATAACTGTTGGTGGAAATGCAAATTGGTGCAGCTGCTGGGAAAACAGTATGGAGCTTCCTTTAAAAAACTAAAAATAAAGCTACCATATGATCCAGCAATCCCTACCCCTGGGTTTCTATCCAGAAAAGACAAAAATTCTAATTCTAAAAGATACGTGCACCCCAATGTTCACAGCAGCACTATTCACAATAGCCAAGATATGGAAATAACCCAAGTGCCCACCAACAAATGATTGGCTTAAGATGTGGTGTATATATATACCATGGACTATTACTCAGCCATTCAAAAGAATGAAATACTGCCATTTGCAGCAACATGGATGGATCTAAACAATGTTATACTTGAAGTCAGACACAGAAAGACAAATATTATGTATCTCTTATATGTGGAATCTAAAACGTAATATAAATGAATTTATTCACAAAACAAAAACACTCATAGAAAATAAATTTATGGTTACCAAAGGGGAAAGAGGAGGGGATAAATTAGGAGCATGGGGGGGGGTGCGCCTAATTTATTAGGTACAAACTACTATACATAGATAAGCAACAAGAATTTATTGTATAGCATAGGGAACTACATTCAATATCTTGTAAACCCCTATAACAGAAAATAATCTGAAAAAATATATAACTGATTCACTGTGCTGTTCACTTGAAACTAACACAATATTATAAATGAACTATACTTCAATTTAAAAAAATGTGGTGTATACATACAATATTATTCAGCCATGAAAAGGAAGGTAATTCTTATATGTGCTACAGTGTGGATGAATCTTGAAGACATTATGCTAAGTGGAATAAGCCAGACACCAATGAAAAAATATTGCATGATAAAGTACCTAGAGTAGTTAAATTTGCAGACACAAAAAGTAGAACAGAGGTGACCTGAGGCTGGGAGAGCAGGGAATAAGCAGTTGTCTAATGGGTAGGGAGTTTCAGTTTGGCACGCTGAACTGGTCTGGAGATAGATGGGATGGTTGTGCAACAGTGTGAATGTACTAAATGCCACTGAACTGCACACTTAAAAATGGTTAAAATAATGAACCTTGAGGGGATTATGCTCAGTAAAATGTTAAAGAAAAATACTGTAGGATTTCACTTCTACGTGGAATCTAAAAAACAAAACAAAGCAAAATCAAACTCACAGAGAACAGATTAATGGTTGCCAGAGAGAAGAGGGGTCAGGGGTCGGGTGATGAAGGAGGTCGAGAGGTACAAACTTCTGATTATAAAATAATTTCGTCATAGGGATGTAATGCACAGCATAGTGACTATAGTTGGTAATACTGTATTGCAAATTTGAAAGCTTCTAAGATATATAGCACAGTATCTTGTAGTAACTTATAGTGAAAAAGAAGATGAAAACGAATATATGTATGTTCCTATATGACTAAAGTGTTGTGCTGTACACCAGAAATTGACACATTGTAAACTGACTGTACTTCAATAAAAATATATTTTTTTAAAAAAGCCATGAAAGCTGCTAAGAAAGTAAATCTTAAGGAAAATCTTTTTTCTTGTGAGCTCTCATCACAAGAAAAAAACTATTAACTCTGCATGGTGACAGATGGTAACCAGACTTATTGTGGTCATTTTTCTATACAAATGTTGAATCATTATGTGGTACACTTGAAACAAATATAACATTGTATGTCAACAGTACTTCAATAAAAATTTTAACTTAAAAAATAAAAATTATAATTAAAAAATAAAAATAGGAAAAAATAGTATTCCTCACTATAGATACCTACAGTATCGATTCTCACAAGAGAAATATGTTGCAGAAGAAAAAAATGGGTTAAAACTGTAAATCTTACGTATATTTTGCCACAATTTTTAAGAAAGGAAGGAAAATGTGTTGTGTTTTTTTGCTGCCTCCAGGTCCTTTTCTAAAGGAAGGCATCTGGGTGTCATCGTTACTAGGTGAGGTCATGGTTAGTGACTAAACTACCCAGTGATGTGCTGGTAAATGTTTAACAACTGGCTCTCCAACAAGAACAAAAAAAAAAAAACACCCGTGTACAAATACTGGTACATAAGTTTACCATAGATTTTACTGATATAAAGGATACGAGTCACCCAATTTACTACTACTACCAGGAAAACATACACCACTTTAAATTCCACATAGCAATTGATTTTCAAGGGATGATTTCACTGACTTTTGCTCAACTCTGGTGTCTGCAGCAATGTTACAGCCCTGCCATAAACGCTGGTTGATATGTTCATGTATTTTTAACAAGTAGGACAAAAGTGAAACAATAAAGACACTTTAGAGAACACCACTCATTCATTAATGATGTAAGCAACTTTTTTGATGAATCAGATGATAGTTTTGGAACCCTGGAAGAATACTGCCTCAATTTCTTGTGTTATTCATGATGTAACAGCTACAGGACAACACACTATTAAGCTTAAGCCTACATTATTATTGTCTTCACTACGTTGTTACATTTAGACAATCAATAAAACAGTATTTTAAGCCTGGATTTGTAACATTTACTGATTTCCGTGATGTAAACACTCCCACTGTGGCTGATTTCAATCGAACAATGTGAAGTCACTTGAAGGTGGAGCTGGGGAGAGCTATGTGGTGACAGCCACAGATGGTACAGTATTTCCACACAACAGACATAAGATCCATAGATAGACACATACACAGATAGTAAAATAAATTAGAACGTGATGAGTTTTCAGTATTGTGTTTTAAATATAATTTATTTAGTTGTAAATATTTAATATGTAAATATAAATGTAAACTGTAAATATTTAGTAACATTTAATAAATAATTTTTACAATATCTGTGTTTAACAAAATTCCTGAAAATGTAGCAGTTGGTTCTCACAGGCCAGTACACACCAGGCTTGGCCAAGTATGAAACACCTTGTTTCCTGATGGAAATCACAGAGCCATGGAACAGCTCCCCACCTCACCACATCCCAGGAAGCAGAGAAATCAGGGGTCCTGGCTGCACTGGAACTCACAACATCTCTCGATTTTTCTTCTTTCCCTGTTTTCTTTGTGTTCCCACGGATCTTGTTTTCCGGCGCAGCTCTCTCTGTACAGAATTTCTCACAGAACCCGTTTTCTTCTCCGTGTTTCCTCTGTGGCTCCCTTTGGATTGTTGTCATCTGTTTGTTTCTATTCCCCTGTTTCTTTCACTCTCACTGCGGTCTTGGCTGTCCTCCACGTGTTCCCCTTTCTCTTTTTCCATCTGTCAGCACAGAACTTTTCAGTTGCCATTTTCCATGGTTTTGGCCAATCTTCCCTCTCTTCTTTTTCTAACATGGCAGGGGCTTCATTTAAAAGGAAGAGGGGGTGGTATAGCTCAGTGGCATCAGTGGTAGAGTGTACGCCTAGCATGCTTGAAGTCCTGGGTTCAATCCCCAATACCACCATCAAATAAAGAAATCTAATTACCTCCCACTAAAATAAAAACAAAAACAAACAAACAAATAAATAAATAAAAGAGCGGGGCGCTCACAGGAATCCATGTCTGTCAGAGGACCATGAGCAGACTCAACCTTCTGGGTCATTTTCTTCCTAATTTTCTGATGCTCAATGCAGCATTTTAATGAACTCAACCATCAGAAGAGTAGGGGCAACTCTACAGGAGAGATCTTAAGTGAGATCCTTGGGGTGGCTGCCCATTAAATGGGATTTCATTAGTGAGAAAAGCACAGCACAGGAGGAACTGGTGGAAAAAGTTAGTAAGCCCAAGGGAAGGTCAGTGAACCCCCACTGGCCCATGCACTCTGAGACTCTGACCCGATCTCTGCCCTATCCCAGTGTGTAACAGGAAGTCTTTAAAGTCTTCTTGGCCTCAATAGAGTTGAGGAAGGCCTGGGGGATGGGGGGATGGGGGGCAGGGAGACCAGCTCTCTCAGGTTGTCCCTACACCTACTCAGGTTGTCCCTACACCTAGACGTGCCCTGCTGTCATTTCTGCCCATTTTCACACACAGCGTTCTGTGCAGCTGCTACCTTCTCACAGAGCTGCAGGTGGGAAATGAGATGCAATACCTTGGCCCCCTATCTCCAGCGCCACCCTGGAATTTTTCTGTACCCCTCCCTGCACTGGGTTAAGCCCAGTTCACCTGCACTCTTTTCTCCTAGTCCCTCTCCTTCCAAAATCTTAACAGACTCTCTAGGAAAAAGCCCTGGTTTGTAGTGTTTGCCAGCTTTCATGGTGGACACACTTCTACCATGGCTGATTTCAAGCTACTGAACGTGGAGTTGAGGAAAGATTCTGGCTCTCAGGAGCAGGTACCGGCCCATGCAGGCACACCCCTGGATGTTGAGGCCACTATGGACGGCCAAAGCCAAATTTTCAGAAGCTAAAATGCTTCTCTATCAAAAACCCAGCTCTTACAATGGAAGCCTTGGCTTTCAAGACTTCTCTCCTTGCTGTGCATCTATTTTATTTATTTTAGAACTCAGAACTAAGTAAGACTCTGTCTGTCAGCTCTCTCCTGAGGGTAATGCCTCCTATCCCTGTGTCCCCAGGAGTAGGAGAAGGCCAATGGGTACAAGAAGGCCTAGAGAAAAAGAAACCTCAATTATTATCTCAAAACATTACCCATCACCCACTTGCTTTCTTTTTAGTGTTTGAAATAGCAACTGTACTGTTAATAAAAGCTACAATAAGAATCCTCTATCAAAGTTGGTATGAAATTAAAGTAAATGCCAGTTAATAGGCCCTCTCCGTGAATGGGGGGGAGGGGGGGGAGAGAGAGGGAGGTAGAGGGGAGAGAGAATGAAAATGGAGGGAGGGAGGGAGGGGAAATATAGGGACAGTCAGAGGAATAAAATTCCTAAAGCAGAGTTACCAAAAATGTGACACATTTTGTTCACATTTAGCAAATCAGTGGTTTCAGCACATGCACTCACTAATTACAACTGTATGTCTAAAGTCATTTGACGCCGTCATAAGATTAAATGGGGGTTCTTGAAGGCAAGGCCCAGGTCCCGAGGGGCCCTCCCTACACATTCCCTACCAGGGGTTCTAACCTGTGTATAGTCAAAGCTCAGTCTTGTCCCCAGGCCCTCCCCTCTTCCCTGCCCCCCAAGACTTGAGGGCAGAGTTTTGTACACTCTTCCTCGGCCCTCACTTTCCAATCTGGCGGGAGACCCCGGCAGTGGGAGAGCTGGGGTGCAGATGCTCTGGTCCTTTGACACCTGACCCTGAGGTACCTAAGATCCACCTGGAAAATGAAAAGTAAGAGAATCTTACCTATCAAGACCATCTTTTGATCGCTTGCCAATTATCTCCTTCCCCCTCCCTTCACTCTGACAGACAGTAGACTGTCTGAGACACCTCAAAGTGTCTTTCACTTTAAATAGTGAGAAATAATTAAAAGTGAGAAGTGACAAAGATGTCAGATTTCAATTAACCTAATCGCTGATTTCTTTCGGAGCCTGGGGAGAACATGGCACCAAGCCCAGGGACTTCCCTACTAGTTGTGTGACTGCAAAAGTTGCTCAGCATCTCTCAGCTGTGGTTCCCTCATCTGTAAGTGGAAATAATGCTTACACTATCTAATCAGTGTGAGGAGTGACATTTTATGTAAAAGTGATTCGCAAACTAGAGGGTTTTGTTTTGTTTTTCGTTTTGGTACCCTTCAGTGGTTCCCCTCTTCAATGTCCTCTCTCTAGAAGTCGTCACTATTGGCAATGTAACGTATATGCTTCCAGGATTTTCTTCAAGGAGTTGCCCATAGAAAAGACATCTACATGTATGGTATGTGTGCAGTAGCATAAGTAATGCATCCATTATTTCACTAACCAATATGGCTTACACAGTTTTTATGTCAGCATATATAGATCTACCTCATTTTAGAAAATTGCAATATGGTCTTCCATTAAAAGGGTGCACAATTATTTATTCAGCCATTCCTCTTTTTATGGATATTTTGGTTGTTTTGACTTTTTCACTGTTACAAATAACTACAATCAAGAAGATCCTTGTACTTTGCTTCCTTTGGCACATGGTTTAAGTGTCTCTCTGGGGCAGCTATTACCAGTGAGACTTCGGGGTGATGGGTTATACATAATGACCCTTTAGGTGGCTGTACTTACACCCATGTTCTCTCCAGCTGTGTATGAGGATACTCAGTGAATGTGAATTTCCTCCATTAAAGTGAGGCTGAGCACCACTTTATACAAATCTTGACCATTTTTAATATTTCTTTTATGAATTACTGGTTTACATCCTTGGCCCATTTTTCAGTTAGATCTTTTTCTTTCTTTCTTTAAATTAAAAATGTGTTAATTCTAACCCTTCATTTGTTGTTGCTTTCAAAACCAGAGTTCTATACAGACCATTGTTATCATTATTCAACATTGATTTCCTCAAAGACAGAGACACCTCTTATCTCTGGAACCACAGCATCAGCACGTAGCCTCGTCCAGAATTGCCCTCCATGGATGTTAGTGGGTTGAATTATTGAAAGAGGCACTCCCTCCAGTGAGAAGTCACAGCAGTTTTTTGACAGTGATCATCTAAAATGGGAATTGGTTAAGCTGGTTTTGAAGTGTGAAACGACAAGGCAAGAACATGAAGTCACACAGAGACAGTCACTGCAGGAAGCAGCTACCACGCGGGGGCTGGGGTTAGTAGAACCTGGAGCCTGAGGAGGGGCCGGGCTGGGCTGGTGTCTCTGAAGTGGGTGTCAGGGTGGGACACATGGCAACTGGAACTTCATGCTTCTGGAATCACTGTGGCAGCCAAGGTGAAGACTCACTGATGTGGTGACAGGCGGTACAGAAATGGGCACGTGCCTTCGCCCTCTCCTGCCCTCGAGCTGCCCTCTAGCGCCCCCACCCCGGCAGGGCCGAGTATAGCGGAGGTTGAGCTGACTAATAACTGGAACACCCTTCTCTAATTAATCAGGGGACTTTTGCCTATAGGTGAAGAAACCAAGGGCTACGCTTTGATGACTTCCTCCCTCTTTTACATTGCCTGAGAGTGAGCAGAGGAAACAGGAATGTGGTAAATGAGCGTCACAACGGTCTGAGGGGCTCAGAGCCCTGCCTGGCTGAGGCCACCCCCATCCAGCACAGTCTGACCCTTCTGCAAAGTCCTGGAGCCGCCAGCAGGGAGTCACACGCATATCCACATGGAGAAATCCGCTCTCACACCTCTCACACCACGGGCCAGGGCAGGAGGAATGGGGAGAGCGCACTGGCTCTGGCTGGGACCTCACACCCATGACACTGAGGGGAAGATGCAAAGAGGTCCTTCTTCCACAGCCCCTACCGCCGGCTGCAGGAGGCAGGAGCACCCCGCACATCCTGCGGGTGATCTGACCTGGCTCCCAGGGCAAACGCCTGACACTTGCCTTAGTAGATTTAATGACAAGGAGAAATACAGCACTTCTGCTGACTTCTTACAAACCCTGCCCACCCCTTCTCCAAAGAAAACTGACTATGCTGAGGTTATAAGACTTCCTTGTCAGTAAGACTGATTAACTCCCTGGCTCAAACATGAAAAGATTTGTGTTTTCCTTTTTAAGTCAGAATCTAAATGAAACTGTTATTTCCTGCAAGCCTCTTGAGCTGACGTTGAAAAGTTATCATCCATCTATTGCACTGCTGCCAATAGGGGGTTGACAGAGGATGACATGGCTCAGGAGAGGAGGATGGATTTCTGCTACTCCATGAAGAGTAACCATTTTTACACACTCAGCTCTGATTCCCCCCAGAGAGAGGAAAGCAAGAATAGATGGAGTAGAGGTTATACTAACTTCTCATCTTAGCTGCCACCCTTCCAAATGGTTTGCATCTCTCTCTCAGCAGTGGTAGCACCATTCAGCACCATCAACAGAATCCACCCTGGGGACTCTAGTAAAGGAGGACAGTGCTACCTTCTGCTCCCACTCCCCTTCTTCTATCTCTTCTCAACAGGCTGCTTCCCCTCAGACCACCTGGGACTACGCTGTGCTTTCCTGCTGGCCCCTGGCTACCTGGCACCTTGAACCCCACCCGGCCTACCTTGAGGTCAGGTCTTCTCTTCCCAGGCAGAGTTTTGTGCTCCAGACCATTCCCTCATTCCATCCTCCCATAAGGAGTTTCCTATTTCAGCCTACTAGGGCTCTGTATTTCCCAAGGGCTTGATTTGTTATCTTGAAAGATAGGGTGGAAGGGGGGGCCGCAATCCAATGCACAACAGAAATTCTTCAGACCATGGGCATAACTTTATGTAAACTGTTAGCTACAGCAAATCCCACCAGGTTCTGTGGACATGACAAATCAGCACAGCCACTACGCCCTGAGCGCAAACAGTGAGTGGGTCACTGACGGGCACTGCGCAGCAGCAGCTGGGAGAGGCAGCACCTTCTCTCTTATCTACAGGCCCCATCAACCACAATGGAAGCTAAAGAGAGTCCACAGATGGGTAAATCAGCCATCTGCATGCAAAAGCAGGGCACTTCAGAGCTGTACACATCTGGCCAGAAGCTATGCCAAATGTAACCAGGGGACAAGAGCACCTCTCCGGCAGATGACAGACAGCAGTTTGGGCCCAGTGCATCCTGAGGACTGAAACTTTTTTTTAAATGACCTATTTTATCACATCATGACTGCCTGCCTATTAGAAGGATGATGCTCTGTGTGAATTCTAGACCTGGGAGAGGAAGCCAAAGAGTAACTACTGGTTGGTATTCATCCTGTGCTGCAAATATTGTCTGACAGGTCACTGGATAAAATAAAAGCCAACATGTACAGGCTATTTAATATATGTGCCAGGCCAGAGGTAAATAAGCTTTATGTCCATGCTCTCATTTAATCCTTACAAGTACATGATGACATAGGTTTAACCATCAATCTTTTGTGAGTTTGATTACTGGGAATCAGTTTCCAAAAACTGATTTGCTCTGGGGATCTGATGATACTGAGTATCTGAAGAACTTACAAAGCTAAGAGTTAGGAACATGGTAACTCCACCAACATACAGCTGCCCTGAGGGTACAAGGCTGAAACAGATGGCTGGACTCTCTTAAATTTGATTACCTAAGAGATCATCTGTTCCAGCCCTTGGTTAACCCGGGCAGCTAATCAAAGTATGCTTTCCTCGCAAGATGCAAGGCTCCAAATGTGTAAAACCCAAATTAGAACAGAGACATGATATGGTGTTCAAACGAGCCAGTCTCTGCAGAAACTCAAACTGTTTCCATCATATATGTGTTACTTTCAAGGACTCATAAATAGAAGCAAGGATGCATTCCACTAGAGACAGATGACATATCTCAAACAGCTTGTAAGGGACAAAAGTGGGTGTGGGGTGGGGAATGCATTCACTGGCAAGGATTCTCACTACCCAGGAAAGGAGAGGAATCCCCACCCCCGCAAAAAAGGCATCTTGATGGAAGATTTGAAACTTGAACCACTGATATTATAATCTAACTGCAAAGTATAAATATCTAAAAGGAGAGTTATAATCGTTCTAACATTATACAGCTTTCAGCCTAATTTCAGTCTGAGCTGATGACTTCCGAGCTTATTGCCTGTGGCGTGTGGAACACCCAATCCGCTGCTCTCACATAATCTAAACCAGGAGGGGCAGGAGTGCTGTTATTGCCCCAAGATTAAAGTGGATGGTGAAGTGGGTCTGGTTTGGTAATTAGACACTTTATTATAGCTCCCAAAAAGTAAAGCTAGGCCCAGCAACTTTGATAGTAAAATATTCCTACCTTCTTCCAAACACCGATATTGATCTAAGAGGTATATGCTTATGGTAACAGAAGTATAAAATACGAGGATTGAAGATAAAACTTGTAAACAGTACATAACTTTGACCTGAAAGACAGGGAAATAGCCTCCAAATATACACATATGGATGAATGAATGGGGACCCCAGGATACTGCATCAACATGGATGTATTTTTTAAATATTCAATGTATACATATTTATATATTTAGTACATATATATTTTAAATACTCCTTTTTCTCCTTGAAGACCATGATCCTAGGGTCCCCATTCATTCACACACACCCTCTTTCTCCTCAATCAGATAAGACTGTAAACAATAAGCATAGTATTTGTGGTATCTCAGTTTAAGGATGTGGGGAGTGGTACAAGTCTATCTATTTCTAAGACTGTGTCTCCACACACAGGGACAGAACAGTTCCAACAACTCTTCCAACTGTCTCTTTCAATCAAACCAAGCATGGTGATCTGTCCACACCCCAGCGTGATTAGAACATCTAATCCTTCCAGATCTCCATGACTGTGTGGACAGAAAACATCGATCAATCTGACCAAAAGGTACAGCCAGTGTAATTCTTGGAATTTTCCTATTGCAATTATTTTAAGAAGCAGTTTTAAAAGGAGGGCAATAACAAATTTAATGAAAGTTTGGGTGAGTCTGTGGACCAGTGAAAACAATTTACAGGCATAGAATCTTTTTTTCTGATTATTAAAGTAATACAGCTCATTGCAGAAAATATAGCAAAGCATAAAGAAAAAAAAATCACCAATAATCCTACTCCCGCCTTGGCTGTGAACAAACTTTCAACCTAAGAGTTAAAGCTAAATAAATCTTCCGGGATCAAGAAATGTCCTTAAGTGTTCTGGTGTTTGTCCTTCATTCCAAGAGTTTCTCATCCACAGGCCCAAAGTGCATGTTGACCCTTCCTAGGCCAGCCTTTGTCTTGGGCAAGATTGGGGGCCACTATAAAGTGAATGTCCAGGGTCTCCAAGGAGGCTTCTGCCCCAGGTATACTGTTTTAATCTGCTCACCAGAACCTGAACTCAGGAAACAGCATTTGTTGTTCCACAGTGAACCTGGCTAAGTGTGAATACCCATTGCCTTAGACTCATTCACACGAAAATGTCAATAAACTCTGTTAAATGTTTCTACAAGTAGAAAGGGGGACACCCCAGAATCCTAGGCATCTAAGTTAGGAAGCAGGGTACCATGCAAAACAGTCATCACTCAGGAATGAACTATTCTGATGTCAGGCAGCCCTTCTTGTTAGTGACTCTTTCAAAGCCTAAATGGATCCTGTTGTAACCTGAAACATCGCTATTCTTTGAACAAAAGCCATCTAAGGGGGCTTGTCCTCCAGTGAATTGGTGCTATGGTACCTCCATCACCTGGAAAAGCTGGCCATGCACACAAAAGTCAAGTCAGAGACATCATTTCTTTTCTACCTTCTTCTCCTTTGAAAACAGCTTCTTTGTCTCACATTTCCTAATTGTTCAAATGAATTTAAAATAGGAGGGAGCCCTATCAGGCCAAGCTGCCCAGTTTCACATGAGAATTTGTCATCTTTCCATAGCTCACAGTCTTCTCACAGTTTGTTTTAATGTTTGAATTAAACTTGGCTTTGGGGTCACTGAACCCCAAATTAATTAAATCCCTTAAGTTATCTTTGAGAAAGAGTCATCCTGTATATTTATTAAATAAAATTATCTAGTGTCTTCTTTCAGATTCTTTTACAATGAACAAATTCCCCTTGTTTCTTGGGAATTCTTTGACGTTCCAAAAACTTCTGGCACATTTTACATGAGACTTTTCTAGGTTCTTCTTCCTTAGAAACAGGAAGTTGACAAAAAGCCCCAAACATTTATTTTAGTTCCCAAAATTGGGATGAGAGATGTTCAATAGGTTTTAAAAATAGTAAAAGCCCTTCAACATGAATTTGGTCTTTATCAAAAGATTCAATGTATTTAAATTTTGTTTTAAATTTGACCAAAACCTGCCTGGTTAGGTTTGGAAACATCTTCACACTCAATATTCTTAGCCCTGCAAATATTATGCCTGGAAAATTGCCTTATTTCTGCTCTTTGATGGGATAAATGATTATAATAACACAAACACCCATGACAATAAAAACTCACTGTCAATGAACTATTCTATTCTGTTTTGGGGGGGTAATTAGATTTATTTATTTATTCTTAGAGAAAGTACTGGGGATTGAATCCAGGACCTCATGCATCTA
The DNA here is from genome assembly GCF_048564905.1 of Vicugna pacos. Lineage (NCBI taxonomy): Eukaryota > Metazoa > Chordata > Mammalia > Artiodactyla > Camelidae > Vicugna > Vicugna pacos. Next base: position 19,359,482 of record NC_133010.1, on the reverse strand, counting down.
AACACACATTCTACCACTTGAACTATATATACCCTCCACACCCTTATTCTCTTTTATAACAGGAATTGGTATATTATCATCCATGGGCCACATGCACCTCATTGCTTTTTTTTTTAATTATTTGTTGAGGTGAAATCCATATAACAGAAAATTAACTGTTTTAAAGGGAACAATTCAGGTAGGAGGGTACAGCTTAGTGGTAGAGTGTGTGCTTAGCATGCACAAGGTCCTAGGTTCAATCCCCAGTACCTCCATTAATAAGTAAATAAATGTAACTACTTCCTGCTCCGAAGGAAACAAAGGGAACAATTTAGAGGTATTTAGAATATTCGCAGTGTTGTGCAACCACCACCTCTATCTAGTTCCAAGACATTTCCAACATTCCAAAGCAAAATTCTATACCCATTAAGCAATGTCTCCCCATTCCCTCCTTCCCCTAGCCCTTGGCAACCACCACTCTGTGTTCTGTCTCTATGGATTTATTTATTCAAGAGGTTTCATATACATGAAATCACACAATATGTAGCCCTTTGTGTCTGACTTCATCCAGCATAATGGCTTGGAGGTTCATCCATATTGCAGCACGTGTCAGTGCTTCATTCCTCCTATGGCTGAATGACATTCTCTTGTATGTGCATACAATGATTTGTTTATCCACTGATGGACATTTGGGCTATTTCCACCTTTTAGCTACTGTAAATAGTGCTGCTATGAACGTGTGTATATGTACTTGTTTGGGTCCCTGTTTTTAGTTATTTTGATCTATATACCTAGTTATATATCTAGAGGTAGAATTGCTGGGTCATATGGTAATTCAATGTTTAACTATTGGAGGAACTGTCAGATTGTTTTCCACAATGGCTACACCATTTTACTATTTTATTTATATACACCATTTTAGTCCTGCCAGAAATGTATGAGGATTCCAATTTCTTCACATCCTTGCCAACACTTGTTTTCCTTTTTTTTTTTTATTGCAATAGCCATTCTAATGTCATCACTTGCTCTTGTGAATAAACTCTTATTGGTTCACAGCCATGCCTATTCATCTACATGTCTACAGCTGCTTTTGTTACAATGGCAGACACTGTATGGCCCACAAACCTAAAAATATTTACTATCTAGCCCTCTGAAAGTCTGCTGAACTCAAAAATAACGACAATAAAAAGTTAGCTGAACTCTATTTCAGAAGATTAGCCCTTGTTTCTTTGCCATTTTATTTCACAGCTCCCCAAAATAAGACCAAATAATATTGCTGTGACCTTGGGTGAGTTAGTTTATTTTTAGTCTTAAATTTCCTCATCTATAAAAAGATAGAGTAGGGACTAGTTAATTTCCAAGTTCTCTTTTGGAACTTTATAAGAATCCAAAAACTGTATTACCAAAATGGGTAATTTGCAGTTTATGCTTTCTTATGTAGTCTGTAACTTGCTCAGCTACCTTCTAGCTTAATTTCATGGTTTCCTCTATTATCTCTTTGACCTATTCATTATACAAACAGGGAGTAGCAGCCAATGCCTAGCTCACATTGTTCTTTCTCTGCACCAAGCTGCAATGATTTGGTAGGACTGGCTAGAAAGGTAAGCACAAAGTATCAAGCGGAAATTCCTGGCTCCTCTAATAAGGAGAAAAGGAATCCTGTCAAAACCGAATGGCATCATTGATGATTTCTTAAACACACAGCTGCGCCCAATTTAAGACCAAGTCCTCTTTCTAACTAGCTCCTCAACCCAGTGAGGATGGGGCAGGGAGAAAACAAAGAGGGAATGACGTTATTTAATAACATGTCACTAAAGGCGTGCCAACGTTGAACACTTCATATTAATAATCCATTCTCCGCATTATAAGGCCGGGAGGAGGACCGGGGCACTTAAGGCGCACGTGGATCTGAACATCTCTGCCAAGACTTTGGCATGGACAAGCCCCTCATTTTCAAAGCAGAGAAACAGAAATTAAGTGTTTGGCCAAACTCACCAGGTGAATTCGTTGCAGGACGTGGATGAGACCCAGGTGTCCTGATACCACCAATCCAGGGAAGGAGGAACCAGGGCAGCGTCTACTCAGGAGAGAAAAACAGGTGTTTTGACATGAGTGGTCCTAACCTGTCAGGGTGAAACGGACAGGGGGATGTCCTGCTGGTCTGACCAGAATCCACACCGCTGCCGTGGTCAGAAGGACCCACCTGTCCACAAGTCACTGGAAAACAGACCTGGGCGCTTCGTACCCTCGGGTCTCTAAGCTGACTGGAATGGAGCTGCACCAGGAACCCAGCCCCGTTTACTTATCACCTGGCTGGAGCTAGCCGGTGAACAAAAAACAAACACTCGGAAGAGGGCTCAGAAGGCTCGTGGCTCTCTCTCCACACAGGAGGAAGCTCAGGCGGTGCCGCGGCGCGGCCTGGGCTCACCCAGCCGACCCACTTCGGTCACTGCAGGCTCTGCCCTTGTATCCCCCAAGCCCTGCCGCTGGCGTCCAGAGTTGGCGTGGGGTGGCAAATACCTGATAGGAGGCTGTTATCACTACCTTGGAACATTCTCAACTTCTTGTTCTGAAATCCCTCAAAGTGTCACCAGCAAAGCCCACTGGGGTCCCCAGGTGGTGGGGGAGTGGGGGTGTGGGAATAAGATGGAATCTAGGTGATAAGGTCTAACCTGTTCCTTTGTGCTTCCTCCAGTTTCACTTGCTCACAAGTTGCCCCGTACACAGGCCTCCAACCCGGAACTTCAGACCAGAGGTCCTGGTGAGAGAACGCCAACACTTCAGCTCTGCGCCGTGTGCAGAAGGCTGCGCGCCCACCTCAATCCAAGATGGCGGCGAGGGGCTGTGCGCAGAGAGGCTGTGCCCGGCACCGCCTTCCAGAGCGTGAGCAGCGTAGCTGGGCCGGCCCCAAGAACCCCGCCCCCTGACAACCCCGCCCTCTGACAACCCCACCCCCTGACAACCCCGCCTCCCTGAGAACCCCGCCCCCTATAAAGATCCCTATAAAGCAGCCCTGCCTGTGATCTGGGGCCAGCCTGTGCTCTAGCATGTAATCCTCAATGTCTCCATTCTTTGATCAAAGAATAAAGTTTTCCCTTGCTTCTGAACTGAACTCCGTCTGGTTATCTTGGCACAAAAGACACCGGGCAGAAGGACCCTTGGCTGGAGCCTGACAACAGTAATAAACAGTAACTAGTCAGTAATAAAAGTTCCTTTCCCTCCCTAACTTCATTAAGGTATGATTGATAAATAAAAACCATATATATTCAGGTTGTATAATATGATTTTTCTTTTTTAGGTTGTACAATGTGAATTGCTATACTTATCCATTATGAAATAATTATCACAATCAAGTTCATTAATACATCCATCACCTCACATAGTTACCTTTTTTTTTTTTAAGTTCATTTTTAAAATCCAGGCTCATTTGCTCTCTATTCCATGCAGTTTGAATCTCTTACTGGTCCCACATCGCTTCCTCCCCACACTTTCACCTGTAGTGTGACTCTGTCCGCAGTTAAACATAAACTCCCCAAGGATAGCATCGTGCTTCATTCACCTCTGTATCCCTAGCGGCTTGTACAAAAATGCCTTTAACACCAACATCTATATCAACTGTGTCTTTGGCCTTAGGCAGGCATTACTGCTGTTGAGGTTAAGGGGGCAAAGGGAATGAAACAAACACTGAATACCTACCTTGGGCCAGCTGAGGGTCAGCCATGTATCTGCTAATTCTGCATGTGAAACAACCTCATATCAAGCCCACCCAGACCTGGCATTGATCATGGAAGCTGAGAGGGGGTGAAGAGGGGTGTTGGATGACGGTAGCAGCTGGAAAGGAGCGGAGTGCAGGAGCCAGTGATAAAGGGGCACCCAGGCAACACTTGGCAGAATTACTGTACTCCTACTCCTGTCTGCTGTGCAGCAATCACCAAGCAGGAGCATGGTCTCACTCTGGCAGGACACCTTAGTGTCCTCTTCCTGGCTGACCCCTTGTGAGAAGCACTATGGTATAATGGAAGAGGCGGGGGCTTCAGAACCATAGAGACCTGGGCTCAAATCTTAGCTCAGCTGTAGCTAGCTGTGTGAACTCAAGCAACTTACTTAACCTCTCTGATCTTCAGACTCCTCTTCCAAAAAATAGAAATTAAAAAAAAACTATCACAGGATTATTCATTTCTAGAACAAATATTGTTTTGAATCCTCATTTGTATCATCTCTGATCTAGTCAATGGGAATACAGTAGTTTCCAATATAATACATACTTAAATAAATATTTGTTTCTTTCTCTTCTGCTATTTATTTCTTAGTCAAAAGCACAGAATCCTTAGAGAAATCTCCATTTTTTCTTCCTCCAGTGTACACTGTCCTCCAAGTAAAGATCATCTAATAAAAACAGTAACACCTAACACTTAACCAGGTACTTATTATGAGCTAGGCACTATTGGAAGTACTTATATGTATTTACTAACTTAATGCTCAAAACACAGATTGATTTTTACTGATAGGGAAAAAAAGACACAGAGAAGCTAAGGAATTTGTCAAGGTCACACAACTAGTGGCACCCAGTTCAAGTCCACAGCCTGAACCAATGCATTAGAGATCATACATTTCAGCCCCTCTGGATGATACCATGTCTTCAGAGCTGTCTCTCTTCCCCATCCCTTCTTTCCTTTTCTCTTTTCCTCTCTTCTCTTCTTTTCCTCTCAGTTGAAAAAACTGAAGGTCACTTTGAACAGTTAGGTGACATGCTTAAAGTTACACAAGTCCCTGCGACATTTATCCTGACTCCCGTTCCCGAGCCCTTCCTACAACACCATGCAACACTAGATGATCAGTATGCAGGCAAGTGGTTGAAATTCATTACTATTTTGAGTAAATAACTTATATGACTTTATCCTCCCAGTTATAACAATTATTTGAAGGGATCAGATCTGATGGTAAAAAAAAAATTCCATTAGATACCATTATGTTTCTTTTACTTTAATTAATACCTATCTCAAATGTGTGCTTTGTTTTTGCTAGTGTTGTTTAAATTTCTGCCCCTATAAATATTTGCACTGTTGTCTTAGTTTTAATTAGTTTCTGGCGTTTTTCTTGGACTGGTTTTGCATTGGGATGGGAGTGTTTACAGTCTGGCCTGCCATCTGTGAAATTTCGCATCCCCAAACCACCATAGCCTCAGCTCAGAGATGACATCGATGTACAGTCAAAACAAGCCCAGGAGTGTTTGTGAGGAAGGCAGTGCTATGTCTGAGCTGCTGAGTGACCCTGAATCACCCAGAGACAGCCATCACAAGGGGGACACTACAAGCAAGCCTCCACCAAATCTTCCAGAACTTTGCCCTTGAACTGACACAAGGTCACCACAATCCAGAATATAATTCTAGGCAGAATTTGCTCTTGTTTCAAGAGGGTACTGAATGCAGAGGAGATAAGAGAGTGAATAGATGCCACTGAGAAATTGGGGCATAAGTCTACAGAGGCCAGTGCAGGTGATAAATGAGACATTGTAAGGAGAATACTGTGGGCAAATAGAAGAATCTCCCAGCTCACCTGTATGAGTCAATGAACTCCTCTGTGTTCTGATTTCCTCATTTGTAAAATGAGAGGAATAATACTCATCTTGCTGATCACCTAAGGATCACATGAGAAAATTAGGTAAATGAGATCAGCCTGAAAACTGTAAAGTGCTCTAGAAATACGATGAATTATATTATTGCTATTATGTAATGTTTACATAAAGGAAGTGGAGTTTCACTGGAAGAACCAATATAACAGCAATTTCCACTAAAATGCGCCATAAAGGTTAAGGCAATTCACTGAGACTTCTTTAAACCCAGGGAAAGAGAGACAGCTTTGCAAGCATAAGGTAACAAAAACACAACAAGGTAGTGTCAGATGGGGACTTTGCATCCCCACCAGCCCTGAGTGTTCCAGACACATGGAGGAGGGTGAGGCAGGTGAAATGTGCAGCCTGGGAAGAGCCGGCTCCTCCAGGTGCACAAAGGAAACAGGAGCAGTCACTGGGCTGCTGCCCCAGGTAAGCGGGGTTTGACACCAAGGCAAATATCGAGAGACTGCTACGGGCTGAACTGTGTCCCTCAAAGGCATGTGTTGAAGCTCTAACCCCAAACGTGACAACATTTGGAAACAGGGCCTTTAGGAGGTAATTAAGATTAAAAGAGGGGAGGAGGGTATAGCTCAAGTGGCAACGCACATGCTCAGCATGCACTAGGTCCTGGGTTCAATCCTCAGCACCTCCATTAAAAGATAAACAAACAGAAAACTAATAATAAATAAATAAATAGGCCTAATGACCCCCCCCAAAATAACATTTAAAAAAAAAGTTGTTTTAATGAAAAGAGGGTATAGGGTGAGGCCCCAATCCAATAGGACTGGTCACTTTATAAAAAGAAAAAGATCTCTCCAGCTCTCTCCTTCTCTCCTCCTCTCCCTCAGAGGAAAGGCCACATGAGGACAAAGTAGCCATCTGCAAGCCAAGAAGAGAGGTCTCACCAGAAACCAAACTCTGCTGGATCCTTGATCTTGGACTTTGCAGCCTCCAGAACTGTGAGAAAATAAATTTCTCTTATTTAAACCACCCAATCTGTGATATTTTGTTATGGCAGCTGGAGGAGACTAAGACAGTCACGATATTTATTTTTGTTCTACAACTGAAAAGAAAATCAAGTTTTCTTTGAGATATATTAATCCTTGTAACTTTGACCCATATACCTACTGAAAATTTAAAAAAAAACAATTCCAATGGAAAAGTCTTGTTGGGTTCCCTTTTCTTGCAAGATGATAGGTAGCCTAGAGAAAAAGTGTTAATTTCCCACTAGATCCTGCCCATCATTTCTTATCAGAATCCATCTGCTCCTTTCAGAGTTCACAAAATCATTGGATGTCAGGGTTGCTGTTACTGGTCTGGTTGTCCCCAAAATTTCGATTTCATTCCGATAGTGGAAAGGCTAAAAATTCACATGCTGGATTTTTACCACCTAAGATCATATCCTGGCTCTTGTATTTCTTGAACGTGAAAATCTAAGAAACTTAAAAAATCTTCAAATCCACACCCCCCCCCCGAAAAAAAACCTCCAAATCCCAGTTTCGCCACCTATAAAAATGAGAATAATAGTAATAATAATAATGCTTCTACCTCGGGCTTATTGTAAAGAGGAAATGAAATAACATACCCCAGTGCAGTATCTGACACCCAGTAAGTGTGCAGTTAATGTTGACTATTACTATCAGTCTTAGAAAAGTCAGATATTAAATACAAAATACTCTGCAATCAAGTTGAGGCCAGACCTCTCATTAGGGAGTCACCCCCAGTACTCTGTACCCAGCTGGTAGCTATCTATTGATCTGTAAACTGAGTATTTATCAGTAAGAGTGAGAGGAGGAAAAGGTATTAGAGGAGAATGACAGTAAAATCCATTTAAGGAAATCCAAGTCAGTTAAATCCTTTCACTCGAGACAAGTAGAGCCATTGTGCACATGACACAGAAAGGTATTATTTTGGCAAATGTACTTACTGCCCCTTCAAACATCTTGCTTGTATGGTGTTTGAAGGGGATGTCAACAGAGAGGGCTAGCACGGGGTAGGCCCCTCCCCAAACTGGAGTATGGGGGACCCTGAGGGATGCACAGGACACCCAAGTCCACCAGAAACAAACACAGCTCAGCTTCCTGGAGCCCTGATTTAATGAAGCAGAATGCAAACATTTGCATGATTTTTTTTAAAAGACAAAATATGATACTTCAAAGAACTTTCTGGCATGCCTTATTCTGTTTCCAGGCTTCCAATCGTGTCTCCAGTTGGGCAGGGGCTGTGTACTCTGCTCTGCCAGGGAGCTCTGGGGTAGAGGAAGAGCCCAGACGAGGAAGCAGCTCCCGGCCGGCCACTGCTTCCCTGGATCATCCCAGCAGCCTCCCAGCCACTTCCTCCTTCCCTGCAGTGTGATCTTCAAAAGCCCAATGGGCACAGCCCACTCTCCCCGAGGAAATACCTTCCACACCTCCCTCTGGCCTATGGGGTAAAGCCCACATTTCTACACCTGGGCACAAGACCCCTCACAGCCTGACTCCCCACAGCCTTGTAAGCCCTTGACATCCGCTGGCCCACGACACATGCACTGCCTCCACGACTCCACCCCATTCTCCCTCGTGCCTCCCCTGTGCCATCCCCCTGCACCTTGTGCCCCCTTCCCAGGCTGCTCTGGCCCCCATACCTTGGCTCAGCTCTGAGATCTCTTTCAAAGTCCCATCCAGTGGGAAGCTCCCCCACCCCGACCCCACCACCTGCCAAGGTGCTGGGTGTTCAGAACGCAGAGCAAGGTTAATGTGCTAAATACTATCTGTATTTAACCATCAGTGTTCACTGGCTCTTAAATTAGTATTTAACTGGCTGTCAGGACTGCTGGCTACAACTTTGTTCTCATTCGCTTTTCTAATTTGTAGAGAATTTTTCTTCACGAAGATGAACTGCTCTTTTGAAACGAAATGTCAGCAGATTTTCTTACTTCCAAACAGAATTAAAACAGGAAGTGAGAATCCAGTGTACTTCACTGTGACAAAAGTCACATTATGAAACAAAAGTGTCCTTATTTCCAGCCTCCCCAGGGATGGAATGACATTCCAGGGCTCCCAGCTGAGCCTCCTGTCAAATTCACTTCAAGAGGTTCTCGCCGGCGTTTATTTCACTCCCAGGTCCGGGCAAAACGTCGCAGGGTTTTGAATGCGATTCTCAGTCAGATCGTGGGAAGGCAGGGACCGCAGAGAGCCAGGCTGGGGGCCAGCTGGAGCTGAGAAGATGCGAAAGTGTTTCCTTCATTAAAAAGAAATCCTTTTGTGGAGGAAGTCCTGTGTCCCCAAGCAAGTTCTGACTTCAAAACAGCTGAGCTAAGCTCTGCCAGCCTCTTCCAGAAAGAGGGAGAAGAGAGATGCCTGTCTTCTCTCCACACCAGGGCACAGTGAATTAACAATGAGATCTGTTCGTCTTGCAAATAACAAACCAAACTCCATCCACGTTTACCCCAATTTCTCAGAAGAAACCAAAACTGCTGTCATGACATCACCAGTTCCCAAATGCTGCTGCTTCTGGTTTTGTCCGATCTTGTTCATTTATTTTGTTGTTGTTTTCTTTTTCCCACAGCTGGCAGTGAACAATGATCAATAAATTAATGAATGGAAGAAAAAGGAATCGACAAATCGTCCTGGGAACACAGGAGTGTGCCAGAACCAGCACAGAAAGCCATGAGACTGAGCCATTTTCTCTCATTCTTATAAATATGCAAATACTTTATCCTGCCCGAACTCTATACAGCTCATTCATTTTTGTTGTTGTTTTTGTTTTGTCATTCAGCCATTCATCTAACAGTTACCGAGCTGCTGTTGGAAGCCCCCCCACCGTTAACACAACTTTAGTGCCTCACAATTACCCGCAACGACTTGCTAAAATACAGATTGCTGGACCAGGACCAATTTCCAATTGTGTAGCAATGGGGTGGGTCCCTGAAGTTTGAATTTCTTAAAAATCCCCTGGTGGTACAGATGTTACTAGCCCCAGGGGCACACTTTGAAAAGCACTGCATGACTATATCCACCAGCAAGTGCCCCGAATGCCTAGGACGGAAAAGATGCTCAATAAATATTCATTAAACTGAATTGAAGCCTCTTTGAGTAAAAGCTAATTCTGTGAGAAAATTCTGGGCTCTGAGATAACAGATTGGTTTGTACAAATATTTACATGTTTTCCCAGCTGAGACAGAGACACAAGTGGGCAGGAACAACTTTTTAGAGCAAGGTGCTCTCATTTATAGGTCAAATGTTAGGTTGAGGACAGAGTATTTTGCAGCTGACTTGTGAGCTAACATAGGTGTGGACACCTTGGGGATTATTAACTTAAAACAGGAAAATCATTCTATCATCTTCAGAACATGCCCCTGCAGTTAGCTGCCTCCTTCTTTTCCTCCTTCCCTCCTCCCGTTTCCCCCTTCTCTGCCCTCCCTACTTCTCCTCCATCTCTGCAAGGCTATCAGTTAATATTTGTACACATACTTTGAGTTCCTGGAAGACAGAAGCTGTATTGTTGCCAAATGAAATAAATCATTTCTCTCTGTTCTTTAAGAAGGTAAACAGGGCATTATCATCCCCCTCAAATGTGTCTTCTTTATAACGTACTGTTTATCATACTTGAAGGTAAACAAAAAGACTTATTTTTTTCTGGCCTCTAAGCCCATAGTCCAAGGTGATTTGTGGTGTGGGTTTGCCAGTTGGCAATTTTAAATAATATTTTAAAATGTATAACAGTGGCTTGTTTTCTACAAATAGCATCAGGTCTAATGTCCTCTTGTGTTCTCGGGTCTCTCACTATCGTCAAGGTATGTTATTGCTATTCACCAAGTAGCCAACCTGGGGAAGCATAAATTATATGGGCTTATAATTTAGTTTTTGTCCCCTCTTAGTTATCTTTGCAAAGAGAGAAAGATAACTTTATAATTCTTACAACTTAAAAAACATGCGTAAGACCAGTTTGTATTACAGATTAACATTCCAGGTAATAATTTAATGTAGCTTTTAGCATAATGTGTCTCATACATCAACCTGGTTCTTTTTGCAGTGCTTTGGTGATTTTTTTTTTAAAGCTTTCTTTTTATTAACATTTAGAAGATAAATTCTCCATGTAAGCATATTAAGGGAAAAAGCAATAAAGACACCTAATGAAATGTCTAGTAGCAGATAGACTTTTTTGAGATACCTCTGCATCAGAATCACAAATCACACTTTTAACTCCAGAAGCTCTAAATTTTAACCTTAGCCTTAGCCTTGTCTACAGAGAGAGGTTGACAATATAAACTGAAGCTATGCTTTCTCTCATTAAACAGCACAAACAATCTATGAGGGTGGTCATCAGCCTCTCGGAGGTTTACTGGGGAAAGAGCAGGCTCCTCTGCTTCCCAGCGCACAGAAACCGAACCAGAACCAGAATGCATATGGAAGCCGTGGGATCCTCCAGACATTGATGGTAGGCAGCGAATAAGAGAAGACTCTAGAAAACTATACAATCTCCTAATCTCTTTTTTTACAGATAAATGATAGAGAGAAAGATGGTAGATAGAAAGAAGCCTCTCTTTGCACATTCCTTTGTGTTTAAATTTACTGTGAAAACCTTATTCTGAGGCAAGCACGCAGGAGAGGAGAGCACTGCGCTGCTTCCCCCACCCTCTACTCCCCAACCCTCCTGCAAAAGCGCAGTCCCCCCCACCCCAAACTTCAGTCATCCCTTCTGACCTGACTCTTACTCTCTGGAAGTTGAGGGAACAAATGAGATGAAAGTCTCCTTTGGGACAAACTGTCCTTTGGGTGATTCTAGGTGGAGATATTAAGTGACCCTTTGGTTTTCTCCACCAAAATGATGCACGTGTGCTAGCAAACCACACCTCACATGAAAATGTTCCCAATCTAAAGCTCTGTAATTATATTCAGAGCAATTTTTAGTTGCTGTTTAATTATCATCTTTCAAAAATTTAGTTTAACAAATATTTATTGAACTTGTACATGCAGGTGTAACAGAGAAGAACATACCCGACTCCATATTGAATCTATTCCTTTAGCGCTAACCTTTCTGCTCTGTTGCCTGCTCTTGGTCATGCTGGCTCTGCACCTTTTGTAAAAGAATGTTGCCTATAGCCTGAGATATACAGGAGAGCCTATACTCAAGACTCTGACCTGTAAAGGCATAACACTTTGCCATCCACATAGAAATAAAAAGTTGCAGAACAGAGAATAATAGTTGTCTTGTTGGAGGTTTATAGGGACATTGTGACCAGACCTACATGGACAGCTACAAGAACAAAGGATTTTAGCACCAAGAAATTTGCAACAACCAGCCATACCCCCTCCCCTTTTAGTATAAAAGAAGCCTGAATTCTAACTCAGGTAAGATGGTTCTTTGGGACACCATCTTCTCTGTCTCCTGGCTTTCCAAATAAAGGCTCTAGTCCTGGCCCCAACAACTCATCTCCTGATTTATTGGCCTGTCGTGCAGTGAGCAGTATGAGCTTGGACTTGGTAACACAAGGAACTTGCAAAGCACAGATCAGGTCATGTGATACCTTAATTCAAAAGCCTTTGGTGCTCCCACCCACAAAAGGAAGTCAAAACTGCTCAATCTGACCTACAAAGCCAGCCTTGTCTTGCAGCACATCCCACGCCAGCCTCACCTGGCTGCTGCTCACTCTTTCCACTCTGTCTCTCTCATTTTCCTGAAATCCCGCTCTGCTCTTCCCTGCACAACTAGTTGCCGTTCTTCGATTGTCCATTCTGGAAAACCTCACTTAAAAGATACTATTAAGTCCACACAGAATGAATTGCTCTTTCCTGTTCATTGATAATTTCAGCGGTTCACACTTTCATTCAACAAAGCTTTTGTCTGCTATGTACTGAGCACGTTGTGTTTGCTTCCTTGCTTTTTAGGACAGTTTGTAATTACTGTATCCCTGCTTCTATCATAGGGATTTCCCACTGATGACAAAACTATAGCAACTGGTAATTCTTTGATTTCACAAATTATGGTCCTCACTTAATAAATATAGAATCAAGAATTTTTTAAAATTTAAAAAGCAGCTAGTAATTATCCCAGAGTGTTTGTTTGGTTTTTTAATTATATACGCTCTGTTACCTAATCATGCTTAGCACAGCCATTGGAGACATCCTCCTGTATTCAGGCTTTGTTCAAGTTTTATTAAATTTAGGTCTTCCCAGAAGGCTTCTACTCAAGAGAATAAGTATTGTTTGAAGCTCCCTGGAATCAAAAAGCTCATTCCTAAGGAAATAAATAGCTTCTTCACATGATCCATAAGCAATGCGCCAGTGATTAGCCATCAACCCTGAATTATTAAGATAGCCAACTTTTGTTTTTCTTTTGACAGATGCTCAAAATTCTCTCTAAATCTCTGTGCATAAACAAGCCCCAGTTTATGCACATTTTCACTGCTGCCACTGCAACAAAATATTTGATTTTGCAGTGGATCTTTGAAAAGTCTCCACTTCACCTCCCATATATATGTTCCCTTGAGCTGGGGTGCGTTTCCCAGCATGAATCTAAATTATAACCAGTTGTATTGCCAGAGTCAAGTGAGGAAAGCAGAAACCAATGTGAGTATTTTGGAGGGAATTTAATATTGGGAATTCAATACATAAGTGATGAAAGAGTGGAGAAGCCAAACAGATCAGCAACAGCTGGGAGCTGCTATGGCTGGGAGGGCAATGGGAGCACAGGGTGCTGACGGAACCCAGGACTGGGGGTCACCTGGCAGAAGCCAGTACCGAAGAGGAGGAAAAGCTGTAACCAAAGCTGTAACCGCCCAAGGTAGAGAGAGGCTGCCAGGGCTTCTACCCGTCTCCCCCCACCTTCCAGGAGCCTCCACTGGCCAATGGAAAGTACAGCTCGCCAGAGGGCAGGGAACCACCTGAGAAAGAGGGGAGCAGGGATGAGGCAGGGAATGGGTCTGACAGCAAACAGGAACACATTTCATGCCTCTGAGCCCCAGAGGTGAAGTTCCGTCACTCAAGTGTTGCCGACTTGCAGTCCAGCCGCTCTCACAGACCCCCTCATAATCCCACAGGCAACAAGCCCGAGGTAACCAGGTGCTGACAAAGATGCCCCTCCCTTATCCACGAGGTCTGGCCAACTTTGGGGAAATGTCAATCTAAGTTTTGTTTTGTTTTTCTAATTAAGTTTTTAAAATAATTTCCTAAGGTAGAAATTAATACCTCTGTATTATGATCATGTCCCAAGTTTACGTTTCAATTGCTTTTCAGAAGCTTATTTCCAATTAATAAATGTCTTCCATTTCAACACTTAATATTCAAATATCTGCTCAGAAACATGCATCTTAGTCCTACTTTTGCCACATTTATTCCCTAGAGGTCTTTCTTGGTTTCATTCTATGTTTAGCATTACTTTCAAGTAGCACATTGAGAGCTTTAGGCAAATTTAAATAATCTCCTTTAAATTAGAAGGAAATTCAATGCACTGCAGGATTCTTTTGCTAGGCTGAGCCCCAGTCATCTGAAAGTCATTTGCCCAAAATATTTAGCATGTACTCTTGGGAAATTCTGTGCATGCTGAGAAGATCAGAACCATGTAGTGCAATAGGAATCTACTAAAAAGGACCTAGAATGAGGGAAAGCAACATTTAAAAAATCATATTTCTATTCACAACTAAACAGGAGTTTTGAAACCACATTAAATTTTGGAAACTATAATCTTTAGAATCTTTTGTTTACATTTAAACCACAATATACAAACTCTTTACTATTTTACATCCATCAACTTATTAAAACAGCAAATGTTCATTACAGAATATTTGGAAAATAAAGAAAAGTATAATAATCTAAAATTTTGAAAATACTCAACTCCAACATCCTAAAATAACCTCTGTTAACGTTTTGATGCCTATTTTGTGTGCTTGTGTGAGTAAAATAGTCTTGGGGATACACCACACATACAGTTTTGTATCTTGATTTTGATCATTTACCGTTTTATTCTGAGGATTTCCCCATACTATAATTTTCCCCAAGTACGATAATTTATTAAATTATTTCCCTTTTGTTAGACATTTTGGAACTGCATTGCTACTTATCCCTTGACAAGCCAATATGGAAAGACTGGTTTCCATCTATAAAAAAGGAAGTAAGATCATCCTGAAAGAGGCTGGCATTTCCTCTTCTCTGCCTCTAATTATCTCTCAGCTGTCTTTGGTTTCATATCGACTGCATTTGAAGGCTTCTCCTTTTGTTATACTGAGAAAAGAGGCCACCACACAGAGGAACTTGACCAAAGGAGTAGATAATTATTACATTATTTTATGTGCATATTTTATGGAATCTTTAAATGGAATTATTAATTATGAAATGGGTAATTATTAAAGTGATGATTTGGAAGAAGATAAGCCTTGTTCTTTATAAATTGCAGGTCACTGCTGACATATTTAAGAGCATATATACATATTTATATATATTTTTATATATATATTTAAGAGTGTATATGTGTATATATATACACACACACACATACATTTAGACACTTAGAAATCCATGAAAAGTGACTGATGAATTATGAATGCCAGAGAAGGTTATGGTTAAGCGCCTGATTTATTTGGGGGTGCTCATTGGGTTTTCTTGCTCCTTTTGTGTTTTTTTGTAGGCATCAATGATTTGGAGTGGGATTGGCCCACAGAAGTCTTTACAGCACTAAAAACTATCTTATTAAGCAGTTATACTATACCATATATTTATATACAGAAAGGAAAACAATAATTGTAACAAAAACACAAGATTGTTGTGAGGATTAATTAAATGAGATGCTGCATAAAGAATTCAGCTCAGTGACTGGCTAACTGAAAATACTCCACAGGTGTCATCATCTTTATCTTCATTTGAATAGAGCTTTATAGCTACAAAGAATTTTCACACGCATTTGCTCTTTTAGTTGCCACAACTCAGAGAGGTAGCCAAGGATGAGGATCGCTTTTGTCTCAAAGTCCTTCCACTCTGCAGCTCACGGTGGTGGTGGCCCGCTCAGTTGCTGACTGCCATTTAAGTGGCCTGCTGGACTGAATTATTATACACTATGACTTTGGCAAAAGCAGAGAGAACAAGTGGACAAGCTTGGCCAACTATTCTCTATTCTAGCAGAGACAATGGCTCCAGACTCTCTGAGAATGAACTGTTTGATTTTAGGCAAGGTCCTTAAATTGCCATCAGTGTTTGACTAATGTCAGAAATAACGTCACTGCACTCTCGAACCTAGGGTTAACGTTAAAGCACAGAAGAAGATACAGCAGTCAGAATTATGTCTTTTTAGGAGTGGAACTTAGAAAAATATTCTGACAAGGCTTTTCTAATCAGAAGTACACTTACTAACTGAATATAACAATCAAGCATTCCTTTGGAGCATCTCATATGAACATTTAACATCTCTTGCCTTCTGCTGGATCTGCTTGCAACCCAGGTATATAGGGATCTTTCAACCCATTCCTAACACAGATCTTTACTCTTTTTAAGCACCCAGATAAAGGCAAGAAATCGGAGGGGAGTTACATTTGGGGAAAAAAAATCTAAGGGGATAGCGAGCCACAATCCAGTGAGAGGCTGGCTGAAAAGCTGCATCCCAGGTCAAGGTCATGGTTCCCTGAATAAACTGAAGAGCTTGGGGGCCTCCGAGTCAATGGTTTGGCACTTACGAGTGCTCCAGGTCAAGCTTAGTGTTTACATGGCTCATCAATTTGTTTTCAAAGAGCTGCCCCAAAGTCAGCAGGGTTAATCAATTCTAACCATTGGGCAATCAAATAGTCAGCAAAGGCATTTCCACGAGGGTACGAAGGCAGGCAGGACACATCATTTGATCGTCCTGATCGTTTAAGAACCAGTCACGACAGATCCAACCATTCTGATCTCCCTTGCCTATTAGCACTCAAACATTAACTGACTCAACAAGTGTTCCCCTCATTTTCAAAATATTTTTATAGTCACAGTTGAAAAGCAATCTCTTTGGCTTCACTAAGTACTGAGATAGGAAGTATAGCTTAAGACCATCAGCAGAAGGAGGTATCTTTTCCAAACGAGCAGGATAGGCAAGGAACAAAACAGGAAGGCTGGTTAACTCACGGACTCAGACTCCCAGCCTGGTGGCGAGCTTTTCAGGGAATACAAAGAGAGGCAGAAATAGAAATGATATTTGGATGGTGTTAAACTATATTTCTCTCCACCCGAGAGAAAACATGGATGTCAGTGGCCGACTACAGGTCACCAAATGAGCACAAATAAAACATGGAGCAGTAATGAGACTTGCATGATCCAAATAGCTGCTTAAAGTCTCCTTCAGCTAAAAACAGAGCATGTGATAAATTCTTGACTTGTCTTGGCATTGTTGTCTCAGACTATAGAGGAAGCAAGCAAAGTAGCTGCCACGCTGGATTCAAGTCTTGAGAGAGCCAGAAAGAATGTGCAGGTGATGTGGAAGGGTAGAGTCCTGGAGAATCAAGCAAGGGGTTCACCTTAACCTTTGTGGGCTTCACAAAACAAAAAGACACCCAAAAGTTTATCAAAAAGCTACATGCAATGAATGATTCTATAATTTGCTTCAGAATTATCCAATGGCAGCAGGAAGTGGGTGGAGGGTGGTAGGTGGGGGTTTAGAATAAAACAGGATTGTCTATGAGTTCTTCATAATTTCTGAAAACTAGGCGATAGATCCATGGGGGTTCATTACACTACTCTCTCTATTTGTGTATGTTTGGCAATTCCCATAATAAGTAAAACAAAACGAACGTAAACAAAATGATATGACTAATTCCAAAGCAAAACAAACAAACAAACAAGCAAAAAAACAAGAAAACTCTAAGAGGAAGAACAACTTAAAGATATGACAAGCTTTCAAAAAAAGAAACAGTCTATTGGCAGAGGCACAAACAATTCCACTTAGGGAGAAAGTGTGTTTTTGGAGTGTGGGGTTGGGAGGCAGCATCAAAAACCATGCAACTTGACTAGGAGCCATTTGGAAACTTGTAGGGGCATTTTTGCTTGTTGTAATACCTGGGGTGCAATGCTGCTTCCCAGTCGTAGAAGCCAGAGATGCTAAAAGTCGTTTAACCCAAGGACCATAGAATTGTTCCCCCAATGCCAGTAGCACCCTCACTGAACAGAACGAACGGAGGAAACCAAAGTGCCAAAGTGGCTGCCTTTGGGAACTCTTTCATTAACCAGATCTTAAAAGCACATGGCCCATGAATGGGAAGGATAAATAGTAAAGAATGAATAATAAAGACTCACGTATCGAGGGGAGGGTATAGGTCGAAGTGGTAGAGCACATGCTTAGCATGCACGAAGCCCTGGGTTCGATCCCCAGTACCTCCTCTAAAAAAAGTAAGTAAATAAATAAACCTCCTCCCACCCCCCCCCCCCAAAAAAGACTCACATATGATTGTAAGAAAAGTTTCAAGAAGGCCAAAGACTGAATGATTAGACACTTGTCAAGACTCAAGCGTCAACACTGTATTCAAGTACAATAAGAATATAACCGTTGCGAGTTTCAGAAAGAAGGTAGAATTTCTGATAAGCTAGAAAAGGTAGCACAAACGTGGTTAAAAGAGGGCTGGAGAGCAAAATGGTAAGTGGGTAAGTCGTGAGAAAGCACCACCAGGAACCTACGCCCATACCCCAAGGAGGCTGTGCTAGGTCTGCTCACCCTGGAAGACTCAACCCTTGCCTCAGGCTCAGGGAGCCATCCTGTCCCCATTAGGAAAATCTAATAAACCACATGCCAGTAGCTCCATCAGTGAGTGAGCAAGACTGACCTCTGGAAATAAAGTCGCTGGTCTGGCTTCTCATACTACTGGCCAGGTCTTAACTTCAAGGGGCTTCTAGTCTGGTTTGGGGAAATAAGATGCATTGAAACAACAATTCCAAATGTCCAAAAACACCAGAAGATAGAGTCCTAAATGAGTTGCACAGATGATGCACAGCATAGGCCAAGGAAAGGAACAGCTGTAGCTTGAGTCAGCAGGGAGTGACACAAAAGAAGCTGTAACCCTGATTTTAAAAAGGGACAGGTTTTGAATAACCACAAAAAAAAAAAAAGAGAGAGAGAGAACACATTTGTGGAAAGTACAGAATTGGTGGGGAGGGCAGGGAAGAAAATGAGCAAAGGCCTCATCCTTTGGCCATGTCTTGACTTAGGACATAGAAACCTTAACGACTTCCCTAGCAGGCATGTACTTGGACTCTGGCCTTCTCGTCTGGCTCAGCCCGTGGATATTTCTGGGCTCTGGACTTCAACAGTGCACCTGCCCCTGACTCACTGCTGCTCAGCCCTCGGGTTTTCCTGTACTCTGGCCTCGATCTCTCAGATCTCTTTTGGCCAAATGACCCAATGCCTCAGCCTGATACAAGGAGGTGTCACTTGTCACCTTTGGACAAACAGCTCAGACACAATCCTAAGAAAGGGAAGGAACACAGTGTTTTACCTGAAGAGGAAGCTGAAGTCTTTGGGTGCTTTCATGTAATCAAATCCAAGAGAAAATTTGTCCAAAAATGTTCTCTTTTCCTGTCTAGGCTTTGATACATGCCCTTTAATTTATTCGTTTTTTGTTTTCTAAAAATTTCTAAAAACCTGATAGAGAAATTCACTTGAATGCATCATGAATGACAGACTGGAATGTTTTTGAGTAAAACTTACTAAAACAGCGGTAACTACATCAGTAGCAGGGTGGTATCTGGAATCAGCTTAAAAAGCCTTGATCCCGGGTTTTCCCAATCCAAATGGCAGAGTAGGAAGACCCTGAGCTCACCTCCTCCCACAGACACACCAAAACCACGACTACATAGAGAAAAGCTATCCCTGAGGACGACCTGAAGACTGGCAGAAACGGCTTTCTACAACTAAGGATACAGAGGAAAGACCACAGTGAAACGGCGGAGGGGCAGAGTTGCCGTCCAGTCAGAGCCCACACCCCGGGTGCGGTGACCCATAAAGTGGGAGGGAAATCACAACTGAGGAAGTCGCCCTGCAGGAGGGGACCTGCACTGAGAAGACGAGCCCCCAGAACACTTGGCTTTAAAAACCAGAGGGCTTACGTCTGGGAGAGCAGGAGGCTTGTGGGAAACTGAGACTCCACTCTTGAAAGGTCTGCACACAAACTCACCTGCTCCGAGTCTCAGTGCAGAGGCAGCACCTTGGAAAGTTCCTGGGTCATATGAGAAGGTGATTCACTGACTAATTTTAGGGCAGGGATCTAGTGGAACTTTCTCCAGGACCAAAGCAGTGGTAAGCACCATAACATATCTATCAATAATTAAGTGTACATGGAGTAAAGGGTATAATACATAGGGTAGCTGAATGCATAAACACTAATTTGAAAAGATATCTGCACCCCTATGTTTATTGATTGACAGTAATCAAGATATGGACACAACCTAAGTGCCTGTCAATAGATAAATGGACAAAGAAGATGTAGCACATATACACAATGGAATATTACTCAGCCATGAAAAACAGTGAAATCTTGCCATTTGAGACATGTGTGGACCTAGAAGGTATTATGCTAAGTGCAATAAGTCAGACAGAGAAAGACAAATACTATATGATCTTACCTGTATGTGGAATCTAAAAAACAAATGAACAAACAAAACAAAATAGAAACAGACTCATGGATGAATGCAACAAACTGGTGGTCACCAGAGGGGAGGGGTGAGGGATTGGCTGTGGTAAGTAAGGCAGATTAATAGGTGCAAACTTTCAGTTATAAAATAAGTCACAAGGATATAGGGAATGTAGCCAATAATATCATGACAACTTTGTGTGGTTACTAGACTTACTCTGGTGATAAATTTATAATGTACATAAATATTGAATCACTAAGTTGTACACCTAAAACAAATATAATATTGGGTATCACCTACACTTCAATTAAAAAAAGCTTACGGTTCAGCCAGAAAGACAATCCATGTACATGGAGAAAATACTACATAAATTTTAAAATGGGAGTTGGGGGACTTTTGTCACAGAAAGTGCTACTTATATACAGTATTGTAGAATTTAAATAAATGCTCGATTTATTATTTTTTTAAAAAAGTATTGATTCATCAGCTCTACTAAGAGTTGGTGAATCTAGATGAGTCATGATGCCAACGGTGACCAAAAAAGCCTGCTGCGTAATTCATGTATATGTTGGGGCCGTAATACTTATGATAGTCTGAAATAAATTACTGTGTTCCTTCTAAATGTGATTTAAAAAAACAAAACTACATATCACACATCTTTTTTACCTCAATTAAGTTACTGACGTTTACAGACCTGTAATTAAGAAAACAAATTATTTTCCTTCTAAAAATCAGAAATTGTATTTCCTAGTAAAATGCCCAAGGAGACACAAATTACAGCAGGGTTGGCTATTTATCAAAAATGCATCAAAATACAGTGCTCTTGGAGGCGGATGAGGTGAGCGTAAGCCGAGCGCTGTGCTTTTTCTTTGTTTACTGGCTCTGCCAACACCATGTTTGGGTTCGTGGGTTGCTGCTTATCTGAAATCATGTTGACACAGGCATGAATGTTCTGAATTTTTGAAGGATAAGGGTGTGTGTGTGTGTGTGTCTGAGGCTGTTACTGCTGTGCTTGCTGGATTTCTCTTAATGAAGAGCTTTGAGAAGCTGTAAAAATTTCACAACATAGATACTTGATAACAACAGCATGTTTTTCTTGGGAAAAACAAGTGGAGACTCAAAGCAGTTGATACTGTTAATACACTACTGTTGAGCCAAAAAACCACTCTAGAGGGAAAACTCGAGAACTCCTATGAAGACAGTTTTCTAGGCAGTTTCTAGGAAGACCAGAGCTTGGATACATCACTTTAATGTATTGATAACTGAGTTTTTAGAGAGGCTGTCCTCAGCTCTTTATTATGAGCTTTCAATTTTATTCTGTTCCACATTTTAGGAGATTCTAAATTGCTAATACCAACATAAGTTGATGAAGGGATTTCCTCTGAACACTAAAATAGAAAGAATACTTTTTTCTCCCAGAGTCCAAATAGGACACAAGATAAAGATTCTAGCACAGCATCTTCTACATCAAAGGTTCTTCAAGGAGTCTCTCAAATGTCTGTTGATTGATCATTATGCAAAAAGCAGATCAAAGACAAATATTAAAATGAATTATGAAGCTTTGGCATTTTCAAACCCCACACACATGGAGTTTTACTCATTGAAAGCAAGTGTGCTTCTGTCTAAAATCTTACCGCGGTAAAATTCTTCAGCTACGTACAGGAAATAAGTTGTCAACTCATATTTGCATACTGAACATACTTTGATTCTAAGAAACACAAATTATAAGTATAATGTTATTTTCATATAGCATAACTATGTTCAAATGCAATGTACATATCACTGATTTGCGACATCAGCCCCTGCCGGACCTGTCTTCTACACTGCCTACAGAAAGCAGATAAACTACCAGGTCAGAGGCACAGCCTCCCTCAGCCAGGCTGGAAGAACATTCCTCAAGCCTGTTGTACACGGTCCAGATGTTTGTCCAGAAGCACCAACACAGCCAGCAGGTCTCTTCGGGATCCCAGCCTAAGTTTCTCCTGCTGTTGATGGAGCCAAAACAACACTGCAAGTATGCCCCCCACGACACGGTGTATCCGTTAACAGTCATTTACTAAACAAAACCTCCCCCAGACCGCAAATAAACTAATAGTTTTATCAAAAAGACTCTTTAAAAACCATTTTCCTTTATCTGCTTGTTCGAGAGTGAAAGAGCAGAAACAGCCAGAAGTCTATTAAATGTCCTCGCCTGCTCCATTCTAAACCCCAGTGCTAACTGGTTCAATGTTCCAGAATTCGCAGAACAGAACACTTGTAACAAGATGTACTGTTTCTACTCATACCATTTCTGACACCAAATGAGGGTTTTTTCCTCTGCTCTCCTCACACCAACTAGGTGCCCTCCAATTCAACTCAATTTTGACAGGAAATACCTAGAATTAGTGCAGAGCCCACAGGCTTGAGGGCTAAGTCCCACACAACTGCCCCGCCTTCGGATGCTGTCGGCAAGTCCCAGTTATAATGGGTACTTCAGACCAATGGACTGTAAATCTGGGGGTTCTTACAACCCTTTCCTCAGGTTTGATAATTCACTAGAGCAGTTCAGAGAACTCAGGTAAACACTTGACTATTTACAGCGTATCATAAAGCCTTCAATCAGGAACATCCAATGAAAGGGAAGCACAGGGCAAGGTATCAGGGAGGGATGCAGGCTTCCACGCCCCTCCTGGGTGTGCCGCCCCCCCCAGCACCACCATGTGCTCACCCACCCAGCGGCTCTCCCAAACCCATTGTTTAGGGGGCTTTAGGGAGGCTTCATTGTGCAGGTGTGATAGGTTAAGTCACGGACCATTGGTGGTTGAACTCATTCTCTAACCCCTCCTTTTTCCTGTAGGTCCAAACCTCAAATCAGGACTTGGCCTTTCTGGAGACTAGCCCCCATCCTCAAGCTACCGAGGGCCCCAAGAGAAGCCTAATTAGAACAAAAGAGACTGCTTTCATCCACGGAATTCCAAGGGATTTAGGTGTTCTGTATCAGGGATCAGTGACAAAGACCAAATACATATTTCTTACTATAATCACACAAGGTTTATTACTTTTATTGATTTAGTAGAGAGAGGAACAAACCCCATAACTCCCTTCTGTTTGCTTCAATACCCCTCACCTCACTTGGAAAGCTTCCTGGCAGATGAAAACCTTTGCAGCCACGAGAAAATGGTTTAGTTTTTAGGAAGTACTTCTTTCTAGAAGCTTCCTTCAGCTTCCCTTCCCTTCTGGCTCTTGCGAGCCAACTGTCTGTTGATGGGTCACCACGCTAAAACCAGATCAAAAATGAGTACTAAAAATGGATTCGGATGTTCAGGCTTGTTCAAACCCCGAGAACATGGAGTTTCACCCATTTAAAGCCACCCTTGATCCACGGATCAAGACCCCTTTTCTCACCATCGCTGGTCTTCCCATTGGTCACCAGCTCCCCAGGAGGTCAGTCTAGGAAACTGCTATGGACCTTCGGCCAGAGGAAAGTGGAGTTTAGACTCTGCGGGGCCCAGCAAAATTAGGGAGACCTACCTAAGAGGGATGGAGGGGGAGAAAGTGCCCCTACGCTCGAACTGTTCCTGCAAGAACCCCAAAGTCTCCTCCCTTCCTGCTCATCCCCCCCCCATCCTCACATTCACCAAAATGACTCATAGATTCTCACCTAAAAGTGGTTATTTTTTAATTTCATATGACAGAAACTTCTAGAGACACTGGTCATATATTCACACATACATTTTGGGATACGCTTTTCTCAGAGCCTTTGAAATACTTCCAATGACAAGAGTTGACTCTTCTAGGCTCCCAGGCCAACGAGAGTATTATTCTTAGGTTATTGGTTCCCACCTGCAGTGTCGGTGAGAACTGGGAGGAGCTGGAAGCAAAAGACCCCAGAACAGACGGGGGCTTTGAACCTCAGCAGGGCTGGAAGCATTCCAAGAGCAGATGTCACAGTCTCTCCCCTCAAGACCTCTGAAAAAAAGCACCATGAGAAATAAAGCAACTGTGCAGCCAAGGCTGAGTCCTCACACAACTCCAGGGGGCACCGTTCAGGGAGAACAGGATGAGCAGCCTCCTGGTGCTGTGCAGATACAGGCCCCTGAGAACAAGGCAGCTTTTTTCCACAATGTGTGTGTTACCTGAGAGGGCTTCCTAGGAGTAGGGCTGTTTCCTGCCCTGGGCATGAAGCCGCCCCGTGAATCGGAGAGGATGTGGCTGTCGGCACATATGATTTAATTCTGTCCCTCATCCACCCAGAGCCCTCCCTGAGGGCCTCTCCTTGTTCTCTGGAAACAATCCAAGCTTTGGAATGAGGAATTTTGAAGACTGGTTCTGCTGCTTGAGGGCTGTGTGGCCTTCGGTAAGTTACCTGCCCTCTAAGTCCGGGTTTCTCATCAGTCCAGTGGGTTAACTGCACCTAATACTTGCAGTTACTACACTCAGTAAGAGCATTCCCCCTTTCCTGGTAGACTCTGGGCCTCTGTGTGTGGAGTGAGGGTAAGGGAGGGAAATGAGAAGGGCTAAGGTAGGCTGATATGATTTACAAGGGAAAGAACAGAGTTGCCAGAGGAAGAAGAAAAAAATCCATCGGAAAAGGATGAGAAAGGAGAAAGAGGAGAAAAGAGCCACAGTGGGCCGGGCTGGGGGAAGACTTGGGAGAGTGCGGGGGAAAGGAGGAGATTCATGGCTCATGTACGTGAACTATATTTAGAGACAGCTGGGGGACTCCGTGTGATTATTAAATTGTCCTTTAGCATCTTTAGAGATTACTCAGTTGAATAAGCAAACAGTTGTATCAAAGAGGCTATTGAAAACCATTTCCTTCATCGACTTGTCCAAGAATGAAATAAGAACAGAAACACCCAGAAATATATTAAATTAATGTCCCCTCCTTGGCTCCATCCTCACCCCCAGCTATAAACTCCAGCAGGTCAAGTCGTCTAACACAGCATGACAGCCCCAGCCCCCAGTGGGCGTGGCTGCTGGCACAGGGAAGAGGCCAATCTGATGTGTCACTGACTTTATTGTCTTCTGTGGTGTTTCTAGTTTTCGAGCCCAAAGGTTGAGCAAGAATTACAGCCTCCTTTGATTTCATTGTCGTGGGTCATGGGTCCCTTGAGGTGTGATGTGGAGCTGACCACTTTCTGGGAACCTTGGAGATGAACCATAAACCTTCTAGCTCATTTATGTTATTCAAGCTTCCTCAATCCAAAAGAAACCTCATAAAAAGTGAGCGAAACCACTCGTACATTTTAAGACATTTCTTGATCTTTTATACTAGCAGTAATAAAATGGAAAAAGATGCCTTGGAGCAAAGGAAATGTTTTCATTTATACCTGTGGGCAGGTAGTATTCTGCATTGTGAAACTGATGGGTTTTAATATTTGATGCAAGTATCTGAACACACATATTTTTAAAACTTCTTCCTTTTTTCTGTCCTGTAACATTCACTAGTTTTAGTGGTCCCCAAAGTGAAATGGGGTGGTTTTATATAGGACTTATATTTGGAAACAGGGTCAGAAGAATTCATGAAGGCTGAACCATTGGTCGTGTTATTTTTCAGTCTTAGAGACTGTTCCCATCAGACTTCTCTGAGTGATCTTTGTGTAGCCTCATAAAACTGAGAGCCCAATAAAGAAGAAAATCAGTAAACCTTGCTTCCCTCTTACTACGCAACTTCGCACACCCATCTTATTTTTGCTGCAGAATGTTGTAAATCACTTAAGCTCCACCCCCATGAGCAGTACACAGAACTAATTGTATTGTCCCTTTTACTTCTGCCCAGAGGAGATAAAGCAAATAAAGTAAATCAGTTGCCCATGAGACTGACATGCTCCCTATGGGGCTGGAGTTGAATTTGGATTAACAAAGCCCTCAACTCACAGATCTTTCCACATGACGGAGACAGGAGAACAAGAAATCTGATGTATATTCTCTGACTCTGCGCGCACAGAGCACCTATTCCCAACAGTCTTAAAGATTTACTCCAGGATAAGCTGCAAGTACCAACATTCATCAAAATTTCTCCCACTCTGACTCTATTCTCAGGAGAAAATGGGCTGTTGTAAATGTGTGCCCATGGGGCCAAGAGATATTTTCAAAGGAAAGAGAGAGAACCGGCATTCCCACCTGTATTTCAGGGGCAACTTCCACACCACTTAAAAGAAATAATGGTATTCTTTTCCTGAATAGAAAAGAACATTAGCATAGAAAGCCGAAAAACACAAAAAAGAGGAGAGGAAAAATAAAATCACAGAATCCTAAAATCTTTGCTGTAAATCTTTCCAGGCTTCTTCCATGTATGTTATGACTATGGAATATATATACATATATATGATGAAAAGTAAAATGACTCTGTATTTGCTTGATAAGTTGAATTTTTAAATTAACTATATAACATGAATATGTTTCCACTTCATTAAATATTATTTCATATCAGCACTTGAAATGGCGGGATAACGTTATATTGCACGGCAGTGCTATGATGTATTTAACCAATTTAAATTAATTTCAGTTGCTGAACATTAATCCCAATTTTCTGCTATTAAAATCAGTACTTCATGAAGTGTCTTTGTGTATAGGCGTTGGCAAACCTCAAGCAATAAATTCTTTGGCATAAATTAGGGGATATTGCAATGCCAAGTCACAAGCATGCCCATTTCTAAGGTTTTCGACATGCAACTTAAACATCAATTTTCAGTCTTCCCAGTCTTGCCAACATGTGGATTACCTTAACAAAAATACTTTGCCAATTTGATAAAAGAAAAATGTTATTTCAGGGTGGTTTGACTATGAATTCTATGATCACTAATGAGCGTGAACTTTTTTTCCCTTCTGTTTATTAACCATTTATATTTTCTTCTTGTTTTGAGTATTTATATCTTTTCCCTAATTAAAAAAAAAACTTGTCTTTTTCTTACTGACATAGACCTCTTCAGATACTAAAGACAGTAACCCTTTGTTAATATATCGACAGGTTTTTCCTGGCTTTCCATTTGCCTTAATTGTATTTATAATTTTTTTATGTACAGAAATGTTTCATTTTTATGCAGTAGAAACAATCAGTCTTCTCCTTTATGTATTCTGACTTTGGCTGTATAAGCTTAGAAAGCTTTCTCTAGGTCCCACAGACTTCTGTCAACAAATCATAATCACTCACTACCTGGCAATAGCTCTCTCTTTTTTTTTATTGAAGTATAGTTGACTTACAATGTTGTGGTGACAGCTCTTTTACTGTTGGGCAAGTTATAAATAGTAACTGAAGGCAAGTACCAGCTCTTTTGCTTATTTCCCCCTTAAATGTCCTGTATTTAGTAGATCACAATCCATTCACTAAAAACACATTTTAATTGAGTACCTACTACATTCCAGAAATATTAAGTATAGATGAGAGAGACACAGGACACAACTGTTTCTTTGTGAATTCCACCAGCACACTTTGTGTCATTCATACATGTGAACAGTGCAGAGACCAGGGCAGAAAAGCAACAGATACAAATCAAAAGAAAAAAAGTCCCTGTCCCTGGAGAAATTTATAGTTCAGTATACTATTGAGGGATTAAAGAAAGGTTAAGATTTAAGAGAGAGACGGATGAATAACTGTAAAACAGGGAAGAAAGTTTAAGAACCTGGTGAGACAGGGAACAAGTGTTCACACAATGGGAATTAGGAAGGGTCTGTGGAGAAAGTGGCATGTAAGGCAAGCCTTCCAGGTCAAGATGAAGAAGAGAGCATTCTCTTCTTGCCCTCAAAGAGAAAAGGAAGCAGGAACATTAGACCCAGTTTCTCTTTGTAGTATTATTTAAAAAAAAAAAGGTAACCAGCCAAATGTGCTTGTAATCAACCCACAAAGCCTAGAGGCTCACACGGAAGAGTTAGCATTTCTTTATACTGTCTTTTGCATTTACATTCGGCTTGTGAATTTTTTTGGTGTACAATTTTCTTTCTTATGCAGTTAAATCTTCTGGAAGGCATGGCAGACCCAAGGACATCCCAAGGACGGCCGCACCAATATCTATCCCATTACATACAATCACAAGCATGTGACCCTAGCAGGCTTCCTTGAAAGGCGGAGTCCCTGTTCCCTGCTCTTGTCCCTGAGCGGACCTTCATAACTGCCTCAACCAACAGCATGTGGCAGAAGTGCAGCTGCCTGACACCCTAGGCTAAGTCCTGAATGGCGCTCTTAGCTGGCTCTTCTCCCTTGGGACACTTGCTCTCTGAAACCAGCCATCACATTGTGAGCAAGTCCAGGCGACAGGGAGAGACTGGATGCGTGTGTTCTCACCAGCAGCCCAGCTAGATTTCTGGTTAACAGCCAGAGGAGTGAACAAGAAGGAGCTGAGGCTCATGACATGATTTACATCTTGGGATGATCACTGTGGCTTCCGGAGACTTGAGCAGGGAACTACAGGTTAGGAGTGGAAGCAGGGAGCCCAGACAGGAGGCGATAGCAACAATCCAGGACAGAGATGATGCAGTTTGTGTAGGCGAGACGTAATCCTATTTGGGAAATGTTCTGAAGGTGGAGCTGCTGGGATTTGCTGACGGATTGCATGGGAGTTGGGAGAGAAAGAGAGGAGTCACTGACTATGTCTAGATTTTTCACCTCAGCAGTTGGGTCTTAGGAAAGTGATGGTGTCATTTATTGAGATGAGGATACCTGAGGGAAGGGCAGCTTTGCAGGGCAGGGCAGGTCAACAGCTGGATCGAAGGCATGTTCTGAGAGAAGCCTGTTTGACATCCAAGAGGAAAAGCTAACAGTGGGTTAGTGAGTCGAGAGCTCGGAGAGAGGCCTAAGCTGGAGATACTGGCATATAGATGGCGTTCCAGCATCTATACTGCGGCAAGGGAATGACCCCAGAATGTAGCTTAAAATAGCTATTTCACTTACCTCTCAACTTATGGGTTAAAAATTCAGGGCAGGACACAGCAGGAATGTTTAGCCTCCTTCCACAATTTTTGGGCCTCAGCTTAGAGGACTCAAGGGCCAGAGGCAACCTGATAGCGGGAGCTGGAATCACCTGAAAGCATCCTTACTCACAAATCTGGCAGTTGAAGGTGGCTATTCATGGGGACCTCAGCAGGGGCTGTCAACTGGAATACTTAGAGTGGCTTCTCCACGTGGCTTGGGCTTCCCTATAGCATGGCAGCCTTGGGGTAGCTGGACTGCTTACATGGCAGCTCAGGCTCCAAAAGTGAGCATACCGGTGAACAAGGTGGGGGCTGTCTTGTCTTTCCTAACTTAGCCTTGGAAGTCATGCAGTATCGTTCCCACCTCATTCTCTGGGCCACAAGGAGAGTTACAGCCTCCTGGATTCAAGGTGGGATGGGGAGGGGGTGGATAGAGATCCCTTCTCTCAATGGAAAGAGTGTGAAAACCACATCGCAGAAGAGCATATAGGACGGAGACACTGTTGTGGCTGACTCTGGAAAACACAACCTGCTACAGATGATACTGATTTAGGGCCTTGTAGTTGGATGAGATTGCTTCAGAACTGAGTGTAGGAAGAGAGAAGAGGTCTGGACTGAGCCCCAGGCCTCATCGTTTAGAGATTGGGAGGAGGAGCCAGTGGGCAGAAGGAAGCCTGGACCAAATGCCATTTCTTGCAGTGGCTCCCACTTTCTGCAGAAACTCCTTAGCGAACGGGGGTCAGAACATGTTCTTGCATCAAGCTGCAGGTGGAGACCAGAACCAGCCCTTCCCAAGTGGACACGACCTGGAGTCTCAGCTGAGCACAACCCCTCAGCCCCACCAAGATGATCAGTACGTCTGGGTCCTGCAGAAGCTCAATCTTCCATAACACAAGGCGGGGTAGAGATGGGTGGACTTAGACCCCTCCTATGAGGAGGGGAACCCCCAGCCCAGTTAAACCCACACTTTAAGAAAACTTTTTTTGCCTCTTCTTCAAGAGCTAAAGGATCCTCCAATGTACTCAACTCCAAAGAAAATTTAACATCCAAACAGTAGCACCTGGATTTAGATTCAACCTGACTTCAGTTTTCTCTAAGAATAGTGGGTGAAGGTTGCCTGACATCTTGGAGAATTACCTAACCTAAGAGAGTCCACCTCCAGGAAACCAGACTGCCAGAAGTTCCCTAAATGGCAGGTCCCAGGAGGTAATACAAAAGAATTAAGCTCCTCTTCACAAAGTCCCTGCTGTAATAGTTAAAATAAACAGTCCATGTGTTGGAGCTGGAAATTCTGTTATTATACAAATGTCTTGCTGAAATGGGTCTGACCTCTACAGAGATTTATAAAGAACGAGGCACGTGCTGTTCCTTTAATGTTATTTTCGTTCATGCAAATGATGCCCTGTTACACCTGGTAATGCGTAACTACTCAGTTAAAAACAACTACATAGCAATTTGAACCACTCCTGGGTCCCCTCACTGTTTTGTGGTTTTATGCAATTCGTATATTGTATACAGGAAGGCTTGACCTGGAGCAGGCAGCAAGAAATGTGTAATTAAAAACACTTCCCAAGGAAATTACGGTGACAAGTGAAGGCTTAAGGATTTCCGCGGGAGCCCGGAGCTGCAGATATTCATTATAGGTATTTGGGAGGCTCAGCTGCCCCGCTGAAAACCATGTCTAATTGCCGTGCGGAAGGATGCAGGCGTGGGGGACAGCCCGGAGCCAGAAACGGTGTCTATGGCAACACAACGCTCCATTTTTAAACTTTTCATTGCATAAAAAGAAATTGCTTAGGATTTTTACCCCCCCCCCTTTTTTCTTCCTACCAATTTCAGAATTTGTACCAGCAGGGATTACCCTCCAGGTCTAGCATTTCCTGGTAGCTAATGACTAGCTGGGTTAAGTGCCTTTTGCTTTACCTCCAGCGTTATCGGCTCCAGCCGGTCATTAATTACTGCACCAGGGAGCATTTTCCAATCGAATTATTGTTTAACCAAAACAAAAGAAAATGAACCTCTTGTTGCTGTCAACAACAATTATCAACCCTCCCTGAGAGTCTAAATGGGAACAGCGGAGTTTTTACACTGAAAGAGTGCTCCTCTGGGGAGCACTTTCTCCAGATAACAGCCAAGTTGCGCAGAGTCCTGTTTAGGATGGTTCGCTGTGGGCGGGGGGGGGGGGGGAGGATGCTGACCCCAGTCAGGAGACCCAGGAAGCTCATACATGCACCACCCTGGGTCCCCAGTCACTCTCTCTTAGTGTCCATCTAACACCATCACTGTTAGGCCAAAGGCCCCAAATGCTTCTATAGGAGTGTCTAAGGGGAAAAGATTGCTTTCCTACACAAAATGTTATGATAAATCACAGAGAAAAAAATGTGACAATGAGTGTGTATATGTCCATGAATGACTGAAAAATTGTGCTGAACACTGGAATTTGACACAACGTTGTAAAATGATTATAAATCAATAAAAAATATTTTAAAAAAAAGATTGCTTTCCTGAGCAGTGAACAAGTGACTTCTGCATGCTCATAACAACCACACTTCTGAGTACTGACAGCGTGCCCCGGGGCTTACACACACGATTGTGAGTGAACCTCGGAATGTGCCTCCCGCCCCGAGGACAGTACAATCATTATCCCTATTTCACAGATGTGGAAACTAAGACCCAGAGAGGTGAACTCGGCCAAGATCCACAACAGCCTGGTGAACAGCAGAGCCCCATACTCGGTTTCTAGTCTTTCCATCAGCATCTCAGCTCTTTGTTTTTAAAATTTATTTGTGCTAAAATACACATAACATAAAATCTACCATTTTAACCACTTAAAAATATTTTTAAATTTTATTTTTAAATTTCTTTTGGGGGATAGGTAATTAGGTTTGCTTTTTTATTTTTCAGAGGAGGTACTGGGGATTGAACCCATGGCCTCATGCATGCTAAGCATGCACTCTACCACTTGAGCTACACCCTCCCCCCTGCCACCTTAAGTGTGCAGTACAGTGGCATTAAGTATATTCACACTACTGTGCAGCCATCACCAGCATCCATCTCTAGAGCTCTTCCCTCTTGCAAAACTGAAACTCTACCCATTAAACAATAATTCCCCATTCCCCTCTCCCCAGCCCCCAGCAACCACCATTCCACTTTCCATCTCTCTGAATCTGACTACTCTAGACAGTGGAATCAGACGGTATCTCTCTTTTTGTGACTGACTTATATCACTTAGCCGTGATGTCTTCAAGTTTTATCCATGTTGTAGCAGGTGTCAGAATTGCCTAACTTTCTAAAGCTGAATAATGTTCCATTATATATATACAACACATGTTCTTTTTGTCCATCAACTCACGGGAGGACACTTAGGTTGCCTCCCCTTTTGGCTCTTGTGAATATGCTGCTGTGTTTAATTCTTAACGGCTAAGATACACTGAGACTTGGAGATTGTTAAAGGAGGGCACACAGCCGTGGGCTGTCTGACACGCCCCAACCTGGGTGGATCTGCCAAGTACCATGTGGCCCATCAGCCCACTGGAGAAGGTGCCATCTCACTGGCAGAGGAGAGTGATGCTCAAAGCCAAAACCTCCTGCAGGTCGGCCAGTTAGACAGCCACAGCTCTACACTGGCACACCTGATGAGAAACTCAGGTATTTGATGCCAGTGTGTCTCTCTGAGCCTTAGGTTCTGGGAAACAAGGTTCTTTGCATCCAAACTGCTCAGTCCAGACTTGATTGCGGGATTGCCCAGCTAGACCGAACGTGTCCTGGGATTCCACCGACTCATCTGCCAACGCCTGCCGGCTTCTCCACCCGGTGGTTCTGAGTGTCACTGGGTATGAGCCGTGTTCCCTCCCGAGGTTACCACCACCCCAGGGTTTTTGGAAATGTGAGGTGGCACTTCTGATGGTCAGAATGATCTGTCTGGGGGACACTACTGACATTGAACATGTGGGACCAGGGACACACAGCGTCCTGCCATGTGTGAGGCAGTCGCCCACCACAAGGAATCGTCCTGTATCCTGAATCACTTCCAAACATCTCATTAAAACGTATCTTGAAATAAAAAAACCTCATTATAATTATCTGGGCCTAAAACCTAATTATGTTTTACAAATGAACACAAAGTAATCTTGCATGGTTTTCACCTGCACCAGATTTTCCAGGAATGCAACTATTGAGTAAATTGAGGGAGACTGTATTTTTTTACACTTGGAACTTTACCTAGAGTTGTTCACCATTTTGGAAAATCATGGCAATCTCAATCCTAGTATTTGAGTTGCAAAAAAAAAATGTACAACTTTATCAGCTGCATTTAAATTGCCACATTCAAGAGTCTACTTTAAGGGCAATCCTAACCCCTCACAGAAGGGGTCTATGTCCCCCACTTTCTCCACCCAACCTGTGTTAAATCTTCTAGTGCAGTCCTGTTCCAGTATTTATATATTGAAATATACATCTTTTTTAAAATAAATTTCTCTTATTTTATTTCTTCTTTTACATCCAAAGAATGATTATTATATTTATTTTTAAACATGACATGTGCTGGTTGATTATGTTAGACTACAAATCCTCGTGCAAAACTCTTGGGGCCAAATGTGTTTCAAAATTCAGAATTTTCCAGATTTTAGACAAGTAGTATGGTACACCTACAGTATGTTATGTAACCCCTCTGCGGGGTCTAGAACAGCAGCCTATAATCAAGCACACATATTTCTACAGCAAAACATATAAACAGTACATAGAGTGGGATGAATTAAGTCTACGTATAGCTTCAGATCAGCTCAGGGCAGGTTTTGCTGACAAAACACCAAAAAAAACAACTTTGGCTTTTCAAAGTATTTTGGATTCTGGATAAGTTATCGGGGCCTTCTATTACCTGTGGCTCTCGGTGAAGACAATACAATGAATGGGGCAGTTTAAGAACGAGGCACTAGGTTGTTGCACCAAAGCCATCACACGCAATGTCCCCGAGGTAACTGACTGCACCTGATGACTGCCCCAAGCAGGGCGGGTAGGTGTTCTGTGAGCTCAGCACTGCTGGCATTCCAGGCTCCTCTCCCTCACTCTCTGCCCAAAGGTAGGCTGTTCTCTTTGTCTGAAATCCCACTTTATCCCCTTGTCCTCCAGGTGAGGGATTCCTTCTCAAAGCCCCAGGTTAAATGTCACCTATTTATAGGACTTCCTGGAAACTTCCCAACAGCATCTGTCACTCCCTCCGGCGAGATTCCTGTAACTCTTGGTGTATTCATTCATTCCAGAAACATATTTTTTGAGTGCTTCCTATGCGCAAGGGACTGGGCTAGGCTGAAGAATATGGACCCTATATGACCTTGGATTTCATGGGATGTCTCCGAAGGCCCTGCTCAGGGCGTAAGACACTCATCGGACCCTTGTCCTTGCCACTGGAGCGAAGGTCCCCTCCCAGAACAGTTCTGTTCCCACAGAGACAGAAACTAACATTTGTAGGGCAGCTACTTGATGTGCCAAACACTCTGCAAAGTTCTCTTCTCTTCAGAAAGGGGCTACTTCCTGGTGTGCCCAGGAGACAAAGTCCCAGGATAAATGTGCTGCGTCGTTCTAGAATTTTAATTGCATTGAAAGATTTGGAAGGGAAAGTTAATTAGTGTAAGGTAAGTAATTGAAAACATTATTTTTACATTAACTCAATTGTGGATATATTATAGAGCAGAATGCTAAATTAACACACATTGTTCTTAATTTATTATTTGAAGAAGTAATATATATTCATGAAGCAAAATTTGAAAGGTATGAGAGTCTAGAATGAAAATATACCCCTCTCTTCTCCAAGCACCCGGCTTCACTCCCAGGAGGCAGCCACTATTTCCAGATTCTTGGGATTCCTCCCAGAAATCATCTATACATAGTACAAGCTAAGTACCTACGTATGTGGAATTTTTGTTTTTTGGTATATATTATGAGCACAAAATACACAATGCCCCTCAGCTTGCTTTTTTCAGATAACGCTACATCTTGGAGACCTTTTCGTAAATGTTCATAAACAGTTACTTCATTCTTTGGCGGGAGGGTGGAGCTCAGCGGTAGAGTACACGTCTAGCACGCGTGAGGTCCTGAGTTCAATCCCGAGTACCTCCATTAAAAATAAATAAATAAACCTAACTAGCACCCCCTAAAAGTTACTTCATTTTTTTTGAATAGCTGCACCATTTTTCTTTGTATGGATGTGCCAGAATTTGTTAACCAGCCCCGGGGTGGTTATTTTCAATACTTTCCTATTACAAACAACACTACAACAAACATAACCCTGAATACTCTCCATTTGTACATGTGTGAGTGTATCTGCAGGAAAAATTCCTGGAAGTGGGTCACATGGAACAGCACACAGCCCACTTGCCCTCTGAAGAGCTCTCCCAGTCCACACTGCATCAGGGTCTCTGCTCCCCGATCCCTCAGCCAACGCACCACAGATAATAACGTGTCCTCAAACTTTCTGACCTTGGCCAGTCTGGTAGGTGAAAACTTGTATCTCATTAGAGTTTTTATTTGCTTTTCTTAAATTATGAAGGACACTGCATATCTTTTTTTTTTAAATGTTCAAGACCCATTTGTATTTTGTATTCTGAGAACTATTTCTTCAAATCATTTGTCCCTTTTTCTACGGAATTGTTGACTTTGTTTCTTATCAATATTTAAGATTTCTTTAAGTATGAAGGAAGGGTCCTTTCTGAGATGTGAATTGCAAATATTTCCCTCTAGTACGTTTGTCTTTTGATTAGTTTGGTTCCTTCCCTTCACCGCCCCTTCCCCTTTGGTCATTTGTTTTATACACACACACACACACACACACACTCACACACACACAAGCTGAATTTACCTTTGCTTTCATAGCTTCTGGGCTTTATGCCGCATTTAGAAAGGCTTCTCCCCTGTCTGGGATGATTTAAAAAATATTCTCTCACTGATTCATTCCACCAACAATAGATTAAGTTCTCTCTGCCAAGCTCTGGTTTAGGTGCTGGAGTTGCAGTGCTGAACTTAGCATATCATGAATACATGTTCTGGGTTCTTTTGCTAAAGTCTTTAGCACTTGTCCTAACTACCTTGATGATTTCATTTTTTTTGCATTTAAATCTTTCTTCCATCAGGAATTTAACCCAATGTAAACTGTAAGGGATCTTTTTATTTTTTCCCAACTGGCAACCCAGTCAATTCCAACATCACTGACTAAGTAATTTCTTATCTTTACTAGTTTGAGATGTCAGTTTTATCATATGCTGAATTCCCATAGCCCAACGCTAAAAAGAAGACCTCAAATAAACGTCCTGCTTCAGGCTTCACCAACAGACCCTTCAGGCTGTTGGTCTACTCATTTTTGTCTTTAGGAGCACTTGGTGACAAGTCTGAGTATCACTGACATCTTTTTATCTTCTTTAGTCTTCACAAGAGTAACCCCCAAGGTAGAGAGTATATCTCCATTTTCCAAGCAAGGAAATTAGGCCTACAGAAGTTAAGAAGGTGCCCCAATAGGCTAGATCTTATTTATCTGCCCCACACCTCCCTTCTCCTGGGAATTGCCAGCTGTCCCCCACACCATCCGTCTGCCTCTGGGAGTGAATGCCTGTTAGTCAAGATGAGAGGTCCAGGGCCTGCCCTGCACAAGCCCTGCCAATCAGTCTTTCTTGGTCAATTTGAAATGGAAACCCAGAGGGTCCAGGCTCTGTAGGTTATAAAGGTGGGAATCTGGCAGGCCCACATTTCTTGCCCAATGGACTAGAGGAGCAGAGTCTGCAGAGGGAGATGATGGAGGCTGAACCAGGCACTGGAGAAGGCTGAGAGCGAGAAAAGGCAGGCCCCCAGGCGTTCACATCCACGGTCCTCCGTGTGCCCGGGCTCCAGCTGTATTCCTGTTTCTGTCCCTTGAGATCTTCCTGTTTCTTTGGATAAATTCTCCTCAGGCTGCTTTGACTTGGGCTTCTGTCACCTGCAATCAAAGGGATCCTAGAAGATGGCCGAAACGAGCCTGGTCCTGGAATAGTTTGTTTCCAACACCTTCTCTCCAGTACATCACAAAAAGGGCCCAGAATGCTGTTTCAGCTCTGAAACTGTGTCTCCGAGGGCAAATGAGTGTGTGACTATGGCCAGTGTGGAAGGCTTCAGAGACCAGTGTCCTCAGCCATCCACCACGTGAGCCCATCTGTAACTATACCGGGGGATGGTGACGGTACAAACACAAAGCCACCTTCTCTTTCCACCTGATCAAGCTGTGTTTTAGAAAAATGAGACCTTCCTACTTTCCACTGGGCCACTGTGTGACAGTGCAGGAGAGAAACTCATGCCATAATTTAGCCAGAGTCTTACGCTCTCATCTGCTCCCCTCTCCCTGGGGTACTTTTGATTCTTTCGGGAATTATAGCTGCCCCCCCAGGTTGGAAACCTGGAAGCCAGTTTCTCCTCAATGCCTCTCACCCTTGACCCTTCTTTTCCATTCTCACTGCCAATTCCAAGTGTTACTGCCTCGGGCTCAAATTGTTGTAATAGAGTTCTAACATTATTGTCCCGTGCCTTTGATGGCCTGAAATGCCCTATGTCACATGTACACTAGAGTCCAAGTTCAAATATCACCTCCTCTGGGGGCCTCTCTGACCCCGAGGATTCAGCCGCTCCCTGCTGGCACAGACCTCCACCCTAAGATGTCACAGAGGGAACAGTGTGAGCAGAGGCACAAACCCATGCTCAACTTTTCTGAGCCTCTGTCTCTTTATCTGTCAGACAGGATAAACAGCAGGGCTGTGGTGAGAATTCAATCAAACTAGTAGGTCGGAATGACCGTTTCAGGGCCTAAACATAAAGGGGAGCCCACCTTGTTCCCTTTGCTCTCTTTCCCCAGGTTTCTCAGCAGACTGTTAACTTTCTGAAGCCTGGGACCTTGCCTCACTGGCTGCCTTGCAGAGAGCATGGCATAAAGCAGAGGCTCGATGCACACTGCATGAATGAAAAATAAAGGAAGACAAAGGAAAAACCCTCTCCGCTCTTAAGTCTCCCTGTTCAACCCCATGTGCACATTTGCCAAAGTAACACTCCTTTGGTTTGGCTTTCAACACACGTGTCACTTCTTGTTTAAAAATCACCTCTGGCTCTCTAGGACCCATAGGTTCAAATTCCTTCTTTTAAGATTCAGGGCCCTCGTGATCCGGCTCTAAATTCTGTTTTTTCAACTTTCTCTCCCCTTATTCCCTGCTACAGCCCTTTTAATGTAGCTGTTCTGGGAGGTCTATTCATAGCCAGCCACTTTCAAAAAGTCCTTTCCTTTCTTATCCCTGTCTTTGCACCTTCATTCATGCTTGGTTTCCTTACTAGAAGGCATTTCCTTCTCGCTGCCTCCTACCCAGCTGTGGCAGAGACGGCCAGCTGCTTCCTAATATCCCTAAAGAAATTGAAAAAAAAAATCCCCTATAATTCCACCGTTTAACATTTGGTTATATTTTCTTCCAAGCTTTATTTCTATGCATTTAAAAATATTTTAAAAATTATTCATTGGGAAGCAGTGTCTATAATGCCACACACTTATTTCTATTTATATAAGCAAAAACCAGCAAATAAAAGTCACCATAATCCTACTGTCCTGTGCAGTGATTTAACTTTCTGGCCATAGGTACTTAAGACGCACATATTAGTGTTTAAAACAATTCCATTCATTTCTTCTCAAAGTTGAGATACTGTGATCTATCTAATTTCTATTCTGCTGCATTTGGCAAGCATTGCTCCAAAAAACATTTTTCATATCATTTCAGAAAGCTTGGTAAAGAAAATTAAAAAAAAATAGAAGCACAATATCCCATTGTTTGAGAAAACCATAATTTTCTGAGTTTTTCCATTGCTCCACATTCAGGGATTTTTTTTTTCAAGCTTCCTTTATTTTAAACAATGTTACAATGAATATTTTTTTGTGCATAAATGTTTGAACTTGTTTCTCACTAGCTCCTTCGGATTATCACACTAAACTATATTTCTTGAGTGCTCACTGTATACCAAGCGTTAACTGAACTGTTACTGTATTGAATCCTCATAACGATGCTATAAGGTCGATATTATCATTCCCATTTCACAGATGACCTAACTGGAAGCACAAGTAAGCGGGGTAACGTGGGGCCGAAATTTAACCCGGCCAGTCTAACTAACTCCCAAGCCCACGCTCTCAATCATGAACTCTTTAAGGCTCTTGATACATTTGCCAAATGAAACTTTCTAGGAAGGAAAGTTCTAATCTACGCCAGCAGTGTAAGAGTGTCCATCACTCTTATTTCTCCTTTTTTCAAGTGATTGGTAGGCACATGCATTTCACTTTCTGTGAGCTGTCTCTTCACGTAGTTTGCCCATCGGTGAATGTTATCACGGACCACTGATTATCCCGGCTGAACTTCCCAGGGGCAGGCAAAGTGATGTTTCCCCCGGAATCTAGCCACGTTTATCCCTCTCAGATGTGAGAGTAACCTGAACAAACGCAAACGCTATAAATAATGCTTTTATTCCTGGGAGACACAGAGCCTTCTAGTCCCGCCAATTTATGCACACTCTAGAGGGCCCTTCACTGGAAGCCAGTGTGTGCCGGCCATGTGTGAGCTGCATGTTCAGGAGCTATAATTACATAAGAGTAAGAAGTGTTTTTTTTCCTTTGTACATGAGCTGGTATTATTCATGAATACCAGTATAATTTCCAAAAAAAAAAAGGGTTAATTTCAAGGAAAATAAAATCAAGAGTTTGCTATAATTCACATATAAAAGTAACACAACAAAGAAAATTGACTGATTTTCTTTAAAACACCAATTTCATAAAAATTCTGCAGGTGGATTTTGGGTGGCATTATGGGCATGAATCATCTCCTTTTGGAAGACTGAAGACCTCCCATGGAAGCACCTGAAATGTATTTTCTTAACACAGTTCTGATGCCAGGTTTCTTCCAGGACAGTTCACGCCTTCGGCAGTGGAACGGGATGGCCAATCGGCAGCGTGCTCCCCTGGGGCTCCTTGTGTAATGACATCAGCCACCATTCACAAGCACCCGCCACGTGTTACACACTTAGGAGGTGCACACACGCCTTGGTTCTAATCTGCACAATAACGATGCGAGGTAGACAGGATTTGCTCCAGCCTTGAGAGGAAGAAGCCGAGGCCCAGAGGTCACAGGTTAGTGGGAGAGTTGGGAATCTGAAAACGCAAACCTGGGCCCATTGGCTGCCCCACTCTCAGGAGGGCTTGTGGGCCGGACCATTCATTATGAATGGTTATCCCTCTCTGCAACTGGCTGGGCCACATCCACGGGAGAGCTCTGAGGGGCCAGGGGAAAATTCGAAGAATAAATGCATGTGCAGTGCTGTTTTGGATTTCCTACTCTAAAAACACTCTGAAGGTGACGAAGGGTTACTGGCACGTCTCCCCAGATTGACGACAGATCTCAGTCCATTCTTGCCTTGAGCTGTTGTCTTTGGTAAATTAGTAACTCATGCTTACATGACTGTATATACAGTCCAGCGGACACGCCCTATTGTCTAGTTTTCTCAGCTTCTCATACGAATTGTAAAAGTCTGAAGGCCTCACATCGTACTAGGCAGGTACTGTGGTACAAGATCCTTTTTACTCTTTCCTCCACATAGGGTGAGGGTTAGGAGACAAAATGATCCTGTTTGGGTCCTAGATGAACAAGGTCAGGGGCTGCTGGTGCCAACCCCCGAGGGACGGGTAGTCCCTCGGACAGGAGAAGGAGACCTGGAGAGTGGGACCGTGGCCAGGAGCAGGAGTGCCATTTCCCCAGGGCATCTTCTCCTGTGTAGGGACAGGAGAGTATCCTAGGTGCTGGGGACAAAGGTTGAGACAGCCCCTACCCTAGGTGGTATGCTGGGGTTTGGTTGAACCCTGTGCATACAGCTGTTTCTCTCTCTTTAAAAAAATACTTGACGTATTTGAGTGAAAATATTACCATGACTTCCTCTGCTATTAGCTGGAGGGCTCCAGGATGGGATTATAACCTGTTCTTGTTCACAGGACCTAAGCCAGAACCTAGTGTGAGATTGGCATTTAGGAAATATTGAGATGAGGAACACAAGTAAGTCACATTCTACAAGTCACATTCTGCAATCGGTGGCTGTTTATTACTTACTGAGTTTATTTCTTCATTCAAAAGCCCTGAGCTTCTAGTTAAGTTCTATTTAAATGTTGTATTTAGTCTCAGATGTCTTGGAGAAATTAAGTATGGAAATTAAGGTATCTTTGCCAAATTGTAAAGGGAGAAACAATAACGCCCCTCCCCCATCAATTTCTATCCCCTCCTCCCAGGACAAAGAAGTGATCCAGAGTCCCCATGGGGAAGGTGAATTTCAAGAGTTGGGGCCTTAACGACTGCCTCTTGGACAGTCTCCATTTCCAATCTTGGAAAATGTAACTTTCATTTGATTAAGGAAAGTAGCAGGTTTCTCACCAACCCTATGCCTATATTTTATGCCTATAAAAAGCAGGCAGCAGCCTGCACTTTTACGGAACATGCAGTAAAATCATCTGTTCTGAACTGGAGCTGACATCCGAAGTGTCTCATGGTCCTGCCTGCCTGGCAGGACTAGTGAAAACTATAAAAACCTAGAACTTAAAACATCCTGGCCTTTGTTAGGGGCACCTTCTATATTTTGCATTTTTTCCAGTAATAGCTACCTACCTGAGACCCTCTGCTAGTTACAGCATTATACTGTCACTAATCCTCACAACTCTGCAGGGTGAAATATTACTAAACCTACCTTTGCTTATGAGGCAACCAATGCCAACATTTTGTGATTTTTCTAAGCAGGAGTCCCCAAAGGTCATAAGCCTGTAAGGGCCTCGCTGGCATCAGAATCCCTTGTTAATACCACTTAGGTGGCTTCTTTAATGAGTGATATCCACTGTCATCTCTAAGCTAATTTTCAGACTTCTTGGTCTGCTGAATTTTTTTTTTTAAAGGGCCAGTGATTACTTGTAGGTTCTTTCTCTTTCTTTCATTTTTAAATTGACTCCCATATGTGTCAATCAAAGCAGTTCATGCATGCAATTAAAGTGTTCAGAATGGGCTTTTGGAAGGAGCAGTATGGAAGTAAACGGAAAAAAACCAAACCCTGGCAAACCAGTAAGAGTTACACTACAAGTTCTAGTCCTCTGTGCCTGCAATCCATAAGGAATTTGCAGAATTTCCTCTTCCTAAACCATCCTCCTCCTTTTTTCCTTTATTTCCCAAGTCAACTGAAATCCTGGCTCTTGCCTGAGGACTCCCCTCAGATAAAAAGCTTCTTTTTCACACTATGATAACTTATATAGTCCCAGTCAATTGCTCATTTGATCACTTAATCAGAGTCTGCCTCACATTTTTACTTAAGTATGTCCTGAGCTTCTGGTAGTCCCTACTTTCAGTGTCAAGGGCACAAGGGCCTTTAAAAGCTACATTTCTTTGTCTACCTTTTGTAGCAAATGGTGCTGTGCACATAGAAGTTGCCCAATAATACTTGATTCATATATAAATAGGTGAAAAATAAGTGAATTTGGAAAAATTCAGGGGATAAGTAGATTAGGATAATATAAAGAACAGATCTTTAAAAAAGTACTTTAAAGTTTTATAAAATGTTTCTCA
This sequence comes from Vicugna pacos, assembly GCF_048564905.1. Taxonomy (NCBI): domain Eukaryota; kingdom Metazoa; phylum Chordata; class Mammalia; order Artiodactyla; family Camelidae; genus Vicugna; species Vicugna pacos. Next base: position 19,316,817 of record NC_133010.1, on the reverse strand, counting down.
AGCAATCTCATTGGTACCTCAGAATAACCCAGAGGAAATTGGCTTAGAGAGGTTAAGAGACTTGCTCTTGAAACCCAGATCCCCTTCCTCCAAAGCTTGTTTTATTTCCATTATAGCTGGCTCTCAAATGTGAATATGAGATTAAATGCGGAGATGGCCCCCGTCATAAAACATCCTCCCCAGCAGAGGGCACTATAATATGTATGGGTCTTAAGAGTAAATTTGCTTATTGGCCCAGGTAGTGACCTTGGGCAAATTATTTAATTTTTCTGAGCCTCATCTGGAAACTATTGAAGATAATGACCCCCTCCCCAACTCCCTTGCAGAGTGGTCATAAGGATTAGAAATATTCTGTGGCTAGCACACAGTAGGTGAACTACATCTCTCCTGATCCCCATAAAAGCAGTTTGGAGGTTAAATCAATATTAATTCTTGTTTGATGCTTTAATAAATATTTGAAATTATTTTGGATATTTAACTCTTAAAATAGCCTAAGGGATGCATCAAATGGGCAAAGAAATGAATATTGATGAAAAAATTTTAATACCCAGTGCTGGCAAGAGTGAGGAAGCAGATTAGGACAACTTTTCTGGATTAAGAACATGATATGCTGTTCGCCCCAGCATCTATTTAACCCAATAAAATAATATTGGATGGCTGAAAAACAAAGGATGTCATAATTACTCTTTATAACAGCAAAAGAGGAAACAACCTAAATGTTCAATGTAGAGCACAGGCTTAATAATGACAGTTTCTCCAACAAACTGAACACCATGCATCAGAATGATGCTATAGAAGAACATTCTAAGTGGAAAGATAACCACAACACAGCAAGCAAAATTCACAAGACACAAACAGCCTGCTTTCACTTTTGTTTAAAAATACACATAGGACAGAAACCAAAATTGTATTAGTTATTTCCATAGGAGATGAGATTATTAGTGAAGCTTTTTTCCCCCTACTTCTCTTTGCTTATCTTATTCTCGAAACATTCTGCAATTAACATGTATCCCTATTGTGATTAAAAAAAAGTGTTTTCTTTCACAAGTGCAGAGTTGTTGTTTTATTTAACACTGCCTGCCAGCACAACCAGGCCAGCGGTCAGGTAAATTAAGTTAGTTGTAATAAAGCAGCTTGGAAGTTTCAAGTAGTTAATTAAACAGAATAATTAAAATCCTAATGAAATTACACAGAGCTGGTCATTTAGCTGCTGTAAGGCTGCTATAAATACATACTAGGTTCCACTTTTTCAAAAGGCCTAAAAATGGCATAAAATAAAAAATGAACAATTGTCCCTGTAAAGGGCCATGTGCCACGTTTGTCCTAAGCAACTGTAACCTGAACTCACCCATATCTCATCCTCCAGGCTGGCTGCATGTCTCTGGAAGGGTGTATTTGCTCTACATTACTCAATTTACTTTTCTGAACTCGAAATGGAGTGGAATTTCAATGGAGAATTACCCATTAGCAACAAGGCTAAATTTAAACCTTCAGTTAAATTAATCCCTTGATCTTAAACACATTGCTTCTCCCTCAGAAAAGTGTAGAGAGGTTTCTTAGATGTCAGAGTGCAATTCAGTGTGACAACTGTTCCTGCTGCATTTGGTAAGTCACCCAAACCGCACAGGGAAACCCGAGTTCCTTTTCAGATCGCTACTGGTACCCAATTCCATCCCCCAGACAGGCATTTGTTGGGGGTAGGGCCGGAGTACAGCACCGGAGACTCCTCGAAGAACCAAAATTTCAACTCTTTAAGAACCATCAAGTTCTTGGACAGGTCTTGATAGAAGACATGGTAGATGCCAAATGGATATTTATGAAATAAATGACAGAAAGTGTGCATATTGTTTCCAGTTTACATGGGAGAAAAAGAGAACATAACCCACAAAAATTTGAAAGGTGACAAGCGGAAAAGGGTGTGAGGCCATCTTAGCTTACCTCTCTGTCTTCAGGGAAAACGGAGCACGTTTCTGGGACAAAGTAAAAATTCATATTGGCCTTTGCTAAGAGATGTAAAGCGACAGCACCATCAAACGGAGGTGAGTGAGTTAGTCTGGCGGTAGGGATGACGTTTGCCCGCCTGGGGTCTTATGCACACCGGGGTGGGCATTTATGTCTGGGGCTGCATCCTCAGCCTGTAAATGAATGAGACACAAACTCAACGGTTAGAGGCAGCTTCAAGGTAGGACTGTCCACAGAAGGGGTGTGTTCCTAACCGTGTGTAACTATTTATAAGGACGTATTTCTCGGGGGCAAACGGCAGCTCGGAGTCCAGTTAACTCATTCGCAGGTCAAATCTGCGTCGCTCTAATTGTCCTGCAGACCCACAACTCTCCCAAGACCACATCCTCATTCCGTGACTCACGGGGTTCTGCTCGCGCCCCCAGTCCCAGTCCTAGCGCGGCGGGGAAACGTGCTCGCTTTCCTCACCTGGGCGCGCGCCCTGGGAGCCACCAACTCGCCCCGCAGGAAGCTCAGACTACCTTGACCGCCCGGCGGATCCCTAGCCCCGCCACCCGCTCGGCTTTCCCTTCCTCCTCCTCTTCCTCCTCCTCCGGCCCCCCCGCCTCCCGCCGCCTGCCTCCGCGGTCGCCGCCTGCGGCTTTGTTTTCCTCCCAGGTTTCATTCCCCACACGTGATACTGTGTTTTTGCAAAGAGCGCTTCGGAGCGCGAGCGCGGGGCGCGCGCACCTATAAATACGGACACTCGGGCCCGTGAGCCGGAGACAGCCAGGGCGGGGAGGGCCCGGGACCGAACCCCCAGGCGGCCGGAGGGCGGGCGGATTGCCAGCGAGCCGTGCGCGTGGGCCGGGGCGACAGCGCCCCCCGCCTGAGCACCGAGGGGCGAGCATGGCCCGCCCGCTGGGGGGCCGGGCCGCCGCGCACGCCGCCCGCGCCCCGCGCCCTGCCCAGCCCGGGTCACCGGCGCTCGCGCCCGCCGCTTAGCACTCGGGCGCCGCTCGCTTCTCCCGGCATCGCGGAAATATCGCCGCAGACGGACACAATGGCGGCGACTGCCGCCACCACAGCCGCCACCGCCGGCACGGCCGTCCGCAGCAGCAGCAGCAGCAGCAGCGCCGGCACCGACGCCACGGGCACCAGCAGATTGCAGCAACCGCCGCCGCAGCAGCAGCCCCAGCCCGCGGCCCCAGCGCCGGCCCAGTCGCCGGCGCCGGCGCCGGAGCCCCCCAGGAAGCCGCGCATGGACCCGCGGCGCCGCCAGGCTGCCCTCTCCTTCCTCACCAACATCTCGCTGGACGGCCGGCCGCCGCTGCAGGATGAGGAGTGGGCTGGCGGCGAGGAGAGCGGTGCGGCCAAGTCGGGCGCCGGCAGCGCCTGCGGCGCGAGGACTCGACTCAGCCTGCTCGCCGCCGCCGAGCGGGGCGGCTGCAGCGCGCTCGCCGCGGCGGGCACGGCGGCGGCGTTGGCAGCAGGATCTGGCTCCTGCTTCCCACCGCCCTCGCCGCTACCACTCCTGGCCCCCGGCGGCCATGCGGCCGTGCTCGGCCCCGGGGCGGCCCGAGGGTTCGCTGGCCCCTTGGGGGCGGGCCGGGCGTCGGGGGAGCAGTTGCAGGCGCTCCGGCTCGCGCCTCTAGCCGCCTGCGCTCAGCTGCAGCTGCCCGACGGGCCTGGGGGCGCCGGGCAGGAGGAGTTGGAGGAGGACGATGCCTTTACCAGCGTACAGGTGCCGGCGGCTGCCTTCTTGGGCTCTGGGACCCCCGGGAGTGGGAGCGGCAGTCGAGGCCGCCTCAACTCGTTCACTCAGGGAATCCTGCCCATCGCCTTCTCCAGGCAGACCTCGCAGAACTACTGCTCCCTGGAACAAGCGGGCCAGGGGGGCAGCACCAGCGCCTTCGAGCAGCTGCAGAGGTCCCGGTGAGTATCCAGGACGACTCGCGTGCCTTACTTACCTCACGTCTCTCCGGGCTGGCTCACTGCTGCCGGACGCGGGTCGCTCCTACCTTCCCGCGCGCTGCCGAATCTCTGGGCTTCTGGCGCGAATTCCAAACCACGAGGGCACGCGGAAGAGGGAAGGCCCCTAAGGAGCGCGCGCGCGCTTGTGTGTGTGTGTGTGTGTATGTGTGTGCACGAATCTGGTACTCAGAGCCGAAGCACCGTCCTCCTGCAGTGGTTTCGGAGTTAGGGGTTGCGGCAGCCCATTGAAAAGCGGCACCAAAACCTCCCATTGCAAGGAGGTGATCACGAACTTCCAGAACCCTGGCCCGAACGCGGAGACGCGCTCTCCCCGCGCCAGGCAAGACTAGGCGGGGCGCAGTCGAGCAGTGGGTCCAGCCGGCGGCTGAGCGGCGCGTGTGAGCCTGAACTTGTCGCAGATACGCCGTGAATCCCTTCTGAGACGTTCTGCCTGCGCTCAAAGTATTCCTGTGTCCCAGGAAAAAGGCGTTTTCCTTTGCTCTCCTAAGAAAAGTCCTTATATTCCTTTGAACCAGGCCTTGGGGGTGGGGGACAGGGAGGAAATAGGGCTTGAGGATTTTTTCTTCCATTCCAAGGTGAATTTGCTGAATAAGTGAAAAGGTTGTTGTGTTTGCTCACTTAAGTCACCTGCAGGTATCAGGCATCTTAGCAAAAACATGAAATTTTGGACATTTGCTTATTGTTCAGGAAATAGCTAGAGCTTGTCACCGTGTGTTCCAGGGACTTTGGGGACTTAGGTCAGCGTCAGGCAGCAGGACTGAAGGCTGGAAAAGAACAGGGGTGGGAAGCAGGGAAGCTCCCTGGGAGGGAGCATCCTCCCTTGCTAGGAAGGCCTCCTGTGAAGTTAGTTACAGTCTAGGCTCCTCATGGCTCAGTTATTTTTTAACCTCCTGGGGCCTCAGTTTCCCCTTGTGGGACAGGACCTTGTCAGCACGTTGCAGGCCTCAAGATGAGATGGCAGAACCTTTTCAGTTACACCCTCTTTCCTGTAGTGCTCTTCTGAACTTGGGCTTCTTCTGGCCTAAGTAAGAAGGTGGCCTGTTGGAAAACTTCACTTCCTCCCCCAATGGACAGACGGGGAAGAACAAGCTGGGCTCCTCCAGAATTTTGCTCTAAGTCTCTTTCTTCCCAAGTGGTGAAATCATGGCCCTGCTCAGTATGTGGCATCCCAGTGTGAGTACACATGGGCTGCAGGCAGGGGTGTGGAGCCTCAGACAGCCTTGTGACTGCACAGATGATTAGCAACACTGGGCACAGGTGACAGACTGCGCCTGGCATTTCTTGTCAGAGCACGCATCTCTCCATTAGTGGGCCAGTGCACAGGAGGGGAGGGGAATCCCTTCCTTTCTGGGCGAGTGGTGTGGACTCAGCAGTTTCAGGACAGCTTGACATCACACACTGGCTCATAATCACTCTATAGTTTGAGCGTAAGCCCAGCTTGTCCAGAGGGTCAGGACAGGAGTTGTAATAAACATATGTTATTCTAAGCCAGTGTGCAAGACTGGCCTGTGCCAGGTAGTAGACAGATGTGTTCCTGTGCTCAAAGCAGCTGGAGAGCAAATTACTTTACACTTTATCTCCAAACTTTGTTTCCAGGGACATGAAAGATCTTGTGTGTTAGTGTTTCTTACCTAAGGAATAGCCAGATTTAATCTCTGATCCTATAAATATGAACCCCTTGAAGGCTTCATTGATCCCGCCCCAACACACACATTAAGATGAGTTAGTCAATATAAGATGCTTCCTTACCTGACAGCCACATTCATCTTACTACTTCCGAATTATCCGTATCTGGCAACTTGACGGGCATTTTTTTCAAGTACAGCTGTCAACAGAAACAGCATCAAATGTAATGTACAGAGAGGAAGTAAATGGGTAAAACAGGGATTTAAGAAAGGCCCTGAAGAGCTAGTTTGGCCACAAGCTGTCAAAGTAGCCATGAAGTTGAAATCTCCTGGGGCACTTTGTTTCTGACACCACCTAGCTTTCAAAAATTTTGTCTGAAGTGTGTTGGTTTTATGATTGCTAGAGAGTCTTTTCACCTGCCTAGATGAATTGTAATAGAGTACAAACTCATTTGAATAAGGCCCAGGGCCAACTTAAGAGTGTCACTTGCTTTTCTGGTGTGCCTCCCTTTAAGAAATTCTACTACCCTGGGTGGTTCCATATCCTATTTCATAGACGTTCTCCTGGGGTGTTGTTTTTAAAACAAATTATGCTTCCCTTGGACTTGTTCCTTGCAATTTAAGGAATTCTATATAACCTTACTGCTCAAAAGTGTGAGTTCTTGGACCTTCAGAGCTCTTACAGAGGCAAACCCTTAGTGCAAATCTGCATTTTAGCAAGATCCCCAGATGATCCAATGATTCATATACAAGTGAGAGTTTGGAAGGCACTGCTGTAGTTAATCTGAAATCTGCCCCCTCCTTTTTTTGTGTGTGGATTTGGGATTTCATATTTTGGGTTGTTATGGGTATATAAAAATCAGAATCCCCTGATCCGAAATCTTGAAACCCTTTTTTTGTTGTTGTTACTTCTGTCTGGCCACTTGTAAAACTAATCACAATTATTACTTGGATTTCCGACCCTTGAAATATGACAGAGGAAGATTTCAGTGCCCAGGCCCTGGCACAGATGTGTCGATGGATTGCCGACACGATTTCTACACTCTAGGATGGATATGTGATATTTATCACAGTGAATACTCATAGCCACCTTATGTGTAGTAGATTCTTTCACAGACCCAGTGTTGGCCAGGATAGGACCCTGGCTCTTTGAGATCCAAGCCTGACGTCTTTCCCTCTGCCACTGGACGGTATCACTGTGCCTTGTATGCAGTAGGCCCAAGGAGGATTTTGGAGCTGTTGGCTGTAAATGCTTGTCTGGGACGCTGCAGGCCAGTCAGACTGGTGTGATTGTCTCCTTTCCTAGTCATCCGACCCGCATTTAGTCTCTTTGCTTGGGGCCCCCAGCTTTGCTGCCACTTACCAGTCTCTACTGAAGTATATAGAGAACCCAGGACCAGGGGCCTCACAGCTGGGGCTCTAGGCCTGCTTGGGAGGCCAGTGTGCTGAGGTTTGCCCTACTGCTAGGTGTCCGAGGTGGGAAGCCACAGAGCTGCCTTCTAGCTCGGCACCCTGTTGTGTTCTCTGCTTGGGTGGTGAGCACTGCACGGGGAAAGTGTTAATAGGTAAAAGGGAGTGTAAATTTATACAGTATGTTTTAAGGCTTTCTTTTGCTTTAAAAATTTCGTCTCAGGCAGCAGCTGGCAGCAGTCCTGAGTGACTCCACTTCCTAGCGCTTCTCAATTGCAGCGGCCGCCCTGAAGCTGAGTGGAGCCCAGGTGAACAGATGTGCACCGCTGGCCTGTTGGGAAGGGTGCACGGGGACCTGGGGGTTAATTTAAAACAGCGTGAGGGTTTTGCTTCTTAGAACAGCTACGTTAGCCTTGTGCCTTGTGGAGACTTTAGTCTTAAATGGAAAGAGGGCATGTGGTACAGAAGAGCTCCAGGTCCTGGATTCGAATCCTGGTGGCCTTGCACAACCATGAGCTCGTAAATCAGCCTTTCTGGGTCTGTTTCCTCTGGAGAGACTTGGCCTGGGTCTTGGGCCCTTTCAAGTGCAAACTGCGCCTGCATTTACTATTGAGGGCTGACTGTGTGTGGGCATGTGATGAACGCCTTATGTCATATGTATGTATATGTGTTTAGAGTCACCTGGGGATCTCCAGAAAAGGCAGATTCTGGTCTGCAGGTTGGGGGGCTCGGTTCTGCATTTCTAAACAACTCCCTGGGAGGCAAATGGGCCTCACTTTGAGGCAGGAGGCTTCACTGGGGCTAGGATTGTTGTACTTTTAGGCTGAGGACACCAGGGCTCAGAGAGGTTAAGTAATCTCCTCAAGGTCAGTCATCCACTGGGGCAGAGCTCAGGCTCACACTCGACTGCTTTGGAGCGTCTAACCAGCCCTCCCTCTGCAGTGTCCCTCCTGGGGTGGGGCCTGGACCGGTGCTGAGTCTCTTGTCTCTCATTTACTGAAAAGAAAAACATAAGCCAAATAGGGAATCTCCAACCAGAGTAAGGGAGGGGGACAGACTTTCTCCCAACTTTGTCACCTTCCTGCTTAGTGACTTCAGGCAAGTCACCACACTGTTCCAACTGTATGCCACTTGACCCTTCTGGATTTTAGACGTCTGGAAGAAACTTTGATCTCCTCCGCAGTAAGCAAACCCAAGTTATTGTTGAGCCATCTTTCCGGCAACATGCACTATGGAAGCCAAAGCCGCAGTCCCAGGCCGGCTGGGCCCTGGACAGGATGCTCACTCAGGACTCCTGCCAGAGCCTGGGGCAAGTGGCCCGAGCTTCACCCTCTGTTCTCCTTACAGTCACAGAGTTGTCCTGTCGTGGGGGAACTCAGAAGGGAAATGCTCTGCACCGTGTCCCCATGGCTGACCCAGGGAACCCTGCCTGCCTGGACTTTTTCCCCTGGAAGGAGCATTGTTAGGTAGGGAGAGGGCCAAGGGCAAGTGGCCTTTGAACACACTGGGAAGGAGCAGTAGGTGAGGCCGAGTGAGGTGACGCAATGTAGATAGGGATGCCAAATTAGGGCCCTGCCGCCCTGGGCTCTGGGCCTGCCCCTGCCCAGCCGGGAACGCTGCGCAGGTCGCTCCCCCGCCCAACATCCCCCCTGCCCCAGTTTCCTTGTAGGATGAAAGCACTGGGACTGATGACTACTGTGTTCTTCCAGGATGAGTGCCCCAAGCGTCCTCGCCCTGTGACCTGCGGGGGCCAGGCAGTTAGCCTGGGGACCAGTGGATGACTTAACCTGCATCTCAAATGCAGAGGCGGCCTGAGTTTGCCCCGTGTGGCTCCATTTGGCAGGATGTGCACTCCTGAGTGACGGAGGGGGTTTCCCTGGGAGTGAGAGAGAACTTTTCTATAAAAGACATACTCAGTTGTGCCCCCTCTAGCCGTGGAGGTGTCACGCTGGACTGACTGCTCTAGGAGGCCATCCAACCTGGAAGCCACTGCCAAGAGGCCATCTGTCCCCAGCATCACCGTCCCTGTTGCAGAAGTGATCTGTAGTCCCCTCCTGTTGTTAAAGGGCTTCAGGTTTACAAAGTACATTGATTTCAGCCCCTAACAGCACCGAGGGACAGGAATCCAAGGTTACACAGTGGGTAGAGAGTAACTTTAGGAGATCTGTTGTCTGTCAGGTATGTCACAGAGGAAATTCTAAGTTGGGGTCCTAATGCTTTGTATTATTCAACAAACACTGAACATAATGAGTATCAATTATGAGATGCCACTACCAGTTACGGGAGGTGCAGATGTAAACAGGCCCGTTTTTCTGGTGATGAGCTTGGTTAGAGGTGATCCTGTTGTCTGAGCCCCCACTGGGACAGGGACACTTCACGCCCCCAACTGTGGGACCTGGCTCTGTGCTTTGATGCAGTTTTGTTGTTTAACTACCACATCCCAGGTGTTAATTCTAAGCACCTTTCAGGGATCAAGTGAGTTCACATTTATAACATCCCTTAGACAGCACCCCTGCGTCACCCCCATTCTGAAGCACAGAGAGGTTAAGTTACTGGCCCAGGTCCCTCAGCCTGTCCGTGGGAGCTGGGTTCACACCCAGGCAGGCTGGCCCCAGAGTCTGTGCACTTACCCACTGCTCTCTGTCTGCTCCACCGTGGTTTGAGTCAGGCTCATAAATGCTTGTTCGACTGGCTTCAGCTGAACTGGGCAAAAGGTGGCCTAAGTGACCTTTAAGGGCATTGCTAACCCTGTGGTTTCCTTATTTAGGTGTCTGCCTCTCTGTCCCTCAGGGAGGACCTCTGTGCATGAGGGCCCAGAGGACAGTCCAGGGTGGACAGGATTCTGTGACGACAGTGATGCAGTCCTGCCCGGTGCCGGCCTGCTCCCCGTCTTCTCGGCCACACCTAGACTCCTGTCACCTTTGTTCCATCTGAGCTTTCCGTGCCATCCGCTGTTCACAGGGAGGTGGGAGAGGAGCAGTAGCCTGGCAACCCCAGGAATTGGGCTGTGGCTTGGCTCTGCCTTCACTTTGGGATGGGGTTCTTATCTGTGAAATGGGAATTATCATACCTCCTTTCTGGGCATGCTTCCTTTCTTTGGACCCTCTGTATCTTCTCAGCATCACCCCTTCCCCCTAGCCCAGGGGTCGGCAGACTGGGGCCCGTGGCTGTTTATCATAAGATTTTCTGGGAAGCAGCCCCTGTCTGTGTTGTCTGTGGTGGCGCTCGTGCTGCAAGGACAGAGCGGAGCCGTCATAGCAGGGACCACGTGGCTGGCAGAGAACTATTCTCTGACTCCTTACAGAAACGTGTGCGACCCCTGCCCAGCCCCATGCTCTGTCCCCGAGGTGTGTGCTGGTTCCCTGGTCCCTCCCTGTCCTTGTCTCCTGGGGGGCTCCTGGTTTCTGTTTGGACCCTTCTCCCCAGATGACAGAGGGACCTTTCTGAAATGCACATCCAATTGGGGCAGTTTTGAATTCCTCGTGTTTCACGTGTGGCCGCCGCCTCACAATCACGAGCCTCCCTGCATCCCTGTCATCTCCATGCTCTGCTGCTTTTGCAAAGGGCACCTGGGCTCTGGCACCCACAGGTTTCCCCATGGGAAGGGTCCCCTCCAGACACTCCTTCCTTCCCTTCAGACCCATCACCCTGCAGAGCCCTGGCTGTGGTGCTGAGCACGCCCTCCTAGGGGTGACTTTCTTCTTCCCTGTGGGTCTGTGCGCCTGCCCCTGGCCCCTTGCTGGTTGGGGGACTTGCTAGTGATGGGCTGGGGGCTCCCCCCACCCCCAGTTTTCTAGATCTTTTATTTTATTTGGTAATGCACCAACCTACCAACTCCTTCCTCAGTCCTGCAGTGGTGAACCTCCCTCCTTGAATGTTTCTCCCCTGTCGTCCACCCACCCCACCCCACTCACATCTGCTTCTCCCCACTCCCCAAAGGAGGGGAGGTAACACCTATGGAGGTCTGAGCCCTCCCACATGCTGTGGGCTTCACATGCATTATTTTGTTTTGTGTGGCAATCCTAAAACGCAGGGATTATACCCATTTTAGAGCTGTGGACACTGAGGCTTAGAGGGTTTAAGGAAACTTGCATAAGACCTCCTAACTGGAATTTAGAGCTAGAATTTGAGCCCTGGTTTCTCTGGCTTCTAAGCTGGGTTTCTCCTTAGCTCTGATGACGGCCAAGGAATCTGTGAGCTGGTAACCTGCAATCAGTCATGGTGGGAGTATTTACACCACAGGAATCAGCCAGTGTTACAAGCCAGGGTTTTGCTTTTTTCCTTCCGGAGAGCTGGTTTGTCAGCACGTGTACCAAGGGCCTCACCACACAGCTCTTTGTTCCATTCTCCCCTTGAGGTCCGTGTTGAAAACCAGATGTTTTTATCAGAATCTGTTACTTCACATAATCCTGTGAATTTCCCACAGGGTCACCACCACCCATTTTCCACCTCAAAAAAATACCTCATCGCCCCACTGCCCTCAAGTTTTGGCCTATGTACAATTTAAAAACCAAACTTTTCACAGATACCATGGGCTCCAAATACAGACCGCTTAGTGTTACATGTAGGAATCATAAAATCGTTAGCTGTTACTCTCCTTTACAAACTGTGATGTATTTTTATTTTTGTTTGGTTTTTAAAATCCTCCAAGGACATACAATCAATCAGGGTTTCCTGGTTTTTTTTTTTTTTTCTTCTCTTTTTGTTTGTGTTAGCATCTTGGATAACTGCACATTAGTTTATGTTTAACAGGGTTATCTTTAATGTGGTTTGGGGTTTATTGCTGCACATTTGGTCACAAAGACAAAAAGCTTGTAAAACAGCATGCAAATACTAGAAGTTTAGGGCTTAGAATATTGTAATAACGTGTGTGTGCGTGAACGGGCCCAGTCTTATCCCTGATTTAAAGGCCCAGGATGTACTTAAATCTAAGTTTAATTCTATGACAAATAGATGGTGAACCATTCAAGAAGAGACTTAATATTCGAGCATGCCAAAGATTTCTGTGTGCCTAGCCCACTGATTTTTATGTTACAGCAGTTTATTCACTGATCCGATGACATATAAAGCAAAATATGTACTTTGATCACCTTAGGTTGGGGATTGGAGGGCAGGCAAAGTCTGTAGCTTTTTGCTGAAGATCTAAAATTGGCATATTGAGGGTGGGAGGATGGGCAAACTAGGTGAAGGGAATTAAGAGGTGCAAACTTCTATGTTTTTAAACATTGAACCAGTTTGTTGTGCACATGAAATTAATATAATACTGTGGTCATATTTCAATTAAAAATAGTAAAAAAAAATGGGCACATTAGGGGATAAATTGTTGATCTGATGTTGAAAGGTAGTTCTTGACGAAGTTTTACATTTCACTGAGTTGAATAAAGTTTGCTCTTGGAGAAGGAGTAGTGAGGAAGGAAGATGAAATTACAAATTCCAAGGTGACTGGGTGAGGAATTGAGGGGTCAGTTTGTCCATCACAAGACGAACATCTGATAATTAAGTTCTACTTACTTGTTTGGGACTTTACAGTGTTTTCATATCTATTAAGTCATTTTCAAGAGGCAATGTGGTAGCTGATTTGTAGACGAGAAAATGGAGACCGTGAAGAATTAAGTGAGTGTCCACGGTCATGACCTCAATACGTGGCAGAGCTGGAATCTTGAAACCTGTGCTTTCTGATGCCAGGCCGAGAGTTTTTAAACAAACCCAAAACTCTAATGTAGTTCTATCACTTAAGAAAGACAAAGAATTAAGTGCTGTGGAAGTTTATTCTCCCTCCTGCCCCAAATCTTCCACTTGTATATTTAGTTAACCTCAAGAGAACAAAAATGCTAGGACCTCATCCATTTCAGACCTATGGACCAGAGTCAATCAAGGTCAGAGTGTTAAAGTACAAAGAAATATTGTGTTATATTTTTGGACAGCCAGCCCCTTCTCATCAAGCAAGGATGCTGATTTTCATGTGATAACCTCCTGAGACAGGCCAACAGAGAACCCTGGTTTGGAGCCTGAGGAGTGGAAAATTTTCCCAGTAACAGCAGCTCTCTCCAAATAATCGTTTGGTGTCATTTCCTCCTTTCTCGCACCCCTGCAGCTTGGCCTCCTTCTCAGCAAACTGAACAAACAGTTTCAAGAGTGGAGAGACCACCCTTGGAGTCAGACAGCTCTTCCACGTAGGGGCACCGTTTGGGGAAGTCAGTTAACTCCTCCGAGCCTCAGCATCCCCACCTGTAGGATGGGGACAGTCACGCCTGCCCATTTGGGGGTGTCGTGAGCATGAAATTGAGAAGCACCCAGCAGAGGCTTGGTCCTTGGTAGTTGATCGGTAAAATTTTTTTAAACAGCTGTTACTTCTGTTCACAGTTGCCCTACACTGTCAGTCAAGATTCAGTTGAGGAACTTGACAGGGTCTGCTAAGACCATTGAGACTGGAGCTTTTTGCTTCCAGACGATTTGCTGCATCATTTCAATTTCATAAATAATAGTAAAATAAAATCAGGAGCTAAGGGAAACAACACCCCCTCCGTTAGTGCTGCATTTTGTCCCTGTTTACACTGGAAAGTAACGGTCTCAGGGACAGGGAATCAAGCAGGGGTGAATTCACATGTTCAGCCTCGTACCCTGAGAGCAGCACAGCGGTGAGGTTAAGAGCAACAGCTGGTCTGGCCCACATGCAGGCGCGAAAGATGCCGCCCAAGCCTGTCAGGGCCCACGGGAGGGGAGAGCTATGTGCAGAGACAATTCTGGAAGAGGCATCTCTGCTCCCTCCCTTTGCAGAAGCTGTGGCCCTCATCCTGTGGTCTGCCCGTGCACCGCCTGTGCTCTCTGAAGTCCTTTGGGTCACCCATCTCTGCAGCTCTTATGTGTACTGGGTTGAAGAATGTCCTCCAAAACTCATGCCCACCTGGAACCTCAGAATATGACCTTATTTGGAAACACAGGCACACCTTGGAGATACTACAGGTTTGGTTCCAGACCATCACAGTAACAGGAGTCACATGAATGTTTTGGTTTCCCAGTGCATATAAAAGTTATGTTTGCACTAAACTGTGGTCTTTTAAGTATGGAATAGCATTATGTCTAAAAAAGTCCCAAAATACATGCTTTAATTAAAAAATACTTTATTGCTAAAAAATGCTAACCATCACCTGAGCCTTTAGCAAAGGGTAGCCTTTTTGCTGGTAGAGGTTTTCAAATATTGAGAGAACTACCTGAATGTGACTCAGAGACACAGACTGAGCAAATGCAGTTAGAAAAATGATACTGGTAGACTTGCTCAATACAGGGTTGCCACCAATCTTCAATTGGTAAAAGAAAAAAAAAGCAATATTTACAAAGTATAAGAAAATGAAGTGCAATAAAAGGAAGCGTGCCTGTAGGGTCCTTGCCGACGTAGTTAGTTAAGATGAAGTCATTCTGGAGCAGGGTAGGCGCTAAAGCCCATGGCTGGTGTGTTCACAAGGAGGCCGCGTGAACACAGCGGCCGCGAGGAGCACCATGTGGAGGCAGAAATCGAGGTTGGGGTGATGTGTCTACCAGCCAAGCAATGCCGAGGGCTGCTGGCAGCCACCAGCAGCAGGAAGAAGCAAGGAAGGACTCTCCCTTACAGCTTCCAGAAGGTACCAACCCTGCCAACACCTCGATTATGCACTTGCAGCCTCCCAAACTGCAGGAGAATGAATTTCTTTTCTTTGAGGCCCCCTGGTTTGTGATGAGCTGATACAGCAGCCCTGGGAAACACACGCATGCTGGCATCTCAGAGTTAGACTTGGATCCAGTTCTCTGCCCAGATGGACCCGCCTTCCTCCCCCCTGGCCTGTGGGAAAGAGCAGAAGATCCAAGGCAGAGCCTGAAGGTGGGGCGTCTAGGTCGCTGAGGCACCGTGGAATTTGGGGGGGAAACCTAAACCCTTTGCTGAATAATTGTTTTTATTGATTCCTTGAAAGAGCTGTAGACCAGTCATTCTCAGGAGGTGGACCCTGGACCGAAGCACCAGCACCGCCCGGGAGCTGGGTAGAAATGCGATTTCCCAGGCTCCACCCCGACCTCCCGAATCAGAAGCTCCGGGGCTGGGGCCCAGCAGTCTGCCTTTACAGGCCCTCAAGAGTTGGGAACAACTGCTGTAGACAAAGCCTTGTGTTTGTTGTACCTCCTGGAAGATGTAAACAGCGTCTGGTGTTAACATGAAATATTTTTATTTTGCTTCCAGACATTTCTTCTAGCACAAGTCAATGGGAGTCACCTCCTGACGCAGGGCTCTGCTGTGAGCCCTGTAATTCAGGTTTGAGGCTCCACACAACCATTTTAGGTCCATCAGTCCTTTTTGTTCCCCACAGTGGCCACACTGTTGATCTGGAGAGCATCTCCCAGGCGTGACTCCCATGCGCTCCCTTCTCATTAGCTTTCTCTGCCTCCCTGTGGCTGGTGTATTTCTGCTCTCATTTCTGTCCTGAAGCATTTTATGTTTACCTTCATTTTGTGGTCTAGAGCAGTGGTGATGGGGATGGAGGAGGGAGTGGATTCCACACAGATTTAGGGTGCACTGGAGTGGGCTTGGAGATGGACTGGCTGTGGAGGGCAGGAGACACGAGGCATCAAAGGAGACCCCCTGGGCTTCTAGTGTGTGCACTGACTGGATGTCAGCCATCTCTGTGATAGGGAGTGGGGTGTGGCCACAATCCCATGCTGCGAGTTTAAGAAATACTCGCTGGAAGAAAAATTATACACCTGAAGGTGACCTTGTTTCTTCTCTTTGTCTTCCCCCCTCCCAATAATCTTGTGCCTTTACTCTGCAGATAGCACAAGGTGATAAATAGGGTCATGAATAACTTTTTGACTGAGGATGTGTACATTTTCCTTTTCCTCCCGAAGTGGAGAATGATGTTTCTGCTTCGAGAGAGATCATCTTAAGGTTTATGCTCATTTCCACCTCTTTTGGCCTAAAAATTCAGACCTTTTAAGGTAAATGTTAACTATGTCAATTTCCCAAAAAAAAGGGAAAAAAACCCACGTCAGATTTTATTCATTTAATTTTGGTTAAAGACATATAATTTCCTTTTATTAAAGAATACCCATGAGTGAGATCATGAGATTTTTTTCCAATTTCTTAGTTCAGCTTGTGCATATTTGCAGCTAATTACCAGGTGTTAAAGTCTGAGTGATCTGAGTATGGAGAATAAAGCTATGCTCTCCAAGAGAAAAAAGGTGCCTTTGCAAAGCAAAGGTATAATATAACAGTCTGCTGCAGTAACTAAACAAGTACCCAGTGCCTAGTGATTTCACACTTGCTCTGTGATTCAGAGCAAGATCGTTGACGCAGTCGTAATATTCCAGCAGCAGCTGCATCTTTTTCTTGTTTTACCAGGTGGTTTTTCATAATAAGTGCTTACTGCTCCTGAACGTTACGAGCTGTAGAGCTACATGGAAATCACTTCACATCCCAGATCTGCCGTTTTCCAGGTGTGACCATAGGCAAGTTCTGTAATCTCCATGAGCCCCAGTTCTCAGCTGTAAAGAGCGGGAAATACTAATAATCGGATACCTCATAGCATGACAGCCGGGATTAAATCCGGTGATTTCTGTAAAGCACTCTGCACAGTGCTTGGCACATAGTGAGTTCTCGATAAATATCAGTATCCCAGCTACTCTGCAGGTCCCCTGTGTGCTTCATAGGAGCTAACATCACTTTGTAAAGGATTGAACTCTGGGAACTTTGTTCTGGTCCCCAAGGCACATATTGCTCAGCAGAGCCAGGACCCTTTCTAACCCTGAACTGCACTCCTGCCACTGAGCTTTTTGGCCTCTGTCATGTGTGGCATTTTATCCAAACAAGTTTTGTGACCTTCCTTAGCAAAACAGGTGCTGTTTTAGGATCTGGATGGTTTACTTGCGCCGAGAATATGCACAGATATTCGTTACCCCCCATCCAACCCACGTTTGACTCTGGATGTGTCAGTGGGGAGCTGCTGTGTGTATGCAGAGTGACTAAACGAGGTGTTTTATCTGACCCTGTTTGCTCCAAACACAAGTGAACAATTGAGGCCGGGCCGATTGGAAGAGACGGGAATGATACATTTCCATCCAGTTATCCCATCTGGATACCCCTCCCTGCGAGCTGTATTTCACAGAGCTCAAAGGGTTTAGCCAGCAGAGCTTCATTAAGAGGTGCAACATTTGTTATACGTAACTTTAGTTCTTTAGAGCCAGGAAAATAAAAGTCGAGACTGAAATATAAGGAAATGGGTAAGATACGTGCTGGCCGGTGAGATCTGGAATTATAAAAAAAAAATGTGTTTACAGGGGAATTCAGCTTTGGTTTTATATTCTCACAAATTGATACCAGATGCCTATGTTTCAGACAGACTCCCAAGCTAATCCAAGAGTGTGAGTTGGAAAACAAATCACTTTGCCATTTGGAATGCTGATTGATATTTTAGAAGTTTCTTTTTGTTTTCAAAGGAGAAATAATGCATATTACAGGCCTAGCAAACAGAATTTTTATAAATGGCAATTAACAGAAGATGCCCAAGGGAGGAAGTCTCCAGTTTCTTTTTATAACCCTGGCAGAAGTAATCGAGGCGACATTTTATTAGTATTGGCATCCCCCTCTTGCCCTGGGAGCTGGTTCGCCTTGTGCAGCCCTGTCCAGAGCCGGTAGCTTCATGCCCGTTCTGCTTCAACCTTGGGTCAGAGGAGAAACACAGAGCCCTTGTGTCCTGGGCAGCCAGCCTCGTGTGGTCTCCACGTGGCAGGACCCTAGGCTCACGGGGTGGCTCTCACATTTTCCCCTACTGGTTTTAAAAAGTGGCTTTTCGTTTTGAGTCTTTATGCATTTGGTCTCCACAGTGTTCCCTTCTCCTGCAGGCTGTTTTCCTCACTGGCATTGGAAGAACTCATAAAATGAGTCTTGAGTAGCCTGACACCTCTGCCGCCCCGCCGCGTTCCTTGAATGCTTTCTGAAAGGTGCCTCTGTGTGAGCATGCACGCTGACTCTCCCATCTGAGTGGCTGGAGAGTCGCCTGGGTGACCGGGAGAGCCGAGTCTGGATTCTGGCTCCTCACCCTGGACACTGTCAGATTTGGGTGAGAATCTCTCTCCAAGGCTCAGCCTGGAAAAGAGGCCTGACAGAGCTGGGTGGTTGGAAGATCACAGGAGTGGAGTTGGGTGGGGTCTCCGGCAACAGAGAGGGGCCTTAGTACTCCCTCCAGCAGCCGGGCTGTTAACTTTCAGGAGGATGAGAAGGGACCTCGAAGAGGCCCAGAGCAGCGAGTCTGCCATGGAATGAAAGGGTGAGATCCGTTGGCCCTGCTCACTGGGGCTAACGTTGGCCAAAGGCTTCTGGGCTGTGGATGGAGACCCAAGGGTGCCAAGACTGTGTTCCCAGGACTTAAGCATCTTGTCTTTCAAGCTTCGCCTTGTCCCTCTATGAGCTGCCCCTGCTCCGAGGGAGTGAATTTGTATTGTAAAACTTTTAGTTTATATAGTAGTACAAAGTTAAGTTCTATCAAGTTGCTATGAACCCTGAATGAACTGCAAACACTGACCACTGGACCATCGCTCCCAGGGAAATAGAGGGTGGGTGTCCTGCGAGCCTCAGGTCACATTTTCCTCATCCATCTGGTCAGTACATAACCTGGTTTTACATGTGTTTCTGTTTGAAGATACCTTCTTTAATATATGTTGTTAATTCATTAGCATTGAACCCACGGCCAACAGTAACTCATGCCTGGACGAAGCTTCTTTCTCACAAGTTTCCCCCGTTGGTCACATACTAGACAGCACTTCAGCGCTTGGCCTGGGGACCATTTTAAAAAGCAGAATCACCACCAACAAGCGTGAAAGTGCAAAAACAGTGTGGTACTAGAAGTACGTCGCTAAGGATACTTTTTTGCAGTATGAGAGCTGAAGCTGGAGGCCGCCTCAGCTGTCCAGACCCCCTCCCGACTTTGCAGATGCATGTGGCCACAAATGACCGTCAAAGTGCTTTTGATCTGGGGGTACAAGCAAATATTAGCAAGGATGCAAATAAATATTAGGAAGGAGGTGAATTCAGCTACAGAATCTACAAGTAATGAGACTTGACTGCCCTTTATTCAGGTATGAGTATGTGCTGTGTGCTGAGGGTTCCCAAGCCTGGGCTGTCTTTGAAGGGGTCCTTTTTCTGTTATGCAGAGTCCTGCCCCATCCACTCTCACATGTATTCCTGATTAACACCCTTGAGTAGGGAAGGGCTGGCGTTATTGTCTTCCCTTTATTGATGAGAGAACCAAAAACCAGAGAGCAGATGTGACTCGAAGTCCCAAAAGAAAGTGGAGTCTGACTTTCTGGCCACTTCCTTCCCCCTCTGCTGTGCAGGCAGGTGCAGTTACAAGACAGGACGAGTGCTTTGACCAGGAGAACTTGAATGCTGACATCAGAGTTTAATACCGTGGAAAAAGTTATCTTCCTAATAATTTCTCCGTGATTTAATTAGGCAAAGGCAGTGTAGCGCTGTGACTAAGAGCGTAAATTCTGAAGCCAGACTTAGGTTTGAATTTAGCTTTGCTACTCCCTACCTGCGTGGCTTTGGGCAATTTCTAAATAAAGTAAAACCTCTTCTGGCGTTTGGTTTCCTCTTTTGTAAAATAAAGATAGTATTAACACCCGGTGTGTGTGGTTAGTGTGAGAATTCTGTGAGTTCATTCACATTCAGTGCTGAGAACCGTGCCTGCCTTAGACCCTCTCTGCATTAGTCATGACTATTATTTAGCTGATAGATGCTCAAGAAATGAGTGTTGAGTCGTCAAAAATGGCTCTTAAATTAGGCAAATGGTAAAGTATGATTATAAGTGCACGGCCCAGAGCCAAGAGGAGATTTTGCAATTTTCCAGCCCTTTTGATCCATTTGGGTTACATTGTTCAGACCTGGAAAATCTGTTTTAGAGCTTTATTTATCCAGTTTGACTGTCAGCAGTCAGCAGATTAAAAAGACTTTTGTCAAGTCCCTGCCATTTTTGATGAGTGGACAGCTAATCAGATGAGCAAATATTAGCAGGCACCTGCTTGGTTTAATAGTCCCTGCCTGTGAATATTTAAATAGTAGAAGACAAGAATCTGAGAAGTCACATGGGAGAGCATAATTAAGGCATATAAAGAACAAATTTCCATGTCACCCCAGAACCTCCATCTTTTTAGCTACTCCAGTGTATTTAAAACTGCCAGAGTTTTCCTTCCCTTCCTTCTGCCATTCAGTAACTGGTACAGGCGTTAGTCAAAGGCAGTCACGTGCCCCACAGGGATGGGGAGCAGATCATGTGGACAGTCCCCAAACTGGAGTCATCCCAGGACCTGGCAGAAATCTGTCTTTATAAGCAAGCCCCAGGCAGTCCGCCCATCTCCTTGGAAATGCCTTTCATGTCACCAGCAGAAGAGAGTCACAAAGGATGTAGCATTATTTCCATATCTATGTAATTATGATATGGTGGTGATTTCAAACATTGATTCTTTTTTTTCTCTCTGGAAGCCCCACTCTTGGGCAGTCTTGTGACTTTCTACATTTCTTCCCTCCCTCCAGAGACCTGGGACTCACAGTTGAGTGGCACAAAATGAATCTTTTGGCCGGGGGATGCTTCAGTTAGGGACAAGGACATACGGCAGCAGACTGTGAGAGCAATGTTAGGAAATTTCTGTTTGCTTTCTAGAAACAGACTTTGGAACTTTCCAGCCCGGGGGGAAAAGGGGGGCCAGGCAGGGCTTTCTGTTATTTGCTTATAAAAAAAAAATTGCAGACCTGAATCCATACTTGTCTTACTATCTTTTTTCTTTTTTTTTTGTGGGGGGGGAGATAATTAGGTTTGTTTATTTATGTATTACTGGAGGTACTGGGGATTGAACCCAGGACCTTGTGCATGCGAAGCACTCACTCTACCACCGAGCTACACGTTTCTCCCTGATACTTGTCTTACTGTCTAATATTAAACCCTGGCTTTGCCTAACCTGCTCGCATTCATAGCATAAGCCCCCAAGAGTTCTCTTGTTAGAAAACTCCTATTTTCTTAAGGGGAAAGGCATCTTGCCTATAAGCAAGTATTTTGTGACACGTTTCAAGTAGACCTTTTCCCCTAGATGTTTTTTTTTCCTACTGTATTCACTTTTTATCAGTGAACAAGCGATTCTTTCTTCCATGTCAGTGTTTATTCAGCCCAAGGCGTTGGTGCAAGATATGCTGCTAAATAGATCCAGTCAGATGATCCTGGCTGTGTGAGCTTATAAGAGACATCTGTTGAAGTTTAAAAATAAATAATTAAAACACATGCAGAGACAAAAACTTGGTTGCTCCTAGCAAGATTAAAATTAGTCTGCTGTTACAGAGACTCTTTATATTTTTCTCAAAAGAATTTATAATTTTTTTTTCAGTTCATCTAATCATAAAAATCTGGGTAGAGAAAATAACAGTTTGACTTTTTTTCTTTTAATCTCATTGTCAAGTTATACCATTGAAATAGCCTCACCTGGCACTAGGAGTCTTTTATGTGTCTGGCAAGTTGTAGGTAATTCTTGTCTGTGGCTCTTCTAAAATTACCTAAATTAGAGAGGATTCTCCCACGCAGGACTTTCAGAAAGATGTGCTGATTCGGAGAGCTGTTTTGATAGGGGATGGGTTACTGGCATCTTGAATTGAGAAATGAGAAGAGATATAGGCAAAGACATCTTCCAGTTTTCCTTTGCAAGCCCCTCTTGCTTTTAAATCTTGTCTAAGAAAATTATTACTAATGAACATAAGTATTTATAGGGCAGGAGGCAGCTGGGAGACGAGCTCCTCCACTCCGGGGCCCTTCCCCAAGCCTTCCGGTCGGAAACGACCTCCTCCGTGGATAACCACGCTGCTGCCTTGTGTTAAGTGCCCACAGCCAAGCAGCGTGACGTGACTATAAATCCATGTTCACCAGCCTCACACAGGCACTCGTGGTCTTGCTGCGTTTCTGCATCCATTCCCTCTCCCATTCTCCCAAAACAACCTCTGCTTCTCCTCGCTCCTCAGACCCTTCCCGAAGCCCCTTCTGCATCCTCTCTCTCAGCCCCCCGCCCCCCCACCGGGCCTCGCTTCCCCGCCCCCCCACCTATCTAGAAGCAGCCTCTCCTTCAGAGATGATTTACAAAAGGAAGGGGAAGGTTGGTTCGAATGCAGTGATTCCTCATCAGACTTGGGGCCTGAAAGTTCACATTTCAGGGGAAATGAGTGATTTCCTGCCTGCTGGAAAGAAGCAGTTCTAGGGATTTTTTGATGTGTGGTGCAAGCAACTGGGCAAGAAGTCACTTAATCATAAGGGGTCATCTTACCAAACTTTTATCCCATTTCTTGCCCTTCCATGTGCTTTCTTCACTAATGGCTCTGTTGATCCTTTACTGTCACCTGGAATACAAGCATGGTACACATACACACAGGCATACTTAGGTCTCTGTGTGTAATATGAATGCATCATTTTTTAGAACTCCATATTATTTTCTGATAACAAAAAGGAATACCTGTGTGAAACATTTAGAAAAAAACAGAAATTCAAATTACCCAGAGATGACCAGTTAATGTTTTGGCATAGGGCATGCACAGATTTGGGTGGGTTAGAACCTGTCAATTAACATTGGTTATGGTGTGTGTTCTATTCTCTCTCTTTTTTTAATACTAGAGACCAAAGTGCAGATACCGTTTTGCAAGTTTCCTTTTTTCACTAAATTATGAACACCCTCCCTTGTCATTAAATCGCATCTTGCACGTGTCTGTTGGTGGGAGCTTATTAAATTTTCTCCGTGCTGTCAGAAGTCGGTCTGCAGTAGGTTCTGGGTCGATTACAATTTCTCTGCTGACGGTCTTAACGGAGGAGGAAGGGTAGCATTTCCCTCATTTTAAAGTAGAAAAAAAAACAAGGAGTAGAAGTTAATTTCTGAATGACTGAGCCAGGGCGCGGGAAGCTGGAAATAGAAAGCAGATCTCTCGCTCACTGGTGCTTGATTCACTTGATAAAACTATTCTCAAGATCATTGTTAGCCAAAATGATTTCCCCTAATCTCCTGGGAGTGTGCTTTCATATTTTTATGTTTGCTTAATGGTCATTTCAATCCCACATATTTTTATTTTCCCTTCCCATTTAAAAAACGAAAACTTTCCAGGCTTCGTTGGGAGACTTCCTGGATCTTTCCCCTCACGTGTCTGAAAACGGGGCCACGTAACACACACAGCCTGGGACCCACCAAGAATCCTCGGGCTCCCGATGGTCCAGCTGCAGGCCAGTTTTTTCAAAAAGCTGTTTGGAAATTCAGGGTCTGTTTTAGTAACCAGATGCCTCCTTTTTTGCAATTATATTAGCTCATTCAGAATTTACTTTAAAAGACCATCAAAGTGCCATGCTCAAGAAAGACATATGGGGTAGTTTCTGTCGGTTATAATTTGTACAGTGTTCAATGAGTGCTAACTGGTTTGGGGGTTTTGAGGAGCTGATGATTTGGGCTTTTTCCATCATTTGACAGGTATTTATTTTGCACCTAATATGAGTTAGTCCTGAACTTAGCCCTGAGTCACCTAGGAGAGCCAGACAGGAGAATCCATCTGGATGGTGTAGGGCTTGCAATGACAGCCTCATCCAGGATGCCACGGGAGCAAGGAGGAGCTCTGTGTGGAGAGATGGGCGAGAGGGAGGTGGGAAGGGACCCCAACGCCGAAAGCTCCAGCCTATGTGTGCCCTGGGGGCCCAGTGGGTGGCTTTGCCTCCTTGGAGGGAAAGGTGTGTTTGGGGCAGGGAAGGAGATGGGCACAGAGGGACTGCGTAGAAGCAACAAGACGGTTCCCATAAACACGGGAGCTGAGCTGGCAGCCCTCTGAGTGACACCTGTGTGGGCAGCTCCTGGTTCTGCCTCTGCTCCTTTCACACCTGTGGCCCCTCAGGGCCCCTCCAAGGCAACCCTGGGGTGTCTGATGGGACTGATGCCAGTTTGCCTTTTCAGAATTCAAAAAACAAAAAAAGCCAGGCATGGAACTGGCACAGATATTTGCCCACTCATGTTCATAGCAGCGTGATTCACAGCAGCCAAAAGTTGGAAATAACCCAAGTGTCCATCAAGGGATGAAAGTCAACAAAATGTGGTCTCTACTACTATCCAGCTTTCAAAGGAAGGAAGTTCTGACGCATGCAACGTGGATGAATTATGCTAAGTGAAAAAGGACAAATACTGTGTGATTTCACTTAGATGAAGTACCTAGAATAGTCAAATCCACAGAGACAGAAAGGAAAATGGTGGTTTCCAGGGTGGTGGGTGAAGTAGAGAGTGTTTAATAAGAGCACAGAGTTTAGGTTGGAGGGTAGTGATGGTGCACAACAATGTGAGTATATTTTCAAACTACTATATACAGAATAGATAAAACAACAAGGTCCTACTGGGAACTATATTCAATAACTTGTAATAACCTGTAATGAAAAAGGAATATGAAAAAGAATATATATACATATATATTTGAATCACTATGCTGTGCACTAGAAACTAACACAGCATTGTAAATCAACTATCTTTCAATTTTAAAAAGTTATTACAAAAATTTTAAAAGCCAATGTGAATATATTTAATGCCACCAAATTTTACACTTAAAATGGTTAAAATGGTAAATTTTCTGTTATGTATGTATATTTTACAATTAAAAAAAACTTTAATAGGAAAAAAAAAAAAACCCCAGGGCATAGAGCAAAGCTGAACCCCAGGACAGGGCTGACAGCTGAGCCTGGAAGAGAATCCCCCCACAGGAGCCCACGATGCCTGATCTCTACCAGGCTCTAGTCTCCTGAGGTCCTGATCTAATGATTAAACACATTAAGCCTAGAGTGTGAGGAAAACTCAGGTATTTCTAACATTAGTGGGGCCTTAGAGTTCCAAGAATGAAGTGTCCCCCGGCCCGATCCAAGGTTCCAAAGTTGTTTTTAAACCCACCATTCCTACCTGGTTGGGTAAGGTGTTCTTGTTTCTTTGGCAAAATAGCTTTCATTCGAAAATAAACTTCGAAATGGAAGCTTAAAGAGCTTTCTGTCAAACCTAGCAGAAACCCTTAGAGCGTCACTTTCAAACAAACATCTGGAGAACTCATCAGAATTTGAAAGGACCCTGGGGCAGGTGTCCTGTTGCTCTGATAAGTACATGAGAGGGTTTAAAGCAGCGTGTGACCTGCAGAGCCTCTCCCAAGACTCCTTTGAAGTTTCTTCTGATTGGAGCCAGCAACTGTGTGGGGTCACGGGTGGCCAAGGGGCACGTGGCTCCTGCCTGGGCTTGGCGGTGGCCGGATGGGCAGCCAGCCCTGTGTGAGGGAGGGATCCCTGAACAGCCCTCCGCCCCTCCCAGCTCCTCTTTGGAAGACAACCCACTCCTTCCCCCAGGATGTTATGAGCTGCTAGTTCTGGAAGAGATGCAAGACTGCAATCTCCGTTTCAAAGCGCCACCCCAGACTGTTCGGTATGGAAGTTGCCCTGTTCCTTACCTACCACCTCCTGGCCCTGGAGCCTTGGGCAAGTTACGTACCGTGTTGGGACCTCAGTTCCTCCATCTGTGAAATGAGAGTCTGAATACTACCCGCCTCGCAGGGGGCTGTGAGAATTAAATGCAGCAACGTCTGTAAAGCCCTCAGAGTGCTTGGGTATAAGGTTCGCAGCATGAGAGAGAAACGTTAACAGGGGCCCGCCAGCCTTTAGGTCTGGTCTGATGGCTCCTGAGAGCCTGGGTGCTGTCTGAGGGATGTTTCAACACAGACAGGATACACGTCCCCTTCTTCCCACACCTTCGCTTTGGCCTCTGACAGGGTGGGCGGTGGGGGCTTCCCAGCTTTACACTCAGTGTTTCCAGGTTACAGGACACACACCCAAGGCTTCTCGGGCGGCGCGTTGATGGGCCTTGGGTCCGTTTATGCCCCTTATGCTTTTTAGTAGGCTGCTGGGTTTTTATGAACCTGGGAACCTGGGCTCTTGATGATTATGAGGCATTAAATCTTGGTGCCAGTTTAATAGGCCCAGCCCGGCCTCAGAGTGAGCCTCGTTTGTTCTGATGCTTGACAAGCTTCCGTTTCAAAGGACGTGTCAAAATCCAGGAACTGAATCTCCCAGACTGAGCAGGGAGAAATTTGAGGGGCTGCTTTGCATTTTAGAGAAACAGCTAAGACTGCCTTTTTAACCTGAATATGTGTCGGCTGAGAAGAAGGGCAGAGTCTGGTCTTCCCTTTGGTGGCGAGATGGTGGTGGGATACATTATCCAGAGCGCCTACCGGAGCTTTGCTAACACACGACCTGTGCAGCCAGGCGGTGCACGGTCTCTGCACCTGGATGAGTGATCTCCAAGGTCCGTCCCAGCACTGACACCCAGGAAGCCTTCCCGGATTTGCTCCTCCTCAGCCTTGCCCTGAGTTCCTCCCTCTTTGCTCCCACACCTCAGACACATCTGTCAGTGCACTCTCCTTTGTTTTTACTTTTTATAATCTCTCTTAAGGTGTCTCCCCACCAGAATGTCCCTAAAGGCAGGGACTGTGCTCTGTTCATCCCTGATTTCCCAGCACCTTGTCAGGGGTATTTAATAAACGTTGGGTGTGCATGTGAATGCATGAGTGAATGATAGTTTATAATTCAGGTGAGCTTTGTCCTCGGTGGTGGAGGGCAAGGTTTGTGTGTGTTGAGCCTTCCCATGGTATATATACACGCTTCTCCTCTGCCCTGAATATCTTGATTCATGCCTCCATTTCTTGCTAAAATTTTGCGAAGTGCCTCTGTTTTGCTGCTGTCTCCTTTCCTTTCGATAGAGCACAGTGTTATTATTTCTCCTGTGATCTTTAGAAATCTACCCAATTTTCAGAGCGGGCCCTCATCTCTGCTTTGGTGTTGCTTTGACTGTCATCCGTCAGCTTTTTCCAAGATTCCTGCCACTCAGTGAAACCCTAGCTGGCCTGGGCTTGACCCCATCGAGCAGAGCCAAAGGCTCCAGAGAGACTCACCAGGCACCCACCCTCTACGTGCACCCTAACCGGAACTCTGGTTCCCCATGATCCCATCAGCCTTGCCTCTCTGCCGAATGGGCACAGCTCAGAGCTCACCTGCATTCCAGGCTCTGGCCTGTGAGTATTTGACCCAAGTCTTCAAGTTTCAGACCTGTGTTGGCCCTGTCTCCATACTAGGTCATGAACCACCCAGAACAGGGACAAAGTTTTACATTCCTTTACTCTTCTTTGCATCCCCAACACTTAGGACTTTGGACATCTGTGTATATGTGCTGATGACAGTGATAACGGTGACATTGTGCTGAAAGTCACGTAACAGAGACAGAACTGGATTTGGAACTCTGCCCTGTCACCTCTGTTACCCCTGCTAGCTTCATTCTTTGCCTAGATAACTGGTTTCTAATCTTTCCTTGGAATCTCCTAGATTCTGTTTTACAAAAGAGAGAAAATGGACATGTGTACACACACACACGCTTTGCATCTGATTTTAAAGGTGCACAGAACCTCTAGGAGGTCCAGGGACCCCAGTTTAAGGATCCTGCCCTAAAGGATGACACCACTGAACAGTCTTAGGAAAGTAAAATGCAGCTGACTGCATTTATTGTAGCCCAGTGCTTTGTGAAAACATTGGTTGAAAGCAGTATATCCCCCACTTTGGAGACTGTTAACAATATATTACTTGTGATATATGTATACAGTGGAATATTACTCAACCATAAAAAAGAATGAAATATTGCCATTTGCAATATGTGGATGGACCTGGAGGGTACTGTGCTTAGTGAAGTAACACAGAGAAAGACAAATGCTGTATGTTATCACTTATTTGTGACTGTAAACAATAAAACAAAGGAATATAACAAAATAGAAACAAACTCACAGATAAAGAGAAAAACTAGTGGTTACCAGTGGGGAGAGGGAAGGAGGAGGGCCAAGATCGGGGCAGGGGGTTAGGAGACACAAACGACTATGTGTAAGATAAATGTTACAGTGATACAGTGTACAGCACAGGGACTGTAGCCAGCATGTTATAGTAATTTTACTTTTTAAAATTTATTTTAATTTTATTTATTTTTTGAAGGGGGAGGTAATTAGGCTTATTTATTTAGTTGTTTTTTTAATGGAGGTACTGAGGATTGAGCCCAGGGCCTCGTGCATGCTAAGCATGTACTCTACCACTGAGCTACACCCTCCCCCCATAATAACTTTAAAGGAGTATAATCTATAAAAATATTGAATCTCTGTGATGTACACCTGCAACTAATGTAATATTGTAAATCAACTATACCTCAAAGAAAAAAGAAGTTGTTTAAAAATTTTTTAAAGAATATATGATTTTCTATAACAGCCATGGGGTATCACATCAAAGCGCTGGCATAAGGGGCTACTCAGACCTCTGGGTTAGACTTTTGCCAAAGTATCCAATAAGCAGTTGAATCCACATGGCATCTTCTTGAATATTCCTGTGGTTTTCGGCACAGCTCTCCTGCTGCAGATTCGCTTTGGAAACCTTTCCTGAACAGCCTGGTAATTAGAACTGTGGTTGCTAATTAGGTATACGGTGAGGCCAAGGTACTAGTAATATATTTTCAAAGGGCTCCGAATGAGCTGTTGAAAAATTAAACTACCACCCAGACGCTGACAGAAGCACCTCAGAGGGTGTATTGTCTTTTTTCCTGCATCTTGGATGCCTTAAAGTGCTTCCAGGTTCTCTCCTAGAAAATGGGACCAGCCTTAAAAAAAAAAAAAAAAAAAAGCCGTTTGCAACTGTTTCTTGCATCAGAGGCAAGAGAAATGGAAGTTAAAGAAATTGAAGTCTCAGAGCTCCAGACTAACACCACTTTGATGTGTGCAGTAAGGAGGCTCCCTGTTTGCCAAGTGAATGATAGTTTATAGTTCAGGTGAGGTTTGTCCTCGTTGGATGCGGGGAGAAGGGCGGTGGACGTGTGGGCCGTCAGCAGGTGTTGAGGTGCCCGTAGGAGACCGGGGGAGAAGATGAAGTCCTGGTTAAAGCGGTGAGCTGGCCTTGGCCTGTCCAGGGTTTGCCTACATCACCCTCCTTGCTCACCTGGTGCCTTTGCTGAGGACTGGAAACAGCCCCGGAAGGGGCCAGCTTAAACCGCATTAGAAAGGAAAGGGACCGGATGGGCCCTGAAGTGCGATAGTTCGGGCCCTGTCCTTGCTCTCTGACCAACTAGCTCTGGCCTGGGCAGGTCAGCCATGCTCTCAGTGTCCGGAGCCCTAGACAAAGGAAATTGAACCAGGTTCATAGTTTTCACGATCGTGTTGTCTTCATGCAGCGCTGAGGAGCTCAGCCAGGGCTG
This sequence comes from Vicugna pacos, assembly GCF_048564905.1. Taxonomy (NCBI): domain Eukaryota; kingdom Metazoa; phylum Chordata; class Mammalia; order Artiodactyla; family Camelidae; genus Vicugna; species Vicugna pacos. The sequence continues at coordinate 19,287,535 of NC_133010.1, read as the reverse complement.
TAAGGAGTTCCACAAACGGTGGATTCATTTTCACTCTGTAATTTTTTCTCAGTACAAACTTTTCTACATATAGATTTTATATAGCATTTTAACAGCTTGGTTGAGGTAGAATTCATACACTATCCATTTTCAAGTATAGTACCAGGTGTTTTTTAGTATGTTTACAAAGTTGGGCAACCATCACCACTCTGATTTTAGAACATTTTCATCACCCTAAAAAGAAACCCTGTGGCCTTTAGCAGTCACTCCCCATTCCTCCCACACCCCACATCCAGCCCTAGACAACCACTAATCTGCTTGCTTTCTCTATGGATTTGCCTGTTCTGGGCAGATCACATAGCTGGAATCATACACTGTGTGGTCTTTTGTGACTGGCTTCTTTCCCTCTGCATAATGTTTTCAAGGTTCATCCATTTTGTAGCATGTATCGGTACCTCATTCCTTTTTGTGGCTGAAGAATATTGTTTTATTCATCCATCTATCCGTTGATGGGATTTCGGCTGTTTTCACATCTTGGCTCTTGTCAATAACGTGCTGTGAACTTTCATGTACAGCCGTGTCTGGGCGTATTATGCTTTCATGTCTGTTGGATTACGTCTAGGAATGGAGTTGCCAGTCACATGGGGTAATTCTGCCTTTAACATTTGAGGTATAATTTGTATGTGGCTATATTATATGCTTATAATATAATGTATATAAAGTGTTTTTAAAACTGCAGTAAAATACAAATTCACTAGTTTTCTACAGCAAACCCTATCATGCTGACTGTCTACACATTAATTTTGCATTAGCTTATTGCTGCCAGGGTAAGTTGGTTTTGTGCAACTAAGCTTCACCTACCACATCCATTTAATTGAAGTGTTTAAAAATGAGGTGTTTAAAAATGGCTATCATAGGCACCCACTTAGCTGCGTCAATTGGTATTATCTCCACACTGTACAGCCGGGACCAAAAGAAGTGAGTTAGATGCTAAGGGTAGCCTCAGGCTAGAAAGGTCCTCCCTAACTCCTGGTTTCAGATTTGCTTGTACTTGGATGTCGATATATCCGTATAATGCAGTAAAGATACCAAATGTTGTAGGAACTCAGAAAATGTCAGAGACAGCTTCGCAGAGCGGGTGACACCGCACTGTGCCTTCGGAGAATGGTAGGATTTGGGTGGATGAAAAACAGGTGAAGCGGGTTCTGTTCTGAGTTTTCTTTTGAAGCAAGCTTTGGTCACCCCAGGGGCATTCCTTACCCCCGTAAGTCCCGTAGGAGGCCAGCGATTCAGCCGTGCCCAGTCCACATCAGCTTTCAATAAAGGGAATAAGCCTTGGTGGCCAAGGAGATACAAGGCATTTTTTTAAAAAAGGCTTCCAGAAAGGAATGAGATCATTTAGGCCCCTTGGTAGGAAAAGGGATGCCGGTGGTTGAAGCTGGAAAGACAGGGAAGCATCCGTCTTCGTTTCCATAAACTGCCATTGAGCACAGGCCACGGTGAATCTGAAAAACCAGAAAATAAAGATTGATGAAACCACATCAATCCTGAATTTGCTATAAATAATTGCATGCTGTTTCCAGCTGTCAGAATCCATTTCTACTTGAAGGCCCACCAGAACAGGGAAAGGTCAAGTGGGAAACCGAGGGAGAACCTCAGGGGAGCGATTATCCTGGAAGGCGGCCTCTGAGAGGTTCCGTTGAAATACCAGCGTGGAAGGAACCGGCCTCACCTGACGCTGCTGTTTCTAATTAAATTAGCTCCCACGGACATCTCAGCTCTTCGAGACTGGGGAGCCTGGAGAGGCATCCGCCTCCCAGGGCAGGCCTTGGCTTCTTCTTGTCCATCTCCAGTCTTTGTGCTGCAGACCCCATAGCACTAGGCACAGAGGGCCCCCCTTTTGTCTCCTAATGGAAAACAAATGTGTATCTGGCTTAGAAGGTCTTCAGCATGTAAAGGCATTCTTGTAAAGCAGCAGTTAAGTCCTCATGATTGGGAAGGAAAGGTGAGGTCACTCATGCTCAGGCTGTTGTCACGGTGGGCTGTTTAAGAGAAGGCTCCCTCCCACCTAGAGATTATCATATTTAGTGAATTAAGTCAGACAGAGAAAGACAAATATCATAATGGTATCACTTATACTTGGAATCTAAAAAAAATGATACAAAGGAATTTATTTACAAACCAGAAATAAACTCACAGACATAGAAAACAAACTTACAGTTACTAAAGAGGAAAGGCAGGGAGGGATAAATTAAAGAGTTTGGAATTAACATATATACTCTACTACATATAAAATAGATAAACAACAAGGTCCTGCTCTATAGCACAGGGAACTATATTCAATATCTTGTTATAACCTATAATAGAAAAGAATTTTTAAAAGAATATGTATTTAAAACTGAATCACTTTCCTGTACATCTGAAACTAACACAACATTGGAAATCAACTATACTTCAAGGGAAAAAAGGTACAGGCACTTGTGGAAGAAAACAGAGGGAGAGAGAAGGCCCTGGCCCGGGTTCAGAGAAGAGGGCCAGGGTGACACACTACCTGAAGAGGCTGGAGATAAGTGGAGGCCATAGGTCCATCCGACACGACTCAGGTGCTCGTGGGCCTTCGGAAGGCTCAGAGCAGGTTGCAGTCAGCCTCTGTCTAAGGAGGCATCCCCAGCCCTCTGCGCCTGCATTTCGCTCCCCCCCACACGCCCTGCACCTCCTTTGTTGTCCTGGTATCATAAGGAAACACTGCGTGAATGCACGCACAAGTGCACACGCGCTCACGGGTGCACGTGTTTGCTCCGTCGCACTGTGATGCCAGCCCCCAGCCCACCCATCTGTGTGTTCGCTTGGCTTTTGGGGTCTGGCCAGCTCCTCCTGGAACCAACCTCAGCCATCTGCTTGGGGGCCTGTCTGGCTCCTGTCAGGCTCCTCCCCTGCCTCTGCTGCGAGGAATTCCTCTGTGTCTAGCAAAACCTGGTGTTCTGTCCTGTTCAGCTCCATCCTGTTCAGCTGCTGTAAGGCATACGGGTCAGTCCATCCTGAGTTGACCCCTTGAACCCCCAATGCTGGTCCAGTTGCTCCTTCTCCAGGAGATGCTTGCCCAATTAAATCTTGGCTCCCTTTTGAGCTCACTCATGCCCTCTCCTGCTTCCCACACACTCCACACCAGGTTTGTTCTGGCCTTAAACTCAGGGCCCAGGTGCTGGATTCCCAGCCACCCTCTCCACCTGGCTCAGGGCACCCTTTTCACAGAAACACCTGGACTTGATTCCTTGGATTCTGGTGCACGCCCAGATCATATGTGGGTTGGCCTGGGATTCCTTGGGCTGGTTCCGTTAGATCGGCAGGGCTCTTTGCTCCCCAAGGATGAAGCCAATTCTTTTATTTTGAGTGGTTTTCCATTGCTTATGTTTCCTTTCCACCCTCACAGTGTCCTGGCTTGGCCCCCACTAGTCACACCCTCCTCCCCCATGGGTATCCAGCTCATTCTGTTGCAAGAGCAATGTCGTTTATCTCATCAGCTGCACAAAACCCAAAACCCTTCTGGATCCTGATTGTTTTTTTTTCCACCAGTACACCTGCTTTTGGTTTGTGCTCCTCTGCACGTCTGGCCAACTTGCTCCCTCCAGCTGTAGGGCCAAGCCCTTCCCTGCTGGACGAGGCTGAGGGGGAGTTAGAATGCGGCACTGTGAGCTCATGGCCTTGGACCAGCCCCTTTGATTCCTGGTAACCCGAGGAGACTGGGAGGTGCCTTCAAGATGGCCCCATGTGCTGTGTCTGCTCTGTCTTCTGACCTCCCCATCTGGTCGCTTTGTCAGAGGAGTTTGAACTTTTCCCATGAGGGAATCATTGTGGGGCTTCAAATTAGGGAACGATATGATGAAAAGGGTGTTTTGTAAGATCAGCAGGGCGCGGTGGGCAGGGTGGGCTGGGGAATCTGGGGAGTGAATACCTGGCCAGTTATTAAATCCTCCAACAAGTCTGTTTCTGCACAGACCTGAACGCTAAGATGACCTCACACCTTGGCTTTCCAGGATTTGGCGAGTCTGATGAGAACCTTGAAACAAAAGTAGACTCGGGCAAGATGAGGGTCTCTGTATCCTCTGTAAACATTCAGAGTTGCTTTCTTGACCGGCATATAAAAATGTAGAAACAAGGACCAAATACGTTTACAAATGACTGAAACGTATCCTGCTAGTTCCCCCACAGTGTTATAGGTGGTTTGTCTTCTTCCTGCTTTGTGTTAATCTCTTTCACAACTTGAATTGTTCTATTTGTTTACTGTCTGTCTTCCTGAACATAAATTTAAATCTCATGGGGCAGGGACAGTGTTTATCTTATTCACCATGTGTCCCAGCATCCAGCTTGCTACTTGATATTTGATATATACCATTAATAAATGAGTGTTTGCAAAAATAGAAAATAAATGGGTGAATTATTTTTTAAGGTAGAAACATATTATTTGAACAAGCTGATTGGCAACTCTTGGGCGTGCTGATTTCAGTTTGATTTTTTTGCCTGATTCATCAGCTGGAGACTCTAACAAAACGTAGCCAGATTCAAAATCATTTTCCTAGCATTTTGTCTGTTTCTTGATCTATGCAGCCCTTCTTTTCTTAAAGATCATCTATTTCCCTTCCTTTTTGAGGAAGACTCCCATGACCCACTGAGGGGTGTGAACTGTGTCCATCTGTATGCTGGATGTGGATCTGGCTTTAGATGCATATGCTGCTACTGGGAGAGGGTTTTTTTTTTTTCTTTTTCCTGCATAATCAAGGGCAGCTGTGCGCTCTTTGCTCCGCGGCATCGCAGGGGCTGACCGGTCCAGGCAGGGTGCTCTGCAGTCTCCCCAGCCTGGTGACCTGCCCCGCCAGTGCGCCACTGCGACGTCAGATTCCGTGGCCCTCCTCTGAGATTTCTTCCACAGTCTAACAAGCTCACCGCTGCCAGGTGAGCAAGGCAGGACCACGCTCAGTTCCATCAGCACCTTTGCTGCTGGATGAAGCTTTAGATCCACGGAAAGCAGAACTAAGCACGCATCAGACAAACACGTCTTCAGGCTGAAGCCAAGGCTGTTTGTTTATGCTTTAAGACTGTAGCTTCTGTTGAGAGGTGACAGCTGACTTTTCTTTCTTTATCTGTGAACACATATGTATCAATGCAAAACTGTTTGCTTCTTCAGGGAACACAGTCTGATGTGACTTCTGCTGCAGAAGCATCCAGATTCTTGGCTTTAAAATTTGCCAAATCATGACCAAAGTTATCACAAGTTTGTTGCTGAATCTGGAGATCAAGCCCCCAGTGCTGTGGCCTCAAGTTGAAGCCGTGTCTGAGCACTGGGGGAGAGAACAGTGCGATGTTAGAGATGGCACTTGGCTTTGACAGAGTCCGGTGTTTGAAAACCAGCACCTTCACCAAAGATTATCAGTGAAAGTTGGATCCTAGAGGTTCTTCTCTTCAGGGCTCCTTGCAGTCGTGGGAACCAGGAGATGGGATCTTATCACATCTTGCAAGAGGCTTTTCTACCTGCTTAAACAGCCAGCTCTGCTCTCTCGGTTAGTGTCACTCATGCCTTTTCTTGCTGGGTCTTGGTTGGGGAGGCAGCTTTGTGACTTCCCAGCCTGGGGGAGGGCCCCGAATTCCCTCTTGGCTGCTCACTGTCCAAGATCCCCTCCTTCTGTCTTGCTCAGACCCTGCGAGTCACCAGTGGTGGAACCAGAGTTTAGCTTCACCCCGAGGCGGGTTGCTTTTCCTGCTTCCTTTGTTTTTAAAAAAGCAACCACTTGTTCTTTTCATGGTTTCAAACCCAGACTATATATCTACTTGTAAAAAAAAAAATCTATGTATTTACTTTTACAAGTAGATATGGAAGTAGGAACAAATCTAAAAGGACACACATCAAACTCTTAGAGGGTGCTCTCTGGTCCTGGGGTTTGCAGGTCATTTCCGCAGTTTCTACTTCATAACATTTCCTAATTTAAATTTTTTTTACACTGAGACCTATTACTCTTCATAGTCACAAAAGCTGGGGAAAAATCCATTGGGAAAAAAATTCAAACAGAAGAAATCCATTTTTAACAGATCACAATGCCTTCCTCCTGTGAGCTGCTCAGCGGTGCTGGGGGCACTGTCCTGTCTCCCCCCCGACCCCACCTCCTGCACGATGAGGGTCTTCTGCCTCCCCCTACTTCCTGCTGTGGTGAGGCGCTGGGAAGCTTTCTGAGGGTGATTTCTGGGCCTCTGATGATCAGACTGGGACCTGGTATGTTGAATGCAGAGGGCCCAGGAATAATTGTGTAGAGAAAAGCACTGAGTGGAAGGTCAGGGGCTCTGGGAGAACCCACAAACACCCCCCCGCCAGTGCTGGAGTTCCTTGTTTATTCAGCCCGCCTTGATCTCGTGCCTACTGTTTGCTAAGCCCTGGGTCTCTGTGGGTGAGGAGAGCAGGCCCCTCCCTGAGCAGCTCACTGGCTGGCGTGGTTCAGTTCTGCCTCAGGGATGGAGGTGGTCAGTGGGAGAAAGACACAGGTAACAAAGCGACGTCATATGTGTGGGTGTCTCGTGACTGTAGTAAGAAGTTATTTTCGTGGTTGGCGATTTTGTTTGTTTGTGGTTTTGGTCATCATACCTGTCTGAAGGGATCTGAAGTAATTATGACCTCAGCTTGCCTGTCACCTGTACACCTGTGAACACATAACCGTGCCTTCCAGTGGCCCATCAGACAGCCAGGAAGGGAGTTCCTTACATGGAGGGCCAGAGCCACACAGTTAAGTGGCCTTTTTGTGAGGAGAGTGATGGTGGGCCCAGATAGCCAGGGTCTCTTCTTGCTCTCAGAGCCTGTGCTTTGCTCCCAGAGATTTTTAATGTTCCCTGGGGGTCCCAGCGTGCAGCCAGGGTGGAGAGCATTGACCCAGCCTGACTTTCTTGTTTGACACTAATGCTGAGGCCAGCGGGTCACCTTCCCAATCCCATGTTGGTTCTCACTCTCAGGCCAGAGCTGTCCCCTGTGGTGCCCACTGCCTGACGTTGAATTTTGGGCCAAGCTGCTGCCCCAGGGTCACCCCATAAAGGGGTTGTTCTGGATCAGGTGGTCCAGCTGGACCCCAGGGGCACTCTTTGACTTGCACTGCAAGGAATTGTTAGCCCAAATGACAATTTGGTAGGTATATCCAGACAGGCAGTCATCCTAGGCAGAGTCCAGCATTCAAAAGATAATACTCTGAAATGGGTCTAGGGGCTTTAGGGAGGCAGACTTAGATGTGAGCATTGAAGGTCAACCACATCAGCCTCAAAAGTGGCCAGTGTGGAAAGGCCCAGATTGTAATTGTCAGACAAGATGGGGGCCCTGCTGCTGAGGACTCACTCTGAGGACCAGTCATAGGCTCTTCCATTTGGTGATGTCAACGCATCATGCTTGGGCTCTTACCGAACGTCTGCTTGGTTAATAAGGGGGATGCTATTTGGGTCCAAGGCTAAGTATTCCTCATCAATCATGAAGACATGCAAAGGCCCCTGCTTGTTACCTGTGCCCGAAGGTAAGAAGTGTAGACAGTAATGGACTTGGTTTGTGGGGCAGATTGCAGGGTGAAAAGGGCCTGGTGGAGGTTGGCCACCTGCCCTTAACCTTCCCATTCATTGTGGGCTTTCTGAGGACAGAAGGCAAGGGGAGAGGTTATTACATAGCTTGGAAGGATCTCGAAAGGTAGCAGAAGCAGAGATGAGCTATCACCACAGGGCACGCCCTCGTGGCAGGAAAGACAGGCATCGCATCTTTGTTTACCTGGTACCTTGTGACGCTTTCTCTCCAATGATCCGTGGTAGTTTTTCCCCAGCTCTGTGTGTGCGTCTCAAAGGATATATTGCTTGGTTCCGTTCATGAAGAGGGGACGCACATCTGCTGAATTTAAAGGAACAGGTGGGCAATTGGTTTTTGGATTTCTTTTCCCTTTAAGGACTCCAGACCTTAAGTACCTCTTTGTGTGTGAGAGAGAATCTATACTGTTCAACTCATGAAGAGGCTATCAAATGCTCTGGCTTAAAAAAAAAACAAGTCCTTATAAAGGATAGAAAGATGTATTCTACTTTGATTATCTTCCGAATGGCACCTGCCTTTTCCAGCGTAGAAATTGCTGGCTGTGACTTTTAAGTGGGGGAATTGTCAGACTGTGTGCTTTTGTAAATGGACAAGTTTTCTAGGGTGACCCACCCCTGGTCTGAATGCTGGACGGGAGCCCATGGGGCCCCAGCCTGCCAGGCGGGGCCTTGTGTGTCCTCCACAGGTTCACTTGGCATTTTCAGCTGGAAGGCTGGCATGCTGTCTTTGGGGTGGGAGTGGGGGAGGCAGTCCCAAATCCCAGAGTAGCTCGAGGGATTGTTACTGGAATTCCCTGCTGGTTGTCCCACGGATTCCCCCTTGAACATGAGCTCCTTGAGGACAGGGGTCAGGCCGGGGTCAGCTTTGTGTTCCCAGCAGGCCAGGCTCGCAGTTGTGATCAGGTAGGTGAGCTTGGCCTTTGCTGGGAGCTTTGGTTGCATCTTTGCTGCCTGAGGAGCCAGCCACAGAGCTTCCCGGTGGACCTCTGTTAGGATAACTGAAGGAAGGGACAGCTTGAAGTGCACGGTTGCCTCAGCCTCCCTGGTTACTGATGGAGCCAAACGTCAAATGTCTGTTTACTGGTCACTTGAAAATGCTGTTCTATAAAGGAAGGCTCAAAGTTTGACAGAACTTGTTGGGATTTTCAGGATCTGAAACCCATGAGTTTATCTCTGCCTGTGTTACCTCTAATGACAATTTAGATGTACATACACAAATTAATATTTCACTTTTGATTAAAAAACTCAGAACATTATCCAGAGATCAACAGAGTAGATATTTTAATCACTACCTTCTGGCTGTGGAGGAGATGTTGGTATTAAGTGCGAACTGTGCACAGAGGCATGGGGGCACTAATTTTATAGGTGGCCAGTGCCTCAGCAAATGTGCCCAGGTTAGTTATGCTTAGAAGGGGGTGTAGGGGTGGAAGGAGCACGTGTCACAGGTTGGCTCAGGCATAGATTTGGAGTGACCTTGCCACTGGCTGGGGTTGGAGGAGTGGCCGGCACCAGGACAGCCAAGTTGATCCCAGTCACTTGAGCAGGGTGGGTTTTGGGGGTGTGGGTCAGATCAGGGTGCAGCCACAGTGGAAGAAACTGGAGTGACTGTCAAAAGCCCAGGAGCTACATCTCTCCATTTCTTAGTTACTCTCATTTTCCTATTTCATAGATGAGGAAACTGAGGCTTAGGGATTGAGGAGTTTTTTAAGGCCCCAAAGCCCCCAGACCCCAGGACTGAAATCTGAGTCTGTCTGACCCAGCACACATGCTTCTCTGTGGGATCACACCGCCTCTTGAATGGGGAGCCTGGCGGCACCTATCCCTGAGAGCTATCGTGGGTGGGAGTGTGACTAAATGGGCATCTGCCCCGTCCTAGCCTGGGACTGTGTACCAGCCAGACCTGGCACTGGAGGGGCTGCACCTCAACCGATGGCCTGGATGTTCCTTCAAAGCCACAGCCACAGCCACAGGGTGCTGTCACAGGGGTCCTGTGAGCTGAGTCCCCAGAGTTACAGGGCTGCACAAGGTCTAGTTACTAATGAATTGGCCACCTAGCAAATCCCCACCTGTGAAATCAGTTCCCCAGCTGCTCGGCTAAGACCAGTATCTCCCCATAGCCACTGCCTCCGGTCCAGCTGACAATTGGAAATCTGGCAATACTACGGAAATGGACATTCAGTCTAAGTTAATTACAGAGTGAAACTGCAGATCTTGCAAAAGGTCCAGTATGTCATGAGGACACTGAAGGTGATATTGGAGAACTCTTGGTCCTCACATGTGGACAAACGAGGGTCTCTGAGAATTAGACCCGTTTTCCATTGGAGAGGAAGGAAGGGAGGTGTGTGCTGAGTATTTTAGAAAGGATTTGAGTATCAAAAGATGAAGACAGGCTCTGAGAAGATCCTTGAAGCCCTCTAATGGTTTGCAAAAAAAAGACCTTTCTGAGTGTCTTATTCAAAGTAAAACATGAAGCCAAAGGTATCGGTGTAATTGGTCAGAAAAAGTACACACAGAACAAAGCAAAAAATATTTGTTTCATTTTTTGTTCTCTAAAACAAATTAGAACATGGTTATAATTGCTTGTTCTTAACCTAAATGTTGTCAGATGAATACAAAATTAACTTATCCTTCCAATTTTAGTTCCATTTTTTTCCAAGGTAAAGACCCAATCAGATTTTTTTCTGCCCACCCCCTGTCCCCACCAAATCATTTCCATCAAGGGATGGTCTTTTTTCAAATTAATTTACTGTGAAATTACCAAACACCACCCGACCTTACTAGATATTCTCAATTAACTGGGACCCATTCTTATTTCAGTCTGGCAAAACAAACTAGACTGCAGAGGGTTTAGCAGGTGGTTTGCAGCTGGAAAGAGTTCATGTTCTGCCACGTGCCCTGATGTATCTTCTCACTGGCTCACTGGTCGCTGAGAAACTCTCCCAGGGGAATAACGTCTTCCTTGTTTCTAGTTGTTTTTGAAATCATGGCCATCCAGAGACCATAAGTCTTTTTTTATTGCCTCCTAAGGGCTTTGAGATTTTATTTAATACAGTTTTAAAATGTAATATTTACCAGCTAACCTGCTTCAGACCACTGATATTGAATTCTTAATGGTATTATCTAATGCTTTAGAAAAAGTGCGCGTGGTACCCGAGTTAAATACAGTAAGAAGCAACTTGTCTTGTTCTGTCTTTTGGCAGCATGAAAAGAATCCGCCAGTTCCCTAATCACCACAGAGCAGCCCTAGGACCAGGGAGAAAGCTCAGGATTCAGCCGACCAATATGTGCTTGGCATTCAGGATACAGGCTGGGAATACGGCAGCCTCTTAAAGACATGTTTTGACCAATTTTTGTTTTTAACAGACCTTTTTTTTTTTTAGAATAGTTTTAGATTTACAGAAATGCTCAATGCATTTCAAAATGCAGTTTTAACTTCTAGACTTTTTCCTTCTCTCTGCAGACGTCGCCTCATCTCCCAGAGATCATCCTTGGAGACCCTAGAAGATATTGAGGAGAACGCCCCTCTACGGAGGTGAGTTTTGGGGTTGCATTTATGTTATGTGAATGGTCTGCAATACAAGATGGCCAAAGTTTGGGTTTTTTTTTTTTAAGTTCTTGATCTACAGAATTGAATTTTAAAAGTTACAATCTGATCCCCAGACTTGTTTGGAAACCAAACACTTTGGAACATTGGAACTATGAAATCCCAATTATGTAACAGAGTAGTGCAGTTTGCATGCAAATTCGGGTGCTATTTCCCGTTCATTTTGAAAATTGCTGTTGATGAAGGAGAGCGCGTCGCAGCCCCAGCTTTCCCAGAAGCAGTGATGCAGTTGTCACAGTCCCTGACTTCATTAGCAGGTGCCTGCAGTGTTCCTCTGCAGCCAGGTGTTGGTTGGGGAACTTGATTAGGATCACTATCAGTGCTGCCTCGGGGCTGAAAGCATCCATTTCTCCCTCTGGATTAGAAAAGTGCTTTCAAGGCATCATTTTTTGGGTGACAGCAGTTGCTGAGCTGTGCCGAGCCTCTGACTGGCAGCTCTCCTTCCTGTAGTGCTGCATCTCCCCACCGGCCCCTCTGCACCGCGGTCCACCCGGCCCTCCTTGAGTGCGGGAGGCACACGCCACGCCTCCTGCAGCTGGGCTGGCAGGGTGGGGAGCTCTTCCCTGCAGGAGGAGCTGAGGCGAGGTGGGACCCTGTGGGGTGTGATCGGAAGCTGTGGCTCCACAGGGACTGCATGGCAGGCTGCAGAGGGGGAGGCCACTTATGCCAGCCCCCCTGGAACCCACATCTGCACCCCTCGTGCTTTGGCCGCTGGCCAGGACCCCAGAGTCCCTGGCTCCTCCTCCCTTTCAGCCTGGTAGGGAGCTGATGTGGAGGGAGACATCTCGCCTTGGAGCTGGCTTCTTCCCTGCCCGGAGCTTCACTCCCAGGCTACAGGTCATGTCCACACACTGTCTGGACAAAGGGTGGAGCACAGAGAGGGCTGGGATGTGATCAGGAGCATCAGTGACTATGACTCTCATCACTGACATCTTTCCTAGGAGAAAGTCAAGGCCAGACAGTCCAATTTCCACTTTTAAAGTGTTTTAGAAAACATACATAACCTCTGGGACCATCTTAGGCTGAGTGGCATGTGGCTGTGTGCCACATGGCCCTGTGCAAGTGGCCCAAAGTAGTCAGCGAGAGTGAGGGGGAAATGTCAGTGGCTTTGGCATTGGAGCACAATCAGTGCCAATCAGTGAACAGAACTGCAAAGGCCCTGGGGTTTGGAGAGGCTTCAAGGAGCCACAGTCAAGGAAACTAGGTTAAAAAAAGTCACAGGCTATGAACTGCTCCCTCCTCAGGGATTCAGGCGGGGCGGGGGGCCGGAGAGGGGACTGTTCGCTGTGCTCCTGGCCCATCAGCCCTGTGTCCGCCTCTCACATCCGCCTTGGCTGGTCCTCTGCCCTCCAGCCCCCCGTCCTGTGACAGCACAAACGAGCAGAGCAAAAACGGCTTATCTGTACTCACTGTAACTTCCTCCAACTTGCTCACAGAATACTGTTCTTAATTTCCAACAAATCTTGTGTAAACATGAAGTTTAAAAAATAAGTCAGAAATCAAGGGAGTGGAGCAGGTTACGAAGTCTTTATTTTCTTTAATGGACCTTTTTGATTTAAAAAATTGTAATATTTACTTAAAGACTTACTTGTTCCTAAGGAATAAAAATAGCAGAAGGGATGTTAGTTTGGGAGACAGGGGACTTGAATTCTTGGCCCAATTCTTCTCCTAACTGGTTACATGGCTTTAGAAATTCACTTACCTACTCTGGGGCCTTGGTTTTCCCATCTGTAAAATGGGAGGGGCAGATCAGCTGTTCTCTGAGGTCCTTTCCAGATTCTGTATGTACCAGTAATGAATGTACCAGTAATGACGCTGAAATGTTTTGGGAAATGTGGAGGCGGAAGGCTATTAGCCCAACTTGCTTCTAAGCTCAGCATACAGAAGAACAAACTGCTCCAAGGCATCTATTAAAAACCTTTTGCATAATTAAATGTATCCTGTAATCAGTGCTAACAAGAAAGAGCTAAACTTTCATTAAATTAGTTATTAATTTAATTCTATCCTAATTTAATTTTGCACCACTTAAAATGTATGGTTTTGAATGAGTACTTACACGTTAATGCAGGCAGCTTTGAAATTAATTCCTGCTTTGCTTAACCTGCCACAACCTGAGTGCTTAGTCTTACAGTTTCCTTGGCAATTGTTGCTAACGCCACAATTCTCTTAAAGCCTTTCTTAGATTTGGGGGGTGGGGGGTAGCTGAATGCTTAAAAAAAAGCACAAGGCAACAAACAGCTCACTGATGGAAGGACTATGTCAGTAGCATATGCAGTTAGAATTGGGTGCTGATATCAAAATAAAGCACCTCTGTTAAGTTATCCTGTTAAAAGTCTTGCTTTTCACCTCACAGTTAATAAGTTAGTTTCTGTATCCACCTTGAACTCCAAGAACTGGGCGTTTGCAGTGAGAGGGTTTAGGCTGAGGAGTTTTCCACTTTGCCTGGGGTTACCTGGTATCCTAGAAGTAAGGACCTAGGCCATCTCTGCTAGGTGTCCAGAAGAACCTCAGTTCAGCTGCGGCAGGTGTGGCAGTCATCACCACCTGCCCGTTTCCAGCCTGTCTGGGGTGATGGGTACAGGCTGCTGCACCATAGTGATTACTGGTGCTGACAGTCACCTGGGCCCCTTTTGCCGACTTCTGGCTCCAGCAGGATGGGGAATTTTGTGCCCAAACCTGAGGGCAACAGCACCTGTTTCTGCAGGAATGGGACGCAGGGAGCAGCTCGGGGTCATCCTTCCTCTGAGCTGGGACCTGTACCAGCATCCAGCCGCTGGGGAGGTAGGAAGTTACCTTCACAGTCTAGCTCTTGGCCCCCTGCCCTCAGACTGGTGGGTCCAGGAAGGTCTGCATTTGCAGGGGAAACGGGGCGAGAGTGTGAGGATGCTCCTAAACACTTGGTCCTGCCCAGAAACCAGTGGAAGCACACCCTTATCTTTCAGAGATTCTCTTCTTTCCAGTGATTACATGTTTCTAGAACCTTCTGTTGTGTGTGAGACAGTTGGGGACCTTGGGCGGCTGCAGACTCTTAACAGTCATTCTGGAGGTAGAACTGAGCAGTTTGGGGTGCCGGGTCTGCCTCCAAAGAGCTGCCCCAAGAAGGCGGAGTGAGGCCCTATCCCCTTGGACCCCAAGGAGGCTAAATCTGGGTTTGGAAGCTTGGAGTGGGGAGGAAGATTGGTGGGTGCCATTCTCTATTCAAACCCCTCCTGAGATCCGCAGGAAGCATCTGTGAAATGCCCTCAGGTGGGGCTCTGCACATCTTTGAAAGAATCTATTTAAAACTGGAAATTCAGGGCCCTTAATAAGGGCTGCAATTTTAAAAATATAGGAGACAAAGTATGCGCCCTTTGTAGTTAAAGGTCTTAATAATAATCACAACACTTGAACAGTGCGTATGAACATTCACATGTATGTACGTATGTGTGAACATGAATATTTGTATTTGAACATGTCACTTGACCGTATATGAAGCTCTTGTGAAAACCGTCACGTTGAAGTCTCACAGCAGCCCCAGGGAGGGATCTGAATACACCCCTCGTGACGGGTCAGGGTCGGTAGTGAGTTTGGGGTGGAAGCTGGGAAGGCCAGGTGGGCTGTGAAAGTGTGCTGTGGACCCTGCTCGGGTGGCGTGGACGCGACTGGGCCTTCCTTCCTTGAGACCCAAGGCCCGGGGAAGCCTAAGTTCTCAGGCACCCACGTCCGCTGGCAGGAGCCAGACCTCGGGGTCTGTGGTCAGAAAGATTTAAGTAACTGAAAAATTTTGGTAGTAGAAACCCAACTAGAAAAGTCATTGCTCCCTTTCTCGAGGCAAGACCAGATTTCAGATTCTCGTTTGTTGGGTTTTTTGCTTTTTTCCTAGTTGTTGTTACTGTCGTGTATCTTAGAATTTGCCGGGTGACTTTGAAAAAATACATACACGAATAAGATCTTTTCGGCCTCAATTCTGTCATCCCTGTAGTACAAGCACATGTCATATAGCCTAGGAAAAATTAATTGGAACCCAAGTCATTTTGTTCAACAAATATTTATTTAAAATTTATCTTTAAAGAAAGAAAACAGCCACTAATTGGGTCTCAGATTCTCTTTCAAAGTAAAGCTGCGACTTCCAGGCATAGCCAAGTTGAGAATTGAGGAAACTGTCCAGGTTGTTCGGACCAGAGTCCAGCTATGGGGGGAAAAAAAAGAGATTCAGGGTTGTTTTTAAACTGAATTTTCCCGTGTTTTTCCCACCTCTAAATTCGTTGCATTTACAGTTTTCTGTACCCGTTACCTTTGCTGATACAGGAGAATTCTTTTTAAGATGACAAAAACAACTAATGTCTTGGAATCTGTGTAGGTTATGTTACTGTAACTGAGGACAATAGTTCTCATTAGCTGGCTCTTCAGAGGCCCATATAAATTATTATCGATATTATCAAGGAAGTTGTCTGTCATTGGGTTTTTTTTTTTAAACTTCCTTGCTTCCAGCCATATCGTCCTCATTATCCTTGGGGTGACTCAAACCATTTGTCTGGTCTTTCTTTCCTGTCTTTGTGTGGAGATGTCTCAGCTGCCTGCCAGGCAACTTGACTGTTTTTGAAATGACTTTATTTTTCAGATGTCGAACACTCTCAGGTTCGCCCAGACCAAAGAACTTTAAGAAGATTCATTTTATCAAGAACATGCGGCAACATGATACGAGGAATGGCAGGTACCACTCTAACAAAAGCTGCCCCAGCCTCCCTGCTGTAGGAGCGGGTGGGCCCAGTGGGATGGGCGGAGGGGGCCGTCTGAACGGCCAGACCTCACCAAGGAAGATGAGCAGGGTCTCATGAGACCTTCCCCAAGACGAATCTTCCCACCCGAC
The DNA here is from genome assembly GCF_048564905.1 of Vicugna pacos. Lineage (NCBI taxonomy): Eukaryota > Metazoa > Chordata > Mammalia > Artiodactyla > Camelidae > Vicugna > Vicugna pacos. The sequence goes on along the minus strand of NC_133010.1, from coordinate 19,271,510 downwards.
TCCCGCCAGAATCCTCCAAAGAAGTCTGCAGAAAATAGTGCGGCCAAAGGCTGGGTGAGATTTTTAGACTGACTAAAACTGAATTTTTAATAGTACTGAAATATATTTTTATTAAGAAACTTTGAACAGAAGAACAGTTGAGTTTTGGGGGGGATTTTTTTTTTCTTTTTGGTTGTTTCTTTCTGTCTTCTTCTGCTTTGTTGGGTTTTGTTTTCTTTCTTCGCCAGGGCTGTGCGCTCCGGTCAGTAAATGACCCGCCAGCTCTGTGCCTGAAGTCGGGTTTGGCTCCCTCTTCGATGATACTCGTTTAGAAAGGAGAGTCACCACTTTGCCAGCAGATTCTTCCTGGGTCCCCATTCAGGTTCCTGGCCCTGCTGACGTCTGGAGCACATGCTCCTCCAGGAAAGAGCTGCTCATTTGGAAAATGCTGTTCAATGAAAAAGACCATGGTTGAAATGTACGTGACCTTGGTATTAAAACTCTCCCGGCAACAAGTAGATGTGAATCTTAATCGCCAGTATTTCTTATGACTGGAAGGCTAAGACCATTCATGGAAGCTGGGAACAGAACTCCAAGACCGCCTGGGGTCCCCTGATGCTCTGTACCCCTGGGGGCAGCTCCTCCTCGCTGACCTGTGACCTGGATGGTAGTTTCCCTTGAATAAGAGGGTTAGAGACGCCATCCCAGAGCCGAGGTCCCGCCACAAAGAACATTTTGTTTGATCTCCTGATTTACAGAAGATCATATGGGTCCCATAATACTCTCTAATCTGTACCGAATGAAAATGGCTAGAAAAGTGAGACTTGTGGAATGATTAAGGCCCAGCACTACTGTAATTTGGTGTAAGATACACTGTGCAGCCTGAATAACCAATACTAACAATTACAGTGTTTAAAGACTTGTTTTCCTTAGAGTTTATACTTAACTTTTTAAACCTCACTTGAATAGAGACCATAATTTTACAGCTACTCAGTGATTTCAGAATGGCAAAATCGAGCTCACTCATCAAGTAATTTTTACGTAGTCAGTATGTGTTCCTATCTTAAGTACAGAGCTTTTAGTTAAAATGCACCCAACTGTCATCTGTGAAATAGAATATTCTGAGTTTCTCTCTCTCACGCTGACTTTCACTGTCACATTTATTGTGCCTTTTCACTTAACCACACTGTTTTCCTTTTGTGGCTCTTACTGAATCCAAACCTTATTTATGCCATTTTTTAGAACAATTATTCATCATTTATTTATACTGATGTTTTGTCTATAGTCTCTTGAACCATAAAGTAAACATAAAAAGCCTTAAATTCCTAAATAAAATCAATGACAAAGCCAAAAAGTGGGCCACACTAATAGTATTCTCCACTTCTCAATGCTGTCGCGGATACAAAGTCAGATAATTACCTGGCGTGGTTCATAGTAAGAGGAAGTAGTTAATAAAAGATTTGGACTAATGAGGTTGCCAGTGTATATTACGAAGCTGCCTCCCCCAGCACATCCTTGGCCCAGAAACAACGTAGACAGTCCAGAAAGCACACAGTTGCTGGTAGTTTTGCTGGGGAATTTTCAGAGGGAATCAGGAGCGACTGTTAGCTTGTCTGAAGATCTGAGGGCTGGAGTTTAGGGCAGGAAGCCCCCAGCACAGGCTGTAGGCTGCGGTGGCGGCGGCTGGTTGTGCCTGCCCAGGTGAGGGCTGCTTTTTCTGTGCCGGAGAAGATGAAAGGGCTGGAGGTGGTCTCCTTCCTCCCTCTGGTTGATTTATTAGCAGGGATGGACTGTTCTTAGACAGATGAAAGAAAGAACTCAGGAGGGCGCCAGGAAGAAACTGTGATTTCTGAAGTGACAGAAGGAAATTGTGGTCAAGAGCTGATGAGTGGGAGGAGGGGTCCCAGCCTTTCCAGGAGGGGAGGAGACTCCCCCACTGCAGCTGGGCAGCAGGTGTGAGATCGTCCTGTTGGAGGTGGCCAGGGGCAGGTGGGTGGGATGCAGTGCAGGGTGATGGGCAGGAGGGAGCCTGGGTGCGCGCTCAGAAGGGAGGGGCTGGGACTGGTGTGGTGGTGGAGGAGTGGGGGACTCTGATTCCCCCTCCTCAGGTGCGTGGCGCCTGTACACAGCACCACACCAGAGGGGGCATTCCTGCAGCCAGTGCTGGAGCCACTCAACTCATGTTTGCCTGCCTGAGCTGGGAGGAGCAAGGCTTCACAGAGAAGCCTGGAGGTGTTCATTAGAGAGCTGCAAGGTCCATCTGGATTGAGCACATAGCGGCCTGAGTACTGGCGTGTCTGCCTCCTCCTGCAGCCGGGACGAGAGACTGAAAGGGAGCCTGCTCAGAGCCGGAGGCCCACAGCTGGCATCCTCCCAGATGGGCAGGCTGGTCCCTGCTCCAGCCCCGACTTGTGCCCCTATCCAGAGCCTCCTTGTGACCTCTGACCAGCACTGAGCAGCTCCTTTCTGGAAGGAGGCAAGCGCATCCAGGCAGATGGCACCTAATAAAGCAGCTCCTCAGCGATGAAGGATGCGGTGACGCCTGGGTCCAGTCCTTTCAGCACCGAGGTGCTGACACCTGCTCTGTGCTGGCACTGTTTTAAGTGATGGGGTGCATCTGTGAGTGAAGCAGACAGTGAGCCTGCTTCAAGGAGTTATAGTCTCGTTGGCGACAGACAGTAGACGAGTGACTGAATCCCATCAGAGGTGGGATGGACGTGCCGGGGAGGGGAACTGAAGCAGCTCAGGGGTGCGGGATTGGGGCATGTGGGGCGCCACTGATGGGGAGACCTCTGAGCAGACCTGTGAAGGAGGTGAGGGAGCCAGCCCCGTGCGGGACCAGCGGGGAAGAGCATTCGGGATGGGTGGAACAGCAGTTGCAGAGGGGCTGAGGCCAGAACACAGGGGGTGTGCCCGAGGAACTATGGGTGGAATAGACAGAGGGAGAGAGGAGGACGAGACTTGCCCTGGGAAGTCCTGGGGGGGATTGGAAGTCGTCTGCTTGCTCTGTGAGTGAGATGGGAGCCGTGGAGGGGGCTGAGTAGAGGACTGATGTGATCTGGCTTGCATTTGAACAGGAGCACTTTGGCCAACCAAAAATCCAGGGCAAGCATCGCAGGTCTTCTTTGGTAAACTTATTCTTATAGAAAATTAAAGAGTGTGAGAGTATTGTATATTGTCTTCTAAGAGTGAATTTATTTTGATATGAAGTTCAAAAATGACTTGAGGTTTTTAAAAGACTGTTCACACAAGTATGAGTAAACCCTTTGTCACGACGGACAGGGGTCCAAGGCCCTGGGCCACAGAGTCTGGAATGGGCCTGTGACCATCCTGAGGACCGTGGCTGGGGACTGGGAGCTGCTGCTTAGTTAGTAGAGAGGATCCAGTCACCGTTCACTCCAATCTGTGTCTTCACTGACTGCGGGGTGAGGACGTTGACCAGACTTGAAGACAGATCTTGGTCCTTGGGGAGGAGACGCCCTTGAAAATGACAAACATCAGGAGGCCAGCTGGTGCCAACGGAGAGCTGATTCCTGACCAGGTGGAACTAGATCAGAGTGGAAGGCGGAGATTCTGAGCGTGGAGACTGACGATTAGCCAGGGGCTGTAAGGACATTTATGTCCAGTGACCCTCATGGTCCTGTTATGAAAGAACATCTCCTCTTGGTGCTTTCAATTCTCCGGAGACTCAAAAACATTTGTCTTTGAGAGCGATGGGAGACCAGAGCCCTGGTTTCCAGTGGGCGTCTCCCTCTCACAGGCATTATTTTGCTTCCTTTTGAAGTCATCTGGTTTTCGAATGTCTGCCTTGTACACAAGCGATGGCCACCACGTGCACCGGAAGTGGCCGCCTCCTGGGTCAGCTGTGAGAACTGTTTCATTCTGAGCAGGCAGAGAAGTGCTCTTGGCAGTGACTGGACTGGGCTGTCTCGTCCCTTGAAAGGAATTTTCAAAGAGACTTAAAAGGATTTGAGATGGGAGTGGACAGAGAAGTGAGCTAGCGTTGTCCCTTTAAAGTCTGAACTCATTTGGAAAAACAAAAGTATGAAAGATTCCGACACCTTTTATCTGGTCAAAAAGGTGCAGCGACTGCAGTCGAGGTGTAGCTTTTCGTTTTCATACTGAACATTTTGGAGGGAACTAGGGGAATGGGTAACAACTGAAGTAAGACCTCGTTTGGCATCTCATCAGTTCCCATCTGACAGCTTAGTTTAGTTTGAAGAATGAGTCAGAGGAAGTGGCACGTTTCAAAAAAACAAAGCAACAAGTTACCAGCTCCAGACAGGCCATCTAGAAAAGACAAAAACATTATCGCCTTTTCTCCCTGAAACAAATCTGTCCCTTCCAACAGATGTTGGGCATCTTTTGTGAGGCTCCGTGCAACATCTGCCTTTTCCCAAGCAGGCTTTCCCCTCCCAGAACTTTAGTTCTTTATTAAAAGCCTAGACTCCTCCATCCCCCAAGCAGCAAGAGGCTGGCAGGGAAGCATCTTTATCTGTATCTTCATTGTCTACAACCCATTGTCAGTGAAACCTCAGTCCTGAAGGACAGCGAACGGATAGAGTTGGAGGAGCCTTTAATCACCCCAAACCTCACTGAGACTCCTGAGCCCAGCCTCTTGTGCACCAAAGTGTCCCCCAGCGCTGCTTTCAAGCATGACTGACCCGTTGATTTTCCTCCACTTCTTCCCTGGTGCAGTGACCGTGGGAGGGAGGGAGGAGCTGGGGCTGGCGCTGGTCAGCACCACATGCAGGGATTATGACGGTTTTCTTATCCATGCCTCGTTAAGAAGCATGGAGGGGATGCTGGCTTTTCCTGTGACTCTGCACGAGGCTTTTGAGAGAAACTCTTTTGAGAGCAGCCGTGCCTGGTGCTTCTGGTGCGCCCATGTACGTTGCTGGAAAGCTCTCGGCCTGGGAATGCTTGTTGCTTCTTTTCAACCAGTTTGATTTACAGGAAATAAAATGAGTCACAGAAAAAAGATTTCGGAGTTGGAGAGAACCTTCCCTGGGTTTCACCTCTCTGCTTGGCAAGAGGGCCTGTGAGCCTGGGGGAGACCAGACCTTGGTCCCCACCAGTGGTACGCGGCAGCCTGGGAAGAAAGCCATCGTCAGGGCCAGCAGACGGCTCAGGGCTGGGGCCGCGCTCAGGACACGGCTCCGCGTGCTGTCCAGGAGCACAGATGAGAGGGTGTGACCTCTGTGACACCACGCTCCACATGTTCTCCCCCTGCATCCCCGTTATGGGCTGGACTGTGTCCCCTCAAATTCACATGCTGAGCCCCAGCCCTCTGTACCTCAGAGCGTGACCTTGCTTGGAAACAGAGTCATGGCAGGCGTAGTTAGTTGAGATTGAGCTGGAGCAGTGTGGACCCCTAATCTAACCTGACTGTCCTTATAAAAGGGGGGACTTGGAGATGGACGTGCACACAGGGAGAACGCCACGCGTCATTGTAAGGGCTGGTGTTCTGTTGCACAAGCCAAGGGACTCCCAGAGGCTGGGAGAGGTGCCGGGAACACATCCCACCTTGTGCCTTCATCAGAGGGAGCCCAGCCCTTGACGCCTGGAGCTCGGACTTTCGGACTCCGGAACTGGGAGATGATTGATTTCTGTCGTGTCAGCCAGCGCCATGGAACAAGGCATGTGGCAGCCCGGCACCCCCGCTGTCCCCTAGTCTCTCTCGCTGCACATGTGATCTCTGCTGTCTGTCCCCACTCCCCGACCCCTCTCTTCTCATCTCAAGAACCCATCCCGGGGGGTGCCCCCTTAGCCACGGCTCAGCCACCATCGCTGTCATAACCACTCCAGGCCCCCTGAGCCCCAGGTCCGGCCCTGCTGAATTATTTACACTAATTGCTTGGTTGAGGGAAGAGATTAGTAAATGCTGGGGGAAAAAACCCCACAGAAGTGACATAGGTAGTTTAAACACCGTGCTTTAATTTAAGGCATGCTGGGGGTCATCTGTTCTAACAGGGGCTTGATGCCAGGTCTTTCTTTGCACTGGGGCCCCCGAGCGGAGTCTGTGGCGTTGACCTCACACACGTCATCATTTCCACCCGCTGCTGCTTTGCCCAGACTGGACTTCTTTAGAGTGACCCAAGAAACTCAGTGCAAAATCCTTTTGGAGTTTTACAATTCTTTCCTTATCTTTTATAGCTGCCCACACCTATCTCAGTGGCAGATTTTTCCAGTGACTTGTCTTGTTTGAATATATTTTAAAGCAATCAGTGTTATTGTTGTTTTTTACATAGAAACAAGCCCTTCTTTCCTGTGTTTGTTTTCACATGTCATTAGTTTGTGCAATCTTTAATGAACAAGGACAAGTGTCACCAGCAAGTACAGCTGGAATAAACAGACGGGGGGCATCCCGACTGATCCTAGCGAGGGTGCAGCTCGGAGTGGGCGTTCTAGAGAGCAGCCTTCCAGCCTGAGCTTTGCGTGTGTGGTAGGTGTTGGTCACAGTGACCTACAGAGGAATGGAGACCCTGTTGGGTCAGGCAGCGGAAGTCCGGAGAGTTTTAACGCACACTCAGTGCCTCGAATAGGCCTTCCGCTCCTCCTCCCAGCCTTGACTCATACCAGTCCCTCTGCCAGCATATCTTCTCTTTACAGCCTGATGCCCCCTTTCCCTAAGGTCTCATTTAGCTGTCACTTCCTCCAGGAAGCCCACCTAGCCTCCTTTGGGCTGGATTAACCCTGCAGTGTGCTCGACAGCGCCCTCTACTCCCCAGTCAGGAAAGTCACACCCTTGTGTAACTGTCTCCCACCCAACCATAAGCCTCGTGAGGATGAGCCCTTGCCTGTGTCCTGCATCTGCAGGTCCCCAGCACCTCGCACAGGGACTGGCACAGATTAAGTGGTATTTGTGGAAAGGAGGGAGGAGGAGAGGCAGATCGTGTAACTTATTTCTCAGAAATCTTCCACCACGTCCTGGATTGTAGGACAGGGTACACCTTACCTTAGCAGGCAGCGAAGTCCTGCAGTGTCATCGTAGTGATGTGAGCAGTGTTGGAGGTGGCCGTGGAGAGGGTGGTGGTGCTGGCAGTGGGCGTAAGAAGACTGGCGCCTCCCCTGATGGTGATGCCACCGTCTCGTTCTTGCGGGTCTCAGCGTAGGTCTTCACATGCATTCTGCTGCCGAATTTGCCAGTGCTGTGTCCCCTGAGCCCCCGGCTCCAGCGCCCTGTGCGGCCTCACACGTCATTGGGTAGGTCTGTTTCCCTTCATCCGGAGCTCACCTGTCGGGATCCTGCTCCTCCCAGGTGCTTGTCGCAGGCCCCAGCCCCACCACTTGCTCAGGCTTCTAGGTCCCTCTGCTCCACGGGCTCCTCCCCTCCTGCCAGCTCCCTGGTCTGGAATCTTGTCTCCGGGCACCAGCAAACATTGCATCAGGGCACAGAGGACCTGCTGAGCAAGTGGCACCAAGCGGCGCTGGGAAGAAAGTGGCTGAAGGCCAGCTGTTTCCTTTCTCCAGGGCTGCCCTCCAGAGTATCACAAACTGGCTGGCTTTAAACAACAAAAATGCATCCCCTTACAGCTCTGGAGGCCAGGTGCCAGCAAGGCCATGCGCCCTCTGAAGGCTCCGGTGAAGGATCAGCCCTTGCCTCTCCTTGCTCCTGGTGGCTGCTGGCAGTTGTTGGCATCCATGGCCTTCACGTGACTCCCATCCCTGCCTCCATCACCACGTGGCCTTCTCTCTGCTTTCGTCTGGATGTCTCCAAATCTCTCTCCTTATGAAGTCCAGCCACTGGGTCTAAAGCCCACCCTAATCCAGCGTGACCTCATCCTAGCTGATGACGTCTGCAAAGACTGTATTTCCAAATAAGGCCACAGACACTGGGGATTAGGACTTCCACATGTCCTTTGGGGGAACACGATTCAACCCACAACACCAACATTTCTGAGTGTGTTCTTTCTCGCTTCCTAGACGTGTAGGGACTGAACAACAGAATCTGAGAAGGTGCTTCTACAGGTGTGTCCAGTACCTAGCACGGACCCCTGGGCCGTCGACACCCCTGGGCTCTCCTGCATTGTTGCCAATGTGATTTTCTTTGCTCCAGCTATTGAAGTTGGTTGCCTGTTTCTATGTCCTTAAGTGAATATCTTTGCTAAAATGGAATATTCCACCTGGAAGAGATCAAAACTTCTCACAGCCAACAGAGACTCCCCAGGGTTCTGGAAATAGAACATGAAGGCAATTTTTTGGCGTAAGAGAGAACACTTAAGGGTCCTGGATGGCGTTAGACGTTACCTGGTCTGACACTGTGGGTGCAGGGCTGTACGGTTGAAAGCAGACTCAGTGAAAGTGGCCCGTGGGGCCATGTCAACAGGGGGGACCCCTGTGCATCTCCACGCCGTCCTGAGCACTCCAGGATCGCATGGGCAAAGCCTGGCTTTTGGAAGCTTGTGGTCTGAAGCTCCAAGTTCCCTCATACCAGAAACACTTTCCTAAGTCTGCAACTGAAGCTACGTAAGAAGAAAGTCGGACAGCGTTCCAGCAGCAGAGCACTCTCCATGCTTCCTGGAAGGGCTTGGAAAACATTGTGTGTCCAGAGGAAGCTCTGCCCATGTGAGCTGCAGCCCTGGGGAGCTGTTTCTTTTGCTGTTTTTTCCCCTCTGGCAGATGTTTGTGTGGAAATGTGATCTTTAATTCCTTAAAAGACCCATCTCCCTGGAGTTAATTCCTCTTTTGAAGTCCTAATCTTCTGTGTAAAGCTTTCTGGTCATCTTGACTCCAAGTAAAGTGTTACAGGTCACAGATGGAAAATTATGTGGGCTCTTTGCATACCATTTGGTTATAGAAGAAGATAAGTGTAGCGCCGGAGCCCACTGGAAATAGAGTTTGGCTGTCTTCCATCATTCCTGACAACTAGCATCTGATATAATTCTTTCACAAATACACTCAGAGGAGGTAAACAAATCTGATTTTCTTCTTGAGCATCTCCATTATGATGGATGTTGCCCCCGTGCTTGTAAAGAGCAGAGCTGCAAATTCACAGGAACCCTCCAGATTCTGGACACGTGCGACCTGTCTTGAGATTCACGCTGTTTGGAGCTGCTAGTGCAGGAAACAGACAAGAGCTCGCCACCAGTTGATACTTGTCTCCTCTGCCTAAGGCCTGAAGTCCCTGCCGACTTCAGAGCTGCTGCAGGAAACACGTAGGATGTGTCCTGGGAGCTCCCCTGGCTACTTTCAGCTCCCCCAGGGTGTGAACAGCCGCAGACCTGATGCAGAGCTGCTGGGCGCGTCTCTACTCTGGATTCTCCTCTGGCCCCTGCAGAGATAGGAGTCTAGGGAAGGTTGGATCCAAGAAGAGAAGGAAAGTGCCCCCGTGTGCAGTCTTCCTGCCTTCTGTCCTTCCTCCCGCCTTCCCCAGCTGCTTGAGAATGGCCAGCCAGAGGAGTACTGACCCTGCCGGAATTGTTGGGAAACAGTCCACACTGTAGTGGCTACACTTGGCTTGTGCACAAGAATAACGCTTTTTTCTGAGTGAGACCCAGGCGGCCAGCCTCTCCTGCACCTGACTGCTGAGGACCGCACAGTGCGAGCATTCGATTAAAGTTACGTGCCGTTTACCGCAAGGGCACGTTGTGCTTGAAACTTTGAAATAATGCTTGCATTTCACATGCACTTACAGTCTCACTTTCTTGTTGTATTGAAAATGTCCAAACAGATTCTGTGTGTGGGAAGGAAGGACACATGAGCACTGAGTGATGAAGGAAATGCAGGAACACTAAGCCTGTTGGGTCTGTGCGACGCATTCCTTCCCCTGCCTGCAGAAGATGCGGATGCTTTCCTCCTGGGTGGGTGGCGGGGCCGGTGGCGGGGCTGTGCCCGGAGGCCCTCTATCCTTCCATCCCCAAAGGGTTCCAGGCTGAGTGGAGCGGGAGGAGGAGCCGCCCGGGGCTCCAGCAGCTCCAGTCTCAGGGCTGTGGTGCTCGGTCTCCCTCTGGCCCCACCCTGTGCTCCGCCTGGTGACCTGCGGGCCCTAGAAAGTCTGGGTGAGAGCATCCATGGATGCCTGGTCACACCCACAGGAGCAGACTTCCTAGTGAGTCTTAGGAAGAGCAAAGCCCTGAGGCCCGTGGTGGTAAAAGAGTCCCCAGACAGCCACCCTGTGTGTGTGTCACCTCTGTCACTTAACTCGCTCCCGCCTCATTGGTTCAGGCATTTAGAATCTGGTACCTAATTAACACTTGACAGATGTGAGCTATTATTCTGTCTGCCAAAGTCAGTTGACCTGGGCGCTGCAGGGATAGCCCTGCTGCCTGTCCCTCTGAGTGAGAGCTCGTGTCCAGCAGGGTGGTGTGCCCAGGATTTAGCTAACCCTCGGCCCTCCGGGCCCTGGTGGCCCACTATGGACATGACACCTCTTATCCTTGGAGCTGTGACCACGGTTGGGTCTCTGCTATCTGATGAGAACCGTCTCCCAGGAGAGAGGAGAGAAGCACTTCTGTGTGCCCGTTACACCTTTGTGACAGGCCACACGTGTCATCCTTCAGCTGTTACCTCAACCCAAGAAGGCAGTTCCCAGTAAAAATGGTGCATATTTATTGCACGCTTATTACTTGCCTGACACTGTTCTGAGCGCTGTCCCATATGGGGACTCATTTACTCACTCAATTACAATGTGTCAGTCTCTCGTGTACAGCTACAGCACAGTGTCCCCGCCATGCATATACATGCATATATTCATTTTCATATTTTTCTCATTAAAGGTTATTACAAGATATTGAGCATAGTTCCCTGTGCTATACAAAAGAAACTTTTTTAAAAAACCTATTTTGATGTATAGTGGCTAACGTTTGTAAATATCAAACTCTGATCGTCTGTTTCTGTTTTGTAGATGAGTTCGTAGTGGACTCATTTATTCTTTACAACATTCTGATAAGAGAGCTACTGATTTTATCCTGTGGTTTTAGAGGAGGAAACTGAAGAATCAGTGTATGCCTGAGGTCATACAAAGGTGACAGAGCTAGTATTTGAAGCTGGGATGTGGCTTTGGTTCTGGCTTCCAGGTTACAGATACTCAGGTGCTACTTTGAACCTGGCATTGCCCAGATTGTGTTTCTAGAGGGGCTGCCATGAACTCAGCCCTCGAACTTGTTCTTCAGAAGAGAAGGGCAGCAAATGTTTAGCAGCACATTGTGATCAGGGCACTGCTGGAATTGGAAATAAGGAGTGGAGGCAGCACCAAAAAGGGAATGAGTAACTCAGTGAAAGGAGAGGAAATGTTTCTTGGGGAGGTGACTTGTGAGCTGGGTTTTGAAGATTAAATAGGAGTTCACCCAGTGTACCTAGTAGGACATAACAGTCAGAAGAAATAACATGCAGAGGACACAGATAGGAAAGAGCAGGCATTTTTGAAGGTGGGTCTACTGCAAGTACTTTCGCATGGATGAGTGATAAATAGCAGGGGAAAGTAGTGCCTGTGTGTTGAGGCCACAGAAGCAGAGAGAGCGGAAAGGAGAGGGCCGAGGTTACCATGCCAGGGAACCCGATTTTATCCTGAGCACACAGACAATTGAACATCACAATTTTAAAGCAAGGTCAAAATACCTAAACCTTGATGGAGTTAGTACTCCTGTTTTTCCCTGGTTTTATTTTTATGATTATTGAAGGAAAAGGTTACAAAAGTCAGTAAGTTCCATATCCGACGTGTGTTACCATTGGGCTAAAGAATGTTGGTGTTTAATCTCCTCCACTGTTTCCCCATTTTTTTCATCAGCAATTCTCTTTGGCAAAAGTTATTCTCAGATGCCAGGATAAGTATTTCTGAGTTTTTTTTTTTTAATGTTTTTAAGTGCCTTTGATTGCATAAGAGCTCGTGTAGAACCGTTTCCAGTAGTATCTTTATAGCAGGAATGGAGACTAAGACTGATTATGTAATTGTTCCCTCAGTTTATTCTCAGAGCGTAAAATGCTGCCAGCATATAAAAAACCCGAATGATCACAGTGGCATCCGAGTGTCTTTCCTGCTCACGGTTTCTGGCGCTGTTGCTCTTGCATTGTTTACTGCAAAGTAGAAATGGATGGTTTAAATGTGGCGTGACTGTTTGCTCAGCACTGGGCCCCCAGACTCATAGCTCGTCTGCTCCGTCTTGTCCGTGCAGCCCACAGCCAGCACTTCTCACCGGAGAGGGGACTCACGTGTGCTCCTTGGAGACCCTCGCCGGAGTCTCACCACGTTAACATTTGGATAAGGAGAGGCAGCGGACTTCTGCTGCACTGAGGTTGCATTTTGCAAGAGAGCAGAACGCCATCTGTCAGGGGAGGGGGCGGGAGTGCGCAGATACAGCTATGAATGCTTAATTGCTATAGAATTTTTGTTTTAATTTGAGAGCCTTTGCATTTAGTTTGTGTATTTGTTATTTTTTTTTTTTAGAATAGTCCTTATCAGTGGCAGAAGATCCTTCTGTAGTATATTTTCAGTGCTGCCATATCGCGACAACGCCCAAGTTGGGTATGTATACGCATGCTTGCTTTGTAGTTCTCTGGGTGAAAACTTCTGACTCCATGTGTCCAATGTGGCCACCCTTTCTATGTCAAAGACCTTGCGTTGCTTTGACACTGCAAATTCAATTTTTGTAAACTTGAAAGAGAAAAAAAGTTCCACTTTCTTTTCAGCCAGAAAGCTTCCTTGTTACTGTTGCGCATGTGTGTGTGCATGTGCGTCCTTACCATACCGCCTGCTGTTTCTAAACATGCATTTCGTCACCTCTTCCAATACGGTAAAGCCAGAGCAGTCTGGGGCCCACTCATCCCACAGGGCCTCATCGACTTTTGGGAAAAGGTAGGTCAGGAAAGGAGTCGGACAAATCATGTGGTCATCCTGCTTCCTTGCATCCGGGGCTTGGGGCTGGACACTGCCCAGCAAGCTGGAGCAAGTATCAAAGCCAAGTGGTATCAGGAACAGGCCTGTGTGATTCACCACAGGCCAGAGGAACACACAACTCTCTCGTTCAACAAGCCCGTCCTTCTAAAGCTCTAAAAAGAAGTGGGTAAGTGAGGCTCTGACCTGGCAGAGCCCTGTCTCCTCATTCGCATCCCCAGACTCTGTGCCGTTGCTCCCCGAGTCTCACTCCTTGTCCCCTCACCTGTTCACTGCACCCACTGTATGCCGTTTGTTGTCAGGGAGCTGCTGGTACTTAGGGCAGGACAGTTACCTGCATAGGATGCCAGGAGCATTAGAGGATGTCGGCTCCGTTTTCTGCAGACTGAATGCTGGGGTTGCCCTCCAGTCATTGTAACAGCAACACATGACCACTGCCCCTTAGGAGGGAGCATGGCCCCAGTGCTGATCCACCATTTATTTATCTTCTAGCATCTTCCATGGGCTCTGCCTGGTCGTCTCCATTCACCAGGACCTTCCCTTTCCCCTGCACACCTGTCAGACCTCCGGCCTGTTAAATTCACCATGGTCCTTATTTTTAACTTTACCCTGTAAGGTCCATGGGACAGGACAGAGAGCATCTTTATTCGTGGGATGCTGACTCAGTCATTTATTAGATGCGTGCCTTAAAGAGCAACAATAATCTTACTGTTTATTGAGCACTTACTTCGTGCCAGTCCTCTTTCTTATCTGCATCCTTATGACAACCTTGCAGAGTAGGTGTCGTAAAAAGTGTAAAGCAAATCCTGTAGCTCAGAGGTTCAAGGACCACTTGGGCATGGCCAGCGGGCTGCCCTCAAGAGACATCTACTCTACTATGTAGAGTGAAAACAGAAAGGCTTTCTTTATCTTTTTAACCTGCTATGGTCCTGGGTCTGGCCACCCCTGAGAGCAGACTCATTTCTTGGGGACAGTGGCTTGTACCAGCACACAGACCTATGGGCGACCGGAAGGCCAGTTCACTAATCCCAGTTACAAGTAACGGCCCCCAGGCTCAGAGTGTTTGACTGTGACCAGCCTGTAAGCACACTTCCAGGGGAACTGAATCATCAGCAGGAGGCTGTCTGCAAGTACGACCTCTCACAGCCAGGACCTGCCTGGGCAGTGCGGTGCTGGCCTTATTTTTCTGGGCTTCCCTGGCTGACCTCTCTGATTAATGTAATTTTTCCTTGGCTATGTTCCATTCATTCATTCACTGGGTGCTTACTATGTGACTAGGTCCTGGGGGTAAAGATAGTGAAAGATGGTCCTGGTTCCTGGAACTTAAAGCCAAGAGGGGAGACACACGAGAGTGCTGGGAAACAGGGGTCTGTCAGAGCCCAGGTCTCCTTCCCCGCTGCTGGGAAGGGCTGGTGTGTTTCAGGAGGGTGTGTCACAGGACGTACCACTATTCTGCCGGTTGGACCAGATAAAGAAGCAAAACCAGTGTGTGGGATCACAGGACATAACCTTTACATCCTAGACATGAATAAACTCAAACGCACCACTCCTTCAGGTTTCATAGATGAAGAAATCATAGTGCAAAAGGGTTCATTTTCTATAACAGAACGCATACTCGGATCTTTTGTAAACACCTAACAGAAAAAACATGCCTGTTTCTGCGGCCTATCCTACTTAACTTCTCACGTAAGAAACTCTGAGTGCAACTCACAGTGTCGTAACTTAGTGGCAGGATTAAGAAGCATTCTGCTTTTTAAATTTTTTAATGATCAGATATCCTATTTATGAACAACTGCCACATCATAATTATGGTTTTTTAAAAACTAATTATTGAGAAACGGCTGTACTCAAATAATAAAAACATTTAACCTAGTAAGTTATATACATGTAGTATTTTTAAGTAATGTAGTTCATGTACATGCTAACTAATACCTTTCCGCTGTGGAAAATTCCTTTACTTTTATGCTGACGTCCTCTCTGTGGCGTAAGTCATAGAATGTCAAGGGTGGAAAGGACTTTAGAGGTGACATGCTATGACCTCCCTGCAGCTCAGGCCCCTGAGGCACGGGGGGTGAAACTCACGCCCACCCCCAGCGGACCCAGCAACACAGCCCTGGACTCTGGCCGCCGCGGCCTGCTGACCCTGTGGTCTCCAGCGCCCATGTTTCCGTTGTACGTATGCACGTGGACTAGGCCACGTGTGCCTGATTCTCCCAGACGAGCACGAACCCCCCTGCTGAAGGGGATAATGTACGGTCCCAAATTCGGCCCAAGGCAGTTTTAAAAACAGGAAACTCAAAAGTTCATCCACTGTGTACTTGAACCTCCTCTGCGTGGAAGCAGCTCTCAGGACGGCCTTATCTCTTCCCGGTTTTGTTCTGCGGCTTCTCATGCTGCACTGGAGCTTCCCGAGTTTTCTGCTCTCACACCTTGGTTCACCCTCCCTCCCACCCTGACCTTAAAGCTTTGTTCTTGGTTCTAAACTGATCACTTATTTTGGCTCCTGACAGCAGTTGGCCGAAGCAGACAGACCAGTCTTCGGAGAGTTTTACCATCCATCCATCCATTCGTGCCTTCATGCATTTGGTGATTTCTTCTGCCCCTAGTGAGTGGGAGGCCCTGATGGAGGCAGGGAGGGGGCGGGGATGAGGAAGCGCCACTGTCCGGGAGTTTGTCATTGAGCAGGGAAGCCAGACATGTGAAAAACCAAACCAAGACAACTGGGGAGTGCCAAACAGGTGCTAGAGAGCACTTGAACTGCTTCCAGGTCTTTGTCAACATCCACGTCCACAATAAATCTACAGGCTTCAGTGAAAGCCAAGTGTTTGCTATGTAAAGTCCCTTTGTCTGTGTGCCCTGGGACAAGCCCTTCTTTCTGGGTCTCCCTTCCTGTCCTGAGAAGGGAGTGCTGCTGCACCTACATCGTGGGTCCTGGGGCTCAAGCCAAGTGCGCATTCCTTGCCTGGGTCGTGCCCCCAGTTCCCAGCAGCCGTGGAAGGCGCACTCGCCCAGCACCCAGTTCTTGTGAACTGATGAGCTGAAGGGGTGTAAATGTTGCCTCCCACCCGCCCCTCCAAGTCCATTGCCATCCCCACCTGCCACCCATGTAGACATGCAGGTGCTACCACTGCACGGCAGACTTGATTCATTCACCCCAGGAAGTCCATTGAACCTACTATGTGCCAGGCCCTGTTCTGTGCAGTAGGGATCAGCGGCGAACAAGAAAATGCCTCTGTCCTTGGGGAGCCTACCCCCTAATGGTGGGAGACAGAAACAAGCTAGTAAGTGAACTAACCATTGAGCAAGAGAGCAGACAATTCAGTGAGCCCTGCACAGTGTGCAGCCAGAGCAGAGAGGAAGGAGTGGGATGAATTCGGACTGAAGGATCGGGGCATGCTCCCCACAGAAGGTGGGTCTTCAGCCGGAATACAAGTGTGAGGTCTCAGCGAGGGGGAGAAGGCTATTCCAGCCTCAGTGATGACTTCCCAGGATGCTAGCAGACAGTCTGGGTCCACGGGAACTTCCAGGCGGGGTCTCATCATGCCTGACATGTTGACAGACTTCAGCTTCCGAGCTGGAATCCCACTGCCGACCAACTCTGCAGCTTCAGGCCTGTGTACTGAGGGGGAGGGGACAGGGATGGGGACAGAAAGAAGTGAGCTTTGCTGAGAGGCCAGGCCCTGGTCCTGGGATGTCACTGTCACAGGCCCATCACTCAGCCTTCCCCAGGGTCTCACTTCCCTCCCTTATCCAGTGGGGAGGTTCAACCACCCTCTCCAAAGGTGCTGCATGCTCAGAATGCCTGCTCTGTCCTTGTCCTCGTCAGCTTTGCTAACGTGGGAGCTGTAAGTCTGGTTGAACAAGGAGTTTATGAATGAGACATGCTGTTCACCAGCCATCAGCTGCTTTTAGAGCTCATATCTGAATAATTTTTTTCTCTCCAGTTGTTCAAAATTTGAGTTTTTAAAATGTGCAGATCTGGTGACTTTTTACAGCTTTGGGGGTACATTTTGTCCAGGTATGGGCTACAAGGAAAGGGGCTCGGTCATCCCTAGGTTGAGAACTAGTGGGAAATGTTCGGGGTCATTTTGCATGTCACCAGTTTTATGCTAAGCTGGCATCAGGATTATTCACAAAGTGATTTCTAGAAGCAGATGATGGCTTCACAAGTGCAGTGGTCTCCAAACTGTTCTTCCCTGCCTTGATTTACAGACACAGATATCCGAGAAAACAGTGTATTTCCTTAGGATTAGCTGACCATGTGTTCAGACACACGTGTGAACATGACAAATAGAGGTAATAACATAAGCTGAAACGTAAACAGTGCTTACGTGTGCCAGGCACTGTTCTGAGTGCTTTATAAGCAGTTGCTCGTTTAATCTCCACAACCACCGCCTGAGCTGGGTCCTCCGGTTACCCTTTCACAGCGGCAGGGGGCGGGGCGGAGGGAGGGGCGGGACAGGCAGGCTGGGTGGCTGCAGGCTCTGATTTGGGGCCAGCTGACCCCACAGAGGCCGTCCCTCAAGTGCTCGTGCCAGGGTGTTCCTGGCACCGTCACTGCCTCGGGGCTGAGCTTGCTGGCCCGGGGCCAGGGACACACAGGTGGCCCTGGCTGAGAGGTGCACATCTGGGTGACTTGGGGCTATCATGTGCTGCAGGAAGGCCACCTCCTGGGGACCCAGTGGCCATGGTGCTGGGTCTTCCCTTCTGAAGGGTTTGGAGGTCGTCGGTTTACACTGCAGCCCGGGCTCCTCCAAGGGCAAACCCCAGGCATCTCTGGGTGGAGTCTCTGGGGAAAGTAATCTGTGTAATTCTCCCCTCTGGGCAGTTGTCGACTGTGGAATAGGAAGGCATGTAGAGAGAGGGGAGGTGGGCACATTCTCCAGGTGTCGACCTGGTGCAGACCCCCAGGGGGACTGGCTGGTGACCCTGGAGTGCTGCTGGCTCACATCTCCCTGCACCTTCCCAGGTGCTCCCAGGTCGTCCCACAGGCACCACCAGAAGCAGTTCAGGGACTGGTAAGGGTCTTCCTCCTGTGTGTGGAAAAGACTTCTCTGAGAAAGTGTGCTGAACACTTACATTAGAGGATTAGTATTCTCAGCGCCAAACCTGTCTTCACAAAAGGATTGGTGACAGGGCTTTTTACAGTTAAGAGCTTGCTTGCTTTCTCTCTTAATAAGCTTTCTTGTTTTATTTCTTGAACTATTTGATCCACAGAATTTGCTCACGCACAGCACTTCAGGAATACATCCCTTAGATGAAATGAGATGCTTCCAGTAACTGTCCTTTGCCTCCCTCTTTCACGTTAGGAATTCAGTCATGCCTACTGAGCGAACCCACAGTGGTTGCAATGGGCATGGTGGAGTGGAGTGTAGGGTGGGGTCCACTTAGACAACAGGATCCTCACTGATGGTTGGTGGGGGACAGTGGATTTGGGGTAGTTCACGGAATGTCCAGGAGAGGCAGAAACCAGCATAGACACGTAGGAACAACCCAGTGGGAGGCCGTGCAGTTAGAACAAGCATGCAGCTCATCCTGGGGCTTCTCCTGAGAAATCAGTGCTGGCGATGCCTCCGCCTGGCGCCCTACCGTTCTGGTCTCCCCCCAGGTGTTCCTTGCTTCTGCTTCCGGGCTTCAGGTGAAGAATCTGGGCCACCTGTGGGAGTGTGGGAAATGTAGTTTTCAGCCCTCCTGGGACTTGTGAACAGTCTGTGATTTCTGCCCCAGTGGCTCCCTGCAGAATCCTGTCCCCAGACTGAACCTAGGGTGGCCACCGGGGGACTCCAGCTCCCGACCCAACATCAGCCCCAGGAGGGAGCCCCCACGGAAGTGAGGGTCCCCTGCCTCCCCCGAAATATGCTTCCCTGAAAGAAGACAGTTTCTAATTGGACCCCACAGATAACTGAACCACAGGACTCGGAGTTCAGCCAAGCTTGGCCACAAGCAGTGCCACCAACTTGCAGTCCTCCGGCCAGGACTGCATCTGGACCTCTCCAGGCTGCTTTCTTGGGTGCCCCTCCCTGGTGCTTATGCCCACCTCAAGGCCCCACTAAGATTCCACTCATGTTTTACGGTACCTTCTGCTTGGCCCTGACGTAGTGCTTACACACGTGTTTAACTTCTTTGTCACTTGTCCTCACCCTCCTGAGGGTGCAGATTGTGTCTCAGCCCTTCAGCCTTCTCTACACTGCACGGTGCGCAGCCCACATTCTTGTTACGTTTGTGGAAGAAATACATAGAGGTGTTCTGTTCAGTGAATGAATGGAAGTGGTGTTTCTGAGGACTGTCTCCAGGCTGTTAAGAAGGGCTAAGATACATCGTTACCCCCAACAAGAGACGGCCAGACCCTCAGCTTCAGCAGGAGCAAGGGCTGTTTCTCAGGAGCCCTCAGCCTGGCCCCTCGTCCCTGCAACTCCATAGACACGGTGGTGCTGGTCCGTCAGGAGGAAGGGCCTGGACGGGGCTAACAAGAAGGAGCTGACGTGGACCTCGGGGCCCTGCTTCCCTGGGAGTAACTGCTACACCCACAGTGAAAGTTGCTAAGCCCAGAGGGTGTGCAGCCACACCCAGATGCAGGTGCTCAGCCCCAGCCTGACCTGCCTCGCCATCTCTATAATCAGGTACTCGTGTGGGGAAGACGTCAGGGTTTACTGGCCCATGAGACTGAGGGCTGGCAGTCTCCAGGCTCCGCCCAGACCTTTCAAATCACCAGCAGTTGAGTGCAGAGTTCCACTATCATTACCAGGAACGGACTGCCTTTCAGAACAGAGGCCTCCTGGCTGAGCTTGAGGAGCAGAAACCACTTCCGAGGGCCTGGAAGCCCTTCCTGGACATAAGGGCATTGTGGCTTCTTCCCATAGTGTCCCCCAGCGAATTCGTTAAAGGATATCTGACATGGGCGACTCGCCAGCTAACGCCAGGTCACAGGAGCTCACTGACGGGAGCGCCTTTCAGCACTGGAGACAGACGTCCAGAGCTACAAGAACTTGGAGACTGTCTAGTCCTGGAGTTTGCAGACTTTTTCTCTTTTAGCCTCAGAAACCATTCTAACAACACAAGTTTACACAGAGTAACATAAGAGTTATTCCAGAAAAGCGGGAATGGGGATGAGAAGCCCACTCATGTCCACTCTGTCCCTCGTGGCCCCCTTGGGAAACCATAGTCCTTCTCCATCCCTGAAGCCAGGGAGCCACAAGGGCCAGGGAGAGAGCGGGCAGTCAGGCAGAGTGCTCGGTCCCAGTAAATTAACTAGCTTTTCTGGTCCCAGGATCACTCCTCTGCAAAATCAGCTATCATGCCAGACTCAGAGCGTGGGGAGCATTAAGTGGAATATTGCATATGAACTCTCCGAGCACCGTGTCAGCCTGTAGTAGAGACTCATTAAATGTGAACTTTGGTAACGTGTTTGTCTGGTCACAGAGCTGCTTCGTTGCCAACACAGCAAATCTTAATCTGGTTCATGTGAGTTAGCTGGCCAGTGTTCTACAAACATGAAATTCGTCTTCAGATCTGCTTTTACTTGGTCTTTAAGTTGTTTTCCTCAATGGTCCGTGCTGGTTTTTAAAAATCCTGCAAATACATAAAAAGACAAGGAAGATCAAAATTACTGAGCCTTATCTCAAAGCCATCATTAACATTTTGGTCTGCTTCCTTCCAGTCTTTCTTTTTCCCGCTTCATGCATGTGCGTGTGTGGAATGTGACAAGATGATTGTTTTGTTTTGATCTTTCTTGCCGGTCGGAAGAGGCCTGCCAAATCCCACCTTTCAAAACAAGCTTTTGGAAGCTGGTTGCTGAGAAGAGGAACAGATGTTGCCTGTCTCTTCCACTATAACTGTACACATCAAACCTTCCCGTCGCTGTAAACACTATTCTCAGATTAAGCTTGTAAATCATGCCATTTTCTGGGAAGAGTCCCAGCCTTAAACCAGCTCCCCTTCTCTCAGCTGACAGTTGCCAAGGCCTGTCTGAGTCTTTCTGCCTTTTATCCACATTAGTCATTGCCCTCTCCTTCCCAGCGTGGATTTGTGGTTTGGCTTGGCGACCCTCTGCGTATGAAATGAATTGCCAGCAAGATGCTCGACTTTCTTAAGTAGGCAGCCCCCAGTTGGTAAGCAGCTCATCCACACCTCCACCTAAGACCGGGGGGCCAGGAGTGGGAAATCTGGGAGCTGTAAAGGAATCTGGGTTCAGAAGTAAAGAGAGAGAGAGGAAATTGTGAAGAATTGGAACAGCTTAAGAGGAAGGATCCTGGAGTCCTGAGAAGGAAAAAGAGGTTCAGAGAGGGAGATGGAAATAATGCAACTTTGACCTCCCTTAAAATGTTACTGGGGGCAGCCCCAAACCAGGAAAACACAAGAGAAACCCAACTTTCTCTTATTTCTTCGTCCTCCTACACCCTCTGACCTGTTGCTCCTGCAGCTACAGCTCTCGCTTGTGCTGTTGAGCTGGTTCAGTTACATTATAGGCCAAAAGGGCATTGTGTGGGCTACTCACCGTGTATAAATAACACGGTGTCAGTGGGAAAATGCATTCTGAGTTCCAGAGGGCCAACTCCAAAGCTTTTGGATAGCAACCCGCTGGGGAGTGAGAGAGGCAGGCGTTGTCCTGTGTGAAAGGGGAATGACGTGGGTGACCAGATGCTCTTGATTTCCTGAACCATGGACGCTGGTAGGTATTTCTGTATGTGTGGACCCAACCGGAAGGTAGTAGGAATGAACTCAGTTAACTTGTGATTCCAGTTGTGTAAAAATAACCAAGCTAGTGATGCCAGCAAAAAACAGTTTCTGAGATGTGTCTGGGTACAGACCCATTCAGGTAACCACACCTGATTGAATGAGAGTGCTTGGATTAGATGTTAATGTATCAGAGAACACGTGATGAAGAAAATGGCTTCCCAGCGGAGCACCAGGTGTCTCTGGGGGCGTGTTACAAAAAGCAGCTTCCGAGGGGTATGTCTTTAGCTTTTTGGCATGGGGGCATCTCAGATGAGGTCATCCCCTTGGGTCCATTTCCTGAATCGACATTTTGTGGCACAGAGAACAGTTTCTTCTATTCTTAGGGCCTCCAAGCTGCCTGAGTGCTGCCTGCCTGGCTCCCAGCCCATCCCCCCCCCTTCTTCCCCACCCATTTTCCCCAAAAACATCTCTTTTCGTTGTGGAAAATTGCACATTCATAAATTGTGTTTCTTTCCTCACACCAAGCATATTTCCACACAGAGACAGATTCAGGAATGATCTCATGGATGAATCATGCTTTTACCCAGCTGTTTATAGGAGCTGCCTTTAGACAAAGATTTTGGTGTAAGCTCCATTAAGGTCCTTTCATTGTCTGCCAGTTACCCTAGAGGGGGGTGGAGAGGGGTTTATCAATGAAGTGCTGAGTGTCAGAGGGGCTGGACTTCTAGACTAAAAGCTGCTTTGATTTCACTTTTTCCTGTCAGCCCCGGGCCTTGTTCCATCGGCTGAACTGGGGGTGGTGCTAACGTTCTGCTCCGATACAAGGAAGCAGACCCAATCCAAGATGGCAGCTGGGCCGTATCTGAAGAGGCGACAAACAGGGCTTCTTAAACTGTGATAAATGCTTCTATGGTTGAGTTCCAGTGGATGTGTAATCTCGTAATTAAAATTAGCTCACAAGTGGTATTTCCTTCCCTAATCCAGCTTTCAGGCTTTGCTTTCTGCAGAGCAAATCTCAATTTTTTTTTTGAAGGATCTGGAAATCCTGTTAATATTTAATTGGCTGCGAAATTATTTACACATCAAAGCGTTAAACCTGTTGTGGTCCTTTAGAGAGCAGGTGCCCAGTGGAGCTCCCAGTCGGCATTCCAAGGTCTTGAGTTTAGAGCGCCATGAAAGGAATGATTAGGGATAAAAGTCAGGCCATTCCCACTTTGGAAGCAGAAAGCCCTGGAAACTAGTTAATTGATCACACACACACTTTTTTCTATCTATGTTCTAGGCGTTAAGTATTTAAATCTTATTTTTTTTAATTAAGAGGAATATTGGTTCCTATGCTCCCTAAGAAAAGGGCCGTAGCTTGAATTTCTTGTTATCTAGTAGGGAATCTTGTTTGATCAGTTTCATGCATCATGGCTCAGTGAGTTTAAAAAAGGAAACGAAAGAGCATTTTACCTATTCCACAAGATGAAATCATGAGTTGGCCGCTGTGTGGATAATAGCGATCAGGGTAACCCCCTTTGGGCACCAGGATATCTAGATTGGCCATCTGCTCTGACCAGATGACGCCACGCTGTGAAATCATGTACTTTCACTTTATGCCGTGGGAGCCAAAACTAAGACACAGGTCCAGGGGGTTTCCAGCCATGAAGTTACGGGCTTTCCAGGAGAGCTGCATTAAGTGACTTGAGGTTCCGTCTTGTGAAGGATAGCTTTACGCCCCCTCAAAAGAACCAACCTGTATTTCTGTCCCTTGCTTAAGGGTACAACTGCTCACTGCATTTTCATCCTCTGTTTTAATATCCCCCCCAGTCTACTTTGAGCCCCTCCCCTGCCCCACCTTGAACTGCCACCATCCCCTCTCCAACCCCATCAGCCACACATTGCAGAAAAATCTTTGTGTTGGGTTTTCAGTGTGTTTGTTGCCTACATCCTCTGCAGAAGTTAACAAACCTGAACAGAATGAGAAATGAGCTCTGGTAGCCAAGTAAGTCTGAGCTGTGGTGTCGCCCGGGCCCGTAGAAGAGAAAGAATCCGACCCTTGCGTTGTCCGCGGTTCTACCAGTGGTTCTGTTAGCTCATCTGCCCAAATGAGATCTTTTCCTGTGACCTAACTCTGTCTCTGAGTGCCAGCTACAGCATTTAAACCTTAATGCTTACAATTTTGAACAATACCCACATCTGGTATTTGAACTTGCCTTCATTCCATTTTTAGGAGGTAGAACATAAATAAATTAATATTTGTACTCTAGAGCTATCTTGGAAAAAGTCATCTCCTAGGCTTTTCAAAGAAATAGAAAAGTCTAACTTCAGTTTGCTTTAATTACTTGCAGCCGCTGTTCTCTGGTCCCCAGCTCAACCTCCTGGTACTGGAGGGTTAATGTTGGCATTTGAGCCAAACAGATATTTCTACTTTCATACACCATTTTAACAAGAATTCACAATGATGATCTTAGAAAGAAAACATCAAGATTTTATCACTACTGTGGGACTTCTGCTTAATTCTTTTTCACTGGCGTTTTTGAAAGATTCTCTTTGGGTGAACCAGCAACACTTCAGAATTCCTTTCTGCCTCTGGCTTCAACCCAGGGCTCCCACAGCAATGGGGCATGGAGGACCACAGGTCTCTTGCTTGTGTTACACTGACACATTAATGCCTGAGCAGTTACCTTGTCTGTACATTAGGTGCTGTGGTGTGAAGTCGCTGTTTATGTAGGTCAAAACAGACAAATAACATCAATTTCATACGGTTCTTGTTAATGTAATCATCCCTCAGTATCCGCAGGGAATTGGTTCCAGGACCCCCAGTGGATACCAAGATCCACAGATGCTCAAATCCCTTATATAAAATGGCATAGTATTTGTGTATAACCTACCCACATCCTCTCATAACACTTTAGGAAAGTTTTTTTTTTAACTTATGTATTTATTTGAATGGAGGTCCTGGGGATTGAACCCAGGACCTTGCGCCTGCTAAGCACATGCTTTATCACTGAGCTATATCCTCCCCTTCAACTCATACACTTTAAATCATCTCTAGGTTCCTTGTAATACCCAATGCAATATAAATGTTATGTAAATAGTGGCCTGCTCACTGCAAATTCAAGTTTTGCTTGTTGGAACTTTCTAGAATTTTTTTCCCAAATATTTTTGATCAGTGGTTGGTTGAATCCATGGATGTGGAACCTGTGGATTTGGAGGGCCAACTGTATACGGATTCAGCAACTCTTATGAGTGCACTTAGCTGCCACCTAGAGAAGTCTGTCAGCCTCTTTGTGAAAGATATATTTTGCAGATCCCAAGAGTCTCAATGTATACAAATCCAAAAGCTGTTAAAAGAGACCAACGTGATTGAAATAGATACGATGTGTTTCATTTTCCGTGGACACGTGGTTGTGTAAGCAGATGTGTGTACCCAAGTGCTTTTAATTCAGTCCCACCAAAACGGCAGCCCCAAAGTTAGTGGAACCTTTTCCTGAATATGAGGCAGAGGAAAAACTGGAGGTGGGAAGGGTGTAGCTCAGTGGTAGAGCACGTGCCTAGCATGCACAAGGTCCTGGGTTTAATCCCCAGTCCCTCCATTAAAAAAATAAATCTATCTCCCCTGCGCCAAAAAAAATGGAAAAGTGTGCCCTTATCGGCCAGCACAAAGCACTCAATTTTCTAGGGCAGTTGTAATACTTACAACAATGTTGGTGAAGTTTCTGAATATAGCCAATACAGGTGAGCCAGCTCTGCTGTGCAAGAAATATAGCTTTTTTTTTCTTTTTAGTTTGCTGAATATAAATAATATAAACTCCCTTCTACAGGGCTGGAGGGAAATTCAGACTTAATTATCACTGGGCACCCTGCCCTTCTCTCCAGGATTCACGAAGGACCTGGAACACTGTGACCTTGGGGAGCACTGTTACTCATTGTCCTTTGGTGTGTCTGGCACTGCCAAAAGCCCCGTCTCCTCTGTCCCCATGGCCCCTCAGGGCAAAAGGACTTGCTGCTCTGTGCTTCATGTAGGATGTGAATTTTTATCACGGCTTTTGAAAACTGTCATTAATCACTTCGCATCATAGGCAGGACAGGGGAGCCAGTTCATGCACGGAATGCCTGTGGACGAGGACGGTTGCTCCAGAGTCAGAGGATACCTTTTTCCCTTCTTAGAAGGTCTGGCTGGGGGGGGGGCTCTTGTCTCTCTTCCCCACCTCTCACCTGGCTCCCTTTCTCTCTCTCCTTGATTCCTTTACCTTTGGCCTGGAGAGTCTTGCCTTTGCATCTTGTTTATTCTTGCTCGGGTTGTAGGAGATGTCCCTGAAGGTGGTGCCTCCCTCCAGGCCACACGGCAGGAATGTGGCCGGCCTGGGGCGGCTTTGGCTAACAAGCACTGTGTTGTAGGGCCAGGCTGAAAGAGAGTGCTCTCCAAACACAGCTGCAATTCCGAGTCATCTGGGGAGCGTTTAAAACTCCTGCTGCCCAGGTTACACCCCACCTGACTGAATCAGAATGAATGACCAGGGATGGGAGCCAGGCACAGGACAGGCGCATCCCATTACGTTGTGCTTCATTGAAACTTGTTTCTTCCAAATTGAAGGTTTGTGGCAACGTTGCATTGTCAGATGATGGTGAGCATCTTTTAGCAGTAAAGTATTTAAGATATGTACATTGTTTTCTGAGACATAACACTATTGCACACTTAATAGACATAGTAAAGTACATACATAATTTTATATGTACTGGGAAATCAAAAAATTGGTGACTCGCTTTATTGCGATATTTGCTCTACTGGTGTGGCCTGCAGCCAAACCCGCAGTTATCTCTGAAGCGTGCCTGCAGGTTGTCAGATATCCCTGGTGATTCTAATATGCAGCCGACTCTGAGAACTGCTGGAAGGAAGTGGACTGTCCTTGAGAATGGGAGCATTTAGTCCTGAGCATAGCCACAGCCAGACCGTCTTGTGTCTCTGAGGCAACATGCTGCACTAGATACAGCACAGGGTGCAGACCCAGTCTCTGCAGCTGACTCTCACGGTGACCTCAGCAAGCCGTCTACCTACTCTGGGCCTTGTTGTTCTCGTCTGTAAAATAGGATAATAACAGCAATGCCTGTGTGACAGGGTCATCTTAAAGAATGAAAGAGAAGCTGTGTGGAAGTCTTTGTAAATTGTGAAGCGCTCTGTAAACGCTTGCTGTTAATACTGGAGATCGTTCTCTTACAGAAAGATAATCATTTAAGTGGCCTGGCAGGTAGCTGGGGTGGCTGTTGTGGCTTTAATTCCTTCATTACTAGTAATAAGCCTGAGAACTGTTAACGATAAGAACTTCTTTCTCCTGTCTAATGTAGGGGGTGGCCGGGAGAGGTGGTCTCCCCCGGCCTCCTGTTAGCCGACTGTCTAAGAGCAGAGGGACCTTGCTGAGCGGGAAGGGATGTTGGTCACCCAGCGGCTTCTGAGCCTGACTTTCATCTTCAGGCCCTCTTTTCACTTGGATTTCGTTTATATCAAAGTGGGTGGAACTCCCACAAAGTGCTACTGAGAAGGAAGGACAAAGAGAGGGTCCCACCAGGCAGGCACTGTCATTTTTGTGAGTGTGACTGTGGTATCCCTGTACAGTAAGCATCACCATGGCTCCTTCGGGTGCAAACAGGAGCATTTTTTCCTTCGGCTTGTCCCCCCCAGGGATTTGAAGTTGGACGGAGGGAGACAATCAGCAGGAGCCGTGAGCTTGAAGGAGATCATCGGCCTTGAAGGCGTGGAGCTGGGAGCCGATGGGAAGGTAAGGCTGCCTGGCTTCCAGGCCTCGGGCTTGGGCTGGCGCCAGCAGGGTCAGGTGGCAGAGGCTGCATGAGGGACCGCGAGCCGCCCTCGTGGTGGGGAACTAGGTGCGGGGCACGTTCCTGGGTGAATGGCACCAGCTCCCCAGCCTGCAGATGGATTAAAAAGCCCCACAGCTATTTCTGCACCAATGCTGTTTATAACGGAATCCGAGATCCTGACCAGCACCCCTCTTATTCTCAGGGGATACGTTCCGAGACGGATGCCTGAGACCTTGGATGGTACCAAACCCTATACCAAACTATGTTTTCCCCATACAGACATACCTAAAATTAAGTTTAATTTATAAATTAGGCAGAATAAAAGAATATCCGAATTGCTGGCGTCACTACTTTGTGCTTTGGGGCCACTATGAAGTAAAATAAGGGTCCCTTGAACACAAGGACTGTGATTCCGTGACAGCCACTCTGATAACTGAGACAGCTACCGAGTGACTAAGAAGAGGGGGACGCACTGGACAAAGGGGTGATTCACGTCCTGGGCGGGATGGCGCTAGATTTCATCATACTGCCCTGAATGGCACACAATCTAAAGCTTATGAATTGTGTATTTCTGGAATTTTCCATTTAATATTTTCAGACCATGAGCAACAGAAACTGTGGGTTAGGGGGACTACTTTTCCTCACACACGTGCATGTTGCAGGCTGGAGTGACAGATGGTTTGATGTGTTAACTCACGGCGACCCCAAGCAGCATTCCCACTACTGCACAGGGTCTTTGGCTTCCCAAGGTCCTAAGAGGCTGAACACTGAGCAGAGGGGCTGTGACATCCCTCTTTCATCCATAACTCACTGAGCTGCTGGGCTGAAGTCCGAGGAGTGAGGGTTGAAATACGAACTTGACTTTTTACTGCTGGATCTAGGCAGTCTTCGTGAGCTCTCTCACAAAGCCTGTTTCTGGAGACAATGCAAGTATGTCTTTGGGGAAGTCGTCCCAGTGTAGTTTGCTTGTAGGTGAAGCTGCTGGGACGGCAGACAACTTTCCCCACCACCACTAGCTGTTGTCACCCTTCTCGCAGAACGGCTGGTCCCCGCTGTGTCCAAATGGCATCGCCCTGAGCTCACATGGAGTGGGGTGTGAGCCATGCTTCCCCAAGCAGGTGAAAAGAAAAGCATGTGTTGTATGTATCCTCATTCCTGAAGGTTGAGTGTTCACGGAGGAATGAGGGAGGATGGAGTGAGAAGAGCGCCATAGAGCCAGCTTCTGCCAGAGGAGACGGGAGGGCACGCTACCCGATCAGACGCTTGGGGCCTGACGTGCTGGAATCCTGCGCTTGGTGGATTATAAAGGGTGCTATGAAATGTGCCTCCTGGATCGGACAGCAAACACCCCAGCAACTTCCCAGATAGCACCTTGTTATCAGACACACTAATACCCCTGCCCCATCACATGAATATTCACGCCTAGTGGGATAAACTGAAACTATAGACGGCCTCACGTCAGCCCAGTTAGGTTTTGGCAGAAACAAGTGCCAGAGCAAATGTCCCCCTTCAGATCTCCTTGGACAGACTTGCCACGGAGAGAACACAGCCCTGAGCGCTGGGTGCCCGTGCAGCTTGGTCAGAACGCAGACCTAACCCTGCCTGGGAGTAATCACTGGCTTGTTTTTTGTCTTCACCTTTTAGACTGTTTCTTATACCCAGTTTCTGCTACCCACGAATGCCTTTGGAGCGCGGAGAAACACCTTAGACTCCACGGCCTCCTGCCCCCAGCTCCGTGCCCTGAGCCACCGCAGCCTCTCCATAGGGCGGGCAGGCAGCACCCAGGGCGGCCTCGACACAGGTGAGCCGGGCCCGGCTGGTCTGGAGGGGTCGTGGTAGGAGGTGCCCTGGTGGACAGTGTGGATTGGGTCTCCCCGTGTGCAGATCGGAGGACAGGTGCCCCAGGAGCGTGAGCTCATCCCGCAGGTGACGTGACTTTTGGGATTTCTGGCGGATTTCAGGCCACGCAGGCTCACAAGCAGGCCACGGGGCGCGCTCTCTAGTGAGAGGCCTCCATCGTCAGCCCTAAGCTCCCACGAGGGGAGATGCCCGGACTCCCGGCTTCTCTCCGCCACTCAGCTCCTCATCTCTCCAGTTACTTGGCTCCTGCCTGCATTTTCGTAGTGCTCCAGTTTGGCCATTCTTCAAATAACTGGGCCATAAATGCATGATCAGGTGATTCTCATATTGGGTGAGTTCACTCAGCTGCTGACAGAAGACTTGAATCTTCCGTCTTTACAAGCCTTTGTGAGAACTGACGCAGGGGAAAACACTTTGTGAGGAAGGATTATTTCCACTCTTGGAGAAATTCCTGCTGAGCGTGACATTCCTCAGGCCTGTCCAGGTGCTGAGTTCAGAAGCACTGTCTCAATGTTCCGGCCGCCTCTGGTCATTGCCTGCCGTTGGCGTCCGCTCTGGTTTGTGTTCATACAGACCCCACAGCCTGCCCGGAGGTACTCACACCAAAGGTGCTTCTCACGTGGGGCAACTTGAGGCCCATTTGATCTGCAGGTTTAGAAAGTGAGCCTTTCCTGTGCCATGCTTTGTAATCTGTGAGTGTTTACAGCATTGTTCACGCTTGTGAGTTTTTGTGCTCTCCTGGGTCAGGAAGATAAACGCATGATTTTCTACAGTGGAAAAAATGTCAGAGTGTTAAGTGTTTGGTGAACCCCTCTGTGGCGGGGATATGCTTCATTGGCGTGCAGAGACGTCTGCTGATGGTCAGAGCGGCTGATGCGATTCTGGGCCCAGTAACCTGAAGCCAGCCTTCAGTCTGACTTTGTACTTGGCATTCGCCTGGCTGCTTCTGCTTTGGGAGGTCCAGGGCCCTGACTATCGTTTTGCATGTCATCCTTAGGCAGCGACCTGGGAGACTTTATGGACTATGACCCAAATCTCCTGGATGACCCCCAGTGGCCTTGTGGCAAGCACAAACGAGTTCTGATCTTCCCTTCGTACATGGTGAGTAGCGGGAAGGGATGGAGGGTGAGCTGACCCCCTCAGCCTCCTCGGAGAGGTTCTTCCTGGAGTTGGGGGCTTGTTCAAACACTGTTCTGCCGGGTTCTTCTTAAGGACCCCCCAGTGTGGGGCACTCAGGGAGGGGCCAGCACCCGCCTTACATCCAGGATTCTGCCAGCACCTACGCTGCCTCAGGGGGCGTGGGAAGGCTGGGTTGCCCACGCCTGTGAAAGCTGCTTAGGGTGGAGCTTCACCTGTGAGGTTACACATCCACTGACCCCACTGGGTAGGGGGGACCAATCACGTCCGTCACTGGCAGCGCTGAGTTCAAGTTCAGCTGTTCGGAGTTCATGGTGATTGTAGGCCTCTGCACACACTCTGAGCAAACATTTGGCACCGGGCTCTGGATGACAGAATCATCTCCTGGGAAAGTGAAAGTAGGACAATGTGGGTGTTAAATGCAAAACCTTTCCTTGCTGTTTTTATTTCGCGGTCCCTTCCTGTTTTTCCCTTTGTGTAATTTTGGTTTCTGCTTTTGGCTGACCACCATTTCCCACCACTCTGGCCGCAGTTTCACCAGTGGGGCCTGGCGGTGGGCAGACGTGCCCTGACTTGGAGGTGGGCAGAGCCTGGGTTGCTGTGAGAGCCAGGCTTTCAGGGAAACCAGCCGGGCCAGGCCTGCCACACACGCCGGCAGGTAGACAGCGCTGACCCAGGGTGCCCCCACCGCCCCCTGCCGGGCCTGGACGGGGCGGGCGCAGCTGAAAGCGTCCTGGTCTGCTTCCCTTGCTGTCGTCAGAAGCCCTGGCCTCAGGAGTGAGCAGAGGGTCCTTTTTCTGTTCTAGGCTCTTGTGTCTGCAGAAGCCAAAGCAGGACCTCACCTCATGCACTCAGCGGGCACCTGAGCACTCACTTTAAGCTTAGAGTTCCCGGCACTGGGGCTCCGCCTCCTACCCTTCTCCCTGCGGAGCACTTGGCAAGTGGCTAAAATCACACCGGGCAGAACTCAGACCCTCGCCAGTTACTTTCAACCTACACCCGCTTGTAATGTGGCAGACAGTTGAGAGAGCATTCTAGAACGCCGCACTGAGTCAGAATGAATTGCCCAAGGCTTTTCATGTAAAACTGCCCCGAGTGCTCTACTGCTGCCTCTCCCGTCCTAACACAGAAAGCAGGACCAGAGCCACGTGAAGTTATTTTCTTCCACCCTATGACCTGTTAGACTATTTACTTCTTTCTAAAAACCAGGGCTTATCCATATAATATAAGCCTGCACTTAGTAAGCGTCCGATAAATGACCAGAGTCCTTGCGCTGGCGTTATGCAGGGGGCAACTGAAAGACGGGGACTCGTGCAGCAGTAAGGATTCTTCCTGTTGTTCACTGCTTTATTTGTTAAAGTTCACTTCATTTATTAATTCGGGCAGGAAACCGTGGCTCAGGGAGTCTGAGTGGGGCTGTCACAGTTGACAGACAGGAAGTTAGGGGCTGAGGCTAAAACTCGGCTCAGTCCTCTTCCTTCCGCACCCCCGAATCCACATCCCTCAGCCATCGTGTCAGTGGCAGTGGCAGAACCCCCGACCTCAAGGTACGATGTGAAAATGATCTCTGGGCCAACAGGTTAACAGACTTCTGGGTAACCAGGAGACTCAGAAGGGGCACTGTTTTTGATTGGCGTTGGGGCTTGGCAGGGAGCTCCTCTGTAGACACGCTCTGTCTGGTGGTAACATTGACCTCTCCAGAAGGTGTCTGGCCTGTGCCAGCCCTGATTTTTTTCCCCCTTTCTTTAAATGATTTAATTGTGAGCGTCGAGGTTCTGGGCTGTGGTCTCCGTGTGCGTGCCTGGGCGCACGGATCATTTTCCCTCCTCGGACAGTGTGCTGCGTGACCTGCCCAGCGAGCGTGTATGTCCCACCCTCCTCGTTTTATGGTCCCAAGTGGGTCATTTCTCAGTTCACCACACTGAATCTGCAGCCTGTGCTTGCTGTGATTGGCCATTTGTTAGACGATGAAATTGCTCATGAACTGCATTTGCCTGGTCAGCCATGCTGGCCACAGATACTGGTACTTTGATACATGGCGAGTTACAAAGAGCCTCAGACTGGTTCTGGGGGGACTGCCTGTCTAGAAGCAGACGTGGATTTTAGGGCTGTTTCATGTGCATTTTTGCATTGAACTTTGGGAGTAAGAGTTGGGGTTTTGGTTTGTTTGCTTTATTTTGTGTGTTGGTAACAGGTATAGGATTTGTCATCCAGCCAGTGTTGACTGAGGTCCTACTATGTGCCAGGCCAGGTGCTTCCTTATATGTTGGAGGACAAATCAGCCACAACCCCCATTCTCCTCAACCTTACAGTGAGCGGAGAAGTCAGAGACCGAACAGCAGACAAGTCACTCCGGTGCGGAAGCTGAGGAAGGAGCCTCCTAGGAAAGTGGTGGACCTGCCAGGGAAGGGTGGAGGCTGGAGGCAGGTCTCAAGGAAGGCTCCCCTGAGGAAATGGCATCAAAAGTGAATGCCGAGGGGTGAGAAGGAGCAGTCCTGCCAGGCCTTGGGAGGAACACCCACGTGCATGAGTGTGCAAGAGGTTGACTTTGTGTAAAACGGGTATTTATAAGAGTGACAGTCCCTGCCCTTTAAACACACACGCACACATGCATACACAGGTGGGGCAGTCCATGGAACGATGATCTTGGCACTCTCTCCGCTAACCTGGCCCCGTGCCCAGGGCGCTGCACTTGTTAATAGGTGCCGGCTACCAAGGTGGACAGAGGGAGCTGTAGGCCGTCCAAGGCCCTCTTTCAGCGAATGGGGCACATCTTGGCCTGTGGGTGGGTGGGAGTCGCTCCCCCCAGACAGATCCCACTTGGAGCCTTCCTGCTGCTCGGTGAACCCTCATCGTCGTGGGCAGGGCACCCCTGTAGGCAGATGTCAGCCCTGGCAGAAGCCTGTGCAGCCCCCCTCCGGCGCCCCTCTCCCGGGCTCCCAGAAAACTGTCACCAAAGATTGGTTTTGCCTCTTCTGGACCTTCGTATAAACAGAACCATAGACTATGTGCCTTTTTTTTTTTAATCCGTCATTTTTCAAACAACTTAGTATCTGTGAGATTCACTCATGTTGCCAGTGTCAGTAGTTCGTTTTTTGTGTTTTTTTGTTTTTAATTGCTAAGCAGGCTTGCACTGTCTGGATATACCCTCACTTGTTTATCTTTTCTCCTGTTGGTGGACATTTGCGTTGTTTCCGGTTTCGGGGTGTTAGGAACATTCGTGTGCAAGTCCTTTTGTGGACATACATTTCCATCTCTCTTGGGCAAATACCTACGAGTGGGCTTTCTGAGTCACAGTGGAGGTGACGTTAACCAGCCAGGATGTAGCTGAGTGTATATTTTTGCTTGTGTTTGTTCTCGGTATAAGATTAAAAGGCCACTCGGTGCTACCGTTGGGACGAGGCTCAGAAAGAAGCCTGTTACGACCACGTGGAAGCAGCACTTACGTTCGTAGTTACAGGTCGTATTTTTTTAACTTTGATCCAAGCAAGTCAGTCCCCAAATGAGCCACCATGAAGGGGCCAAGGAGAGGTTTTGAACCAGGAAAAAAAAATTCCTAGGGCAAGTATGGAAATCAAATGGCAACTGCCCCCGTGGTTTTGGTCTTCAGGTTTCTAGAAGGTGACCACACACCCTGAAAGCGTGTCACGCCTCCTGGCTACGTGCAGGTTCCCGTAGGTCCTCAGCTTAATGATGGTTTCCCTGTGCGGGGAGGGGGCGGGCGGCCTCGTCGGGACCGCGCTTCCTGCCCTGCGCCTCCTGGCTTGTCATTAACGTCTCACTGGAGACTGGTTATTTGTCACTGGAACCTAGCAGCAAAGTTGGTAGTGTTTCCCCTCCTCCTGGGTGTGGAGAGCAATTAAGAGGAGAAAGTAAGTAACAGAGCTGAGATAATGCCAACAAAATTAATGTTCTTTGAGTGGATTTCCTTTTCCTTCTGGGGGAGAAATCTGTCTGGAACTATTTTAATGTCAAAAAAAAAAAAAAAAAAACGCTGACGAACCACCTTTGTGATACCTGTAGGTACCTAAACCTCAGGGGACGGCTCTTGGATTGATCTCTAAGATCTTTTATTTACTAAATATTACAATCTAAGTACTCATGGAAAAGCCCTTCCTTCCACCTCTGCCTCCCCCCCAGGGTTGTGGGAACGTCCCTCAGAACATAGTTTTTCGGGGTGGGAGATGCTGAGCAGGAGGAAACAGAAGACTCAGTAAAAGGAGGACTAATCCAGCCTTGTGGGCACTGGACTCTGCTTTCTCGCCATATTTCCTTCTCACTGAAAGCCAGCTGGGTGCTGGAGGCACTTAACCTGTCTGCAGGGGGATTTACGGAGAAGCTAAAGCAGGTGGAGCCCTGGGGGTCCCTCCCTTGCAGGGCTCTTTCCAGGCCCTCAGGTGTCCAGGTGCCTGGAGCTCACTGAATGTGGGGGACCCTCTCTAAGAAAAGTAATTCATATTACAAAAACACCAGTGCTGTGCCTCTCAGGAGACTTGAAGGGGCCCTGGAACTTCCCTAGCTCCTTGGAATGTCTGCCAGGCGCCTGCACAAATGCTGAGCAGTGGCTCTTTGAGGCCTGCCAGCTTTTGGTGTAAGTGTTAAAAATCCAGTGCCTATTGCATCGTGGTGGGTTTTGTTTACTGTTTAAGGGTTTGGGTTTTGGTTTTGGGGGGAGAGCAGAGGGGTTTTGGTAATAGCTTTATTGGATATAATTCATGTATCGTACAGCTCACCTCTTTAAAGTGTACAATTCAGTGGTTTTTAGTTATTCACGGAATTGTGCAACCATCACCACAGTCAATTTCAGGACATTTTCATCATCCTTAAAAGAGGCTCCTACACCCTTCACTTCCCGCCCTCTAAGCCCTGGGCAACCACTGGTGTACTTTCTGTCTCTGGGGACTTGCCTGTTGTGGACGTTTCATGAAGATCATACACTTATGTGGTCTTTTGTGCCTCTGGCCTCTTACTTAGCATAAAGTTTTCAGGGTTCATCCATGTGGTATGTGCATCACTACTCAGTTTTTCTTAAATCTTTATTTTTCTTGTAACCGGGGCCTGGAATTTGGTGGCGCTGAAAACAGTGGTCACTCAGTCTGTCCCAGACCAGGAGGGGACCAAAGGTTGTTTATTAGCACTTTGGTGCATAGGAACATGTATGCATTGGCAAAACCCAGGCCTTGCGAGTCTTTATAAACCATGCAAGTAGACTGATGGGAGAGCTAGAACAAAGCTTGGGCCTCCCTTTTAATTCATTCTCTCTCAAGCCAGAACGAACGAGCCACCCAGTACTGCCTCCTCAGCTCACCCCCATCGCTGGAAAGAGGACAACCGTCTCTTGCCAGATACTGAGTGGCAAAACTGTGGTTTAAACACAGGGGGTTTGGCTCCAGAGTCTGGATCTTCCCCACTGAGCTGCAGCTCAGAGCAGCAGAGGTGAAAGCACGACTGAGGGAGAGCCGGCTCAAAAGGACAGAAGACATGTGGGAAGTACGCCCTCAGACCAGGGCCTTATCCCACGTGCCCCCAGTGAGGTTCTGTGGCAATAGTGGTAAACGCCATCAAGGAAAACAGCGTGTGCGTCGGTTAGCGGTTCGGCTGTGGAGCACAGCATCCACTCACGCTAGTTTAAGAAGAAAGGGATCCAACACAGGGCACCAGACAGTTTATGGAATCACTGGCGAGGCTAAGTTGGGATTTCAGGAATGATTACAAAATTATACTGAACCAGGTCACCAGGGGAATCTGCACTGGCTGTCAGCCCTGGATGTGGCAGCACTGCCACCTCCATGGTCAGGAAGCCGCCACCGCTGCTGGCTCCAGAGTCATGCTGCCCTGTTGTGGTCTACACCCGCAGAATGGACACCACGACTCTTGGTAGCAGAATCAAGAGAAGCGTAGCCTCTGCTTCAACTCTGCTCTCTGACACCAGTGCATCAGATAGGAAGAACTGGGGGCTGT
The DNA here is from genome assembly GCF_048564905.1 of Vicugna pacos. Lineage (NCBI taxonomy): Eukaryota > Metazoa > Chordata > Mammalia > Artiodactyla > Camelidae > Vicugna > Vicugna pacos. Next base: position 19,235,263 of record NC_133010.1, on the reverse strand, counting down.
ACTGGGAATCCTAGCTGCAAAGGGGTCGGGAAGTACCACAAGGCACCTCGGAAGGGGACTGGATATCCATGCCGTAGTCTATATGAAGGTGAATCCCTGGGGTTTAGGTGAGTCCACCAGGGGATGATCCTACAGAAGTGGCCTTGCAAGCCAGGCAAGGAGGATCTGAGGCACATGAAAGTCACCTGGGCCAAGAGCAGGGCCCCACCCTCAGACGCCGACTCAGCGGGACTGGAGCAGAGCCCAGTTTGCTGCCGTCCCCCCCTGCTGAGCTCTCGGTAAGATTCTCCAGTGTCCTTGTACATTCTGTTCTCTCTGATCTTCGAGATAAACCCATGAAGCGGCCTGTCAGGTATTCTTATCTCATGCAGAGGAAGGTGAGGCTCAGGGAGGTTAGGCCACTTTCTCCAAGTTGCCTGACTCACTGGAGGCAGAGCCACCAACCACCACCCAGCCCTTTCCACCTGCCAGCCTCCCGGAGCTGCTCGCTGCTGCTCCTAACCGCTGCTCTTTCGGTCTGATTAAGAACAGAAAAGCAGGAAAGCAGTGCTCCCCGCTCCCAAGCCCTGTCACCTCTCTGACCCTCTGTTTCTTCATCTATAAGGTGAGGCGGTTGGAAAACACTTGCAAACTTTTCTTTCGGCAGCGGGAGCCTTCTTTCAAGAGAAGTGTTGCGTGTATCCACGTTTAAGAAAGGAAAAAGCAGAGCTGCTGTGGTTGCCGCAGGGAGGGGTCCAGGCACCCCCGACCCCACCTCCAGCCCCGGAATATCCTTGCTGGGGGACTCCTCAGGCTTTGGCCCCCAACAAAAGCTGGAGACTCTTTGCGTGAACCTGCTCACGTCATTGCAAGCCTTGTGACCTTTGCCTGCAGAGGAAGAACCGAAGGGGCGGTCTCTGGGAGAACAGGAATGTTGAGGGGGGAGGGGGGGAATTTAGGAAATAGAAGAACTGGCTGATTGGCCGGGGGTCCCAGCTTGAGGTGAGTGTGTTAGACGTGGTCCCCGTTCTGCTGCTTGTTTCCCAAATGAAAAATCTTACATCCTGTTCAACCCAGGGGAGACATCTGAGACGACAGGCGTGTCCTGGAGGGCCTCCACAGAGAAGGCGTCCACTATCCTGGACCTCGGCAGTAAGTGGCCTTCACATCTGCGCAGCCCGCCCTCTCTGCCCCGCAGAGCAGCACTGCACACCCACGTGTGCCTGCACGTGTCTGCACGCCGGCGCTGCCCGGCTGCTCGCCAGCACTCCGTGGGTACACGTGGCAGCTACCAGAGCGGGCGTGTCCTGGGCCAGCTGAGGAAGAGCCTTCCTGGTGGGGCTGGAAGGACCAGGGCTCTGAGGAAGAAGTCGTGGCATTGCACCCGCCGAGTCCACTTCCACCCAGAAGTTGGGGATGCTCTGAACAGGCTCGGTGGAATTGTGGGCGTTAAGGTAGCTGTGGTTTGCCTTTATTCACCAGAGAAGCAGAAAAGGTGCTGTGAAGGTCAGTGTGGGTTTGACATGCAGGTGATAGACTGCTCTTGGTTATAAAGGGACACCAGAGGCATTCATGTGCCTCTTCTGAAATCATGTCCAACCAAGCGTCTTCAGAATGGGGCTGTTCACAGAAAACCACCAGCTTTTGTTGGAGTTGTTGAGGAAACCTTGGACATGTCTTCTGGAAAAGGCCAAGCCCTGGTCTGAGAAGAGGCTGGCAGCGGCCAGCCGTCTACGGGAACAGGCCTTCTCATCACAGACGGGTGGTTTCTTTGTTCCCTGGCTTTGCCTGACAAAGGTTATCGCCTGAGACCAGCCAGGAGAGGCATCACGCGTCGTCGAGCCCTTGGAAAGTACAGTCCTGAGGAGGTGGGGTGAGATTAACCTGGTGAGACCCGGCCAGAATGTGTGTAATCCAGAGTTAAAAGTGGGAGGCACAGAGGACCACGGGAGACCAGGTACACAGAGGGCTCGAGGAAGCCGGTCTCTACGGATGGATGGAATTAGGAAGGGGAAGGAGAGGACGTGGAGACTTGAGGGCCACGGGACTATGAATTATAGCTAACACGATGTCCATACAATGGACTAATATCCAGCCTTCGAAACGGAGGGAGTCCTAACCCATGCTGCAACGTGGATGAATCTTGAGGACATTGTGTTCAGTGAAATAAGCCAGACACACAAGGACAAATACCGTGTGATCCCACTTGTACAAGGTGCCCGGAGTAGTCAAACTCAGAGAGACAGAAAGTAGAGCGGTGGTTTCCAGGCTGAGCTGGGGGGAGGGAATGCGCAGTTTCAGGTTTGCAAGGTGATAAGAGTTCTGGAGATGGACGATGATGGTTGTGCAACATGGTGAATGTACTTCGTGCCACTGAACTGCACACTTAAACACAGTTAAATTGGTACGTTTCACGTTATGTATATTTTCCCTCGTTTAAAAAAAAATTCAAAAAACAATAGCCAACATTTATTGAGCACTTGCTATATTCTAAGCACCGTCCAGAGCACTTCTCACATATTTCTTGAAATAGCCATGTGAGGTGGGCGTTGTCACTGTTCTCGTTTTACAGACGTGCAGCCTGACATTTGGGGTCATTAAGTTTACCTCCCACAGTCAGACGACTAGTGATGGCCTGGTGAAGACTGTACCCAGATCTGTGCGAGTCCAGATCACACGCTGTGTGAATGTCGGACTGAAACGCAGACACTGAAAGAGGGACTCACCTCCCTGCAGGCACCGACTCCTGATGGTCCGGAGGCTGGGGTTTCTAAACGTTGCTGGGCCCTGCTGATAGCAGGGTTTAGGCTCCCTGTTGCTGGTGGTGTTGGAAGCTGGCTATAACTTGCTCAGGATTATTACACATGCCCCTTATTCTAAGAGTGACCCGTGTCACCCAATCTGTTACAGACCACTGTCATCGACTATGTGAAGCCCTCGGATCTCAAGAAGGACATGAATGAGACCTTCAAGGAGAAGTTCCCTCACATTAAGTTAACACTCAGCAAAATAAGGAGGTACGTGAGAATGGGCACCCACTCGAACTTTCCCCTAGTCCCCTCTCCCGGCAAGCACCAAGCTCATGTTTTGTACAATGGGTCTCTCCGTTGTTCTGGGGAAATGAAATATGGTCACGTTCAGCAAAAAGAGGCTCATCCGATGCTGGCTGACCGCTGCCTGGATGGGAGAGAGCCCCGGGAGCCAGGACGGAGGTGGCGCCCTTGACATGAGCCGACAGTCGGATATGGTGGGGAGAGGTACCTGTGGCTTATACTTGAGTAAGATTTATATCATGGAAAGCTCAGAATAGGGAACATTCGGTTCCCTGCTCTCTCTCAAGTGCAGGCAAAACAAGAGAAAAGAGTTGGCATCACAGAGTTTGGGAAGATAACTCTTTACCCACAGTCATCCACCCAGAGGTGACAGCCAAGCCGTATCTGGAAGCAGTCAGCAAAACAGCGAAAGCAAAATCAGGCCTGAATTTCCCCTGCGGCTGACTGGGTCGATCCAGTGGCGACCCACATATGCCGGCCCACGATTCAGGAGGACTGGCCTTGCTGGGCTGGAGAGAGGCTGCCTTGGGTTGTGGGGTCTGTGTGCCAAGACAGCAGGCTTTCAGTGTTGGGGGGGGAGGTGTAGTACTGGAGGCTAGACTACACACACAGTGTGGGAATACGCAGCATCATTCACACATGTACACATCCCGATACTGATTTGATGCTGGTGTGCTCTGAGCCAAAGAGGTGAGAAGAGTTAAGTGTTTGCACTTTGTCCGTCGGCCGGGCAGCTCTCCTAAGCAGACTGGTTGCTGTGCCCTTAGCCTGAGCCCCCTTCTGCCATAGTCAGTGCCTGTAACGGACGCTCAGCAGATCTGATACCAAGTGCCTTACTTGTCTCAGTAACTGTCTCTCTGGAACGACCTTGGTTTCCCACTGTCACTTTGGACGCTTCTGCTCCCAGTTTCCAGACCCTCAGGGATCCGCTTGGGTTCAGCCTGGTCCCGTGTCGACATGGTCTGTACAGCTCGGGAAGGGTCCGAAGCCCCAGCGACTTGAGTCTGCTGGCCGCGTATAGGATGATGTGCTCACCTGTAGGGACGGAATCCCATTCCACGTCGCCCTTCTGGGAATGAGAGAGGATGCTGTCAGGATGGGCCAGTCTTTTCCTTTGGGGCCCCCCGAGACTCCGGGTTCTAACAGGACTCCTCCCTCCTTCTGCCTTTCTAGCCTAAAGCGAGAGATGCGGAAGCTCGCCCAGGAGGACTGTGGCTTCGAGGAGCCCACGGTGGCCATGGCCTTTGTCTACTTTGAGAAGCTCGCCCTCAAGGGAAAGCTCAACAAACAGAACCGGAAGCTTTGTGCCGGGGCATGTGTGCTCTTAGCAGCCAAAATTGGAAGCGACCTCAAGAAACACGAAGTCAAGCATTTAATTGACGTAAGTGGGCTGAGTCCTGATGGCTGGGGGAGCACGCGCTCTGGGTCAACGTTGGTCTCTCAGAAGAGCCTGGTCGGTGACCCTGCCTGGGAGACGTCTGATCCTTGGTACCGCTGAGGGACCAGGGCTGTGAGGTCGGCCCTTCTGCAGTGGACATCAGGCCCCACATCTCAGGCTGTCCTAGAACAGAGGGAGGAGCCACACTGACGAGACCGAAGGTCCCCAGGATTGGGTCTGGCCATAAAAGTCCATTTTCAGGCACCACAAGGGGTGAGCTTATCCTGAAAGCCACAGAAGCCACTTTAATGGCCAGGGGTCTTGTGGACGGTGTGACCCACAAAGTGCCCATCAGTCACAGGCTGCCTCCTCTTTTAGGGAAGGGCATGGGTTTGACTGAGTGCCATCTCTTTTCTTTTAAAGTAGAGCCCCATCAAAGCAAGGAAACACTGATCTTCCTGGATGGATATATGAATGCCCGTCTTAAAATTCAGTGTATTCATAGGAAATCTGAGGTACAGTAAAGCTAATCAGGAGACAGTTGCTGCTGCAAAGACACTTTCTTAGTCCCATTTCTCAAGAGGAGAGGTGTCTTAGCTCAGCTGCCGTGACCAAAGACCACAGCCTGGGCGGCTTAAACAACAGACACTGAGCAGTCGTGCAGGCTGGGAAGTCCGAGACCAAAGTGCCAGCTGCTTCGGTTCCTGGTGAGAGCCCTCTCCCTGGCTTGGAGATGGGCGCCTTCTCGCTGTGTCCCCCATGGCTCGGGGTTGGGGGTGCGGGGAGCAGGCAAGCTCCCTGGTCTCTTCTTACAAGGGCACTAATCACATCAGGAGGACCCCCACCCGCTTCAGCTCCTCTAAACCTCATCACCTCTAAAAGGCCCCACCTCCTAGCACCATCACACCGGAGGACAGGACATCAGCATACGAATTTTGGGGTGACACATTCAGTCCATAAAGGGGAGGGCACACCACACCACCGGGGCCTTGTGAGGAAGCAAGGAGAGATCAGAACTGTGACCAGGAGATTTTGCTGTGGTTTCCGCAGGAAGGAACAGGCGAGGCAGGGAAAGCAGGCTTAGGACTGGCTGGTTGGGATTGTTTCCATGGGCTCCCGGGCACAGGGCTGTCCCTACATGTCTGGGACCTGGCCTTGGTGACTAGGGCAGGTGGATGGCGGCTCAGAGTGTGACAGCCAGTTGAAGAGGTGGCTGGGTGTGGGCTCTGGATTGGTTAGTTTGTATGTGAAAAGTGCACCCACGGGCGAGTTGTCCACTCTCCCTAGGAGCCGGCTAACCCTGGGAGGGGCAGGGCCTCCAGGGTCAGCAAGGTCCCAAAATGTCAAAGCCTCAGAATACGGAAAATAAAAGACCTGGTTAGTGCAACGCCCCGCCCGTCTAGCTGCGTGGCCATCCTCGGTGCCAAAGGAGAAGCAGCAGAGAGGGCGCTAATGGAGGTGCTCCCACCTAAGAAAGAGTATGCTTTTTAAAAAACTTACACTTAAAATAATTAAAATGGTATGGTTCAGTGGTATTAAGAATATTCATAATGTTTTGCAACTATCACCACCGTCCATCTCCAGAACTCTTCATCTTGCAAAACTGGAACTCTGTCCGCATTGAACAATAACTCCCCATTCCCTGTCCCCAGCCCCTGGCAACCAACCAGTCTACTCTCTGAATCTGACTACTCTGCCCTCATATAAGCAGAATCATGCAGTATTTGTCCTTTTGCGACTGACTCATCTCATTTTGCATAATGTCTTCGACGTTCATCCACGTTGTAACATGTGTCGGAATCTCCTTCCTTTTTAAGGCCAAATAACATTCCACGGTATGTATATGCCACATTTTGTTTATCCATCCATCCATCCACGGAAGAGAAAGTATTCTTTAGGTCAGGGCTTTACTGGTTATAAGAAATGGTACAAAATCATCTAGCTCGTGCAGTAAACGCTCTTAGGAACGTGGAGGTGATCTCTGGATGCCAAATCTGAAGTGAGGATCAGTAGGTTTTCATAGAGAGGAGCTGAACTAATGCTGCTTATAATCCCTGCAAGTGTGATGTTACACATATTTAGTCACAGTTGAGAAATATATTATCCAGCAATGCTCACAGTCGTAATGCAGAATGTAAGGGTAACAATTTGACAAGCCTTTTGTGATAGCAATTAACTGAACGTAAGATCCTGCCCCACTGATAATCCGAATGCAGTCACCAACTGCTCTGGCATTGAGATTTTTAAAAAATTAAGCCAAAAGCTGAGCTTAAGCCAAAGCAGAATGTACTCCAGCAAAAATGAGGCCTTCCCTACCCACCCTCACTCTGATGGTTCTCCATTTCTGCCCCAGAAGCCCCTGCAGCTGGGAGGACCAAGAGGCAGTGCAGGAGGGGGAGCCCCTGGGCGTGGGCTCAGCCCATTCAGGTACACACGAGCTGTGCGCCGCCCTAAAAGGGAGGCGGCCTCACCAGGGCTTGGTCCTCGTGCGTAAAATGAAAGGACCAAATTGCATACAACCAGCTCACCCAGCCCTGAGCTTACCACGTGATTACTGTTGTAGATGACCTGCTGTCTTTTTCGTCTTACCTCTAAGCTTGAGTAACCTCATGTAGCAGGTAGAGCTCGAGTCTCAGCTGCACCTGAATCTCAGCATTGCAATTCACTGCCCACGTCACCTTAGACAGAAGACGTAACCTCTTGACCCTGTTTTCTCATCTGTAAGCTAGAGGTAAACATAACACTGACCTTGTAAGACAGATGAGCGATTAAGTGAAGTCACGGGATGTATGTCAGGTAGACTGCAGGTCCTCAGTGGGGTACGACTCCCCCTCCACCAGGACTGAGAGCAGGAAGCACGCCGATGCCCCCCTTTCCTCCTCCACAGTCTTGCCCATCACGGGTTTCTCTGGAAACACCCACCGGCTGATGGATACAGAGGTTACACGTGGGGAGAAAAAAACTTAGGATTTTTATCTCAAAGCTAAAAAGCTTCTGATTTTAATTCTGTTGCAGAAACTGGAAGAGAAGTTCCGGCTGAACAGACGAGAACTGATTGCCTTTGAATTCCCGGTGTTGGTGGCCTTGGAATTTGCCCTTCATCTGCCAGAGCACGAAGTCATGCCCCATTACAGACGCCTGGTCCAGAGTTCCTAGCACAGGCCTCCGAGGAGGGCCAGGGGCCACTTCCTCTGGGCGCGGGCGAGCAGCACTTACTGCTGGAAAGGCAAAAATAGAACTCGGCTGACCAAACGTTTTTCCTCTCGACATGTTTTTGTGTAGAAGCAGTACTGGGAGCTTTTCAGGGAGTCTTGTGTCTGGCCAGCAGAGATGAGCCGTGAACTGTTTACTGCTCAGCAAGGAACGGGAGCCCCGTGCAGAAGACCGCTCTCCCAGCTCTCCGCGAGCAAGGCTTCCTCGCGGCCACACGCAGACCTTGCAGGCTTGTCCCCGGGTCTTCTCTCCAGACCCATTCCAACCCAGAGCGTGAAGTCCTAGAGCAGAGGAGGGGAAGGGAATTTGCAGAAGTTGGAGGAGAGCTTCTGGAAGACACGCTCCCTATGTCAAAAGAGCGTGCCAATTTATTTTTGTATCCGCTGTTGGAAGTGCACTTTCCCCTGGGGCGTGTGGATGAGCGAGTGTGTGAGTGTGTGTGTCTGAGAGAGGCCACGTCAGCCTGCCACCCCCAAGGCCAGCCCCACCCTCTACAGAGAGACCTCAGCCTGGGGTCTGGGGCCAGGCAGACCTGCGGCAATTATTTCTAGACAATCTCTGGATAAGCACCACTCTCTGCATAACCTCCTCTGCCCTTAGCAAATGCCATTGTTTCTGTTACTGCTCCTACTGCCACCAGCGGGGCAGAGACCAGCTCTCACGGGCGGACGCAGCAGGGAACTCTGTCCCTTTCCGCCGTCACGCCCTGTGCGTCCAGCGCACCTGCGCACTTTCCCCACTGTGGAGACACTGGGGCTGGGCTCGTGGTGTGTATTCCTGTGCTCTATGTTAGAGTGCACCATAGGCACATTTATTGTGCTGGAGATATACATACATATATATATATATTATATATAAAGTGTTTTATAAAAATCCAGAATAGGGGTAAGACGCATGATTGGTGTTTTGAGGCTTTTGACAGCTGGGACAAACTGTCTTGAGCCAAGGTTGAAAGGCAGTGACTCACCATCGCCACGTCCTCAGGGCTGTTAGTGCAGAGTTTTCATTGTAACTTGTACTGACTCGCTGGGACCACCTGTACGGAGGCACCTCACCGTGCTGCCACCTCGTAGCTGCAAGACAGCGGTGCCCACTGGGGTTCACCTGATTGAAGGAAGCCTGTGGCCCCTGTAAAAAGAGAATTAAAAGATTTTATTGTTTCTGTGTACCTGGATGTGTCTGTGTTGACACGGAAGTCTCACCAGTCACCCCTTGCCCTGCATTACAGATCATCTGCCACTGGCCCCACCTCAATTTCACACACAGATTCGGAGTTTCTCACATCACCCCAGAGAGAGGGCAGCAGGGGAATCGAGTGTACCTGGCCGTAGGCAGCAGAGCCTGAAAGAACCCGACAGTCACACAGGTTGGAGGAATTCACTGGGTGGCCGGGGAGAGAGCAAACGGGGCTCTCACCTTCTCTGTAGTGGATGTGATGGAGTTTAGTCCGACATATCTTGCTAACACACTTCCTCGGCTGGATTCATCTCTTTGGCTCGATAGATCAATTCAGATTGAGGAGGCACCTACTGTTCTTGAGGTAAACTGGGAGGGAAACACAAAGTGTTTACAACGTCTCCATCACCCAGATTACTGCATGTCCTTAAGCTTCCTCTGCTGGTATCTGTCGCCTGCAGCTTCCTGGTGAGTGCCTGGCGGGTGGAAAGCCTTTCTGAGAAGTGGGGCCATTGGTATCTAGAAATTTCCTGCAGAGCTCCCCGCCATCTATCTTCCTCGAGTCTCCTGCCAAGCTCGGGGACATTCGATGGGTGACACAGGCCACCGGCCCAGATGTGGGGACGCCAGCATCCTGCATCCTTCCTGCATCTTAAAATCAGGCTGATGTTCTCGGGTTTGGGGCAGTTTGGTTTTTAGCCTTTATGAGGTGGACTTAAGAAACTGTGTCCCTTTTTTTTTAAGGCTTACTGTAATTTAAAGGTCTGTTTTGACCTGTGGGTTCGTTAAGTGGGGAGTTTTACTGTTTTTAATTTAGTTGGGAGGGGGGCTGAGAATGAAAGATTTTGTCCAGAGGTTTCCTTTTCTCCTGTCCACAACATGAGCTTTCTAAAGGCAAAGTGTGAGGTGGACGCCGGGGGACTGCGGTCAGTCCTAGGGCCTCCCTGTTGCTTCCCCAGCCTTGGCCTTCGGCAAGGAGTGTCCGAGGCAGCCGAGCCTGTGTGGGAAGAAGGCAGCCCCTCAGCAGACTGTTCTAGAAGGCCCCGAGGGTCTGCCCTTCCACCCTCTACCGCACGGGGCAGGTTCGGGCCCCTTGCGAGCCCCACCCCGCCCCGCCCAGGGCTGCCTGGACCCTCTGCAGCTCTCCCTGAGCACGGAGGTCTGGGAAGCCCAGCACAGCCACGGCTCTCCCAGACTGGCCTGGCGAACCTGACCGTGAAGTCGGCTTAAAGATAGAAACCAAAGGCATGGATGGTCTGGCGCAGCCACCCGGTCCCAGAGCAGTGGGCCCACTGCGTGCCCTGCCCAGGAAGGGTCGGTCCCCCGCCCCCCCAGAGGCCTTGGGGTCTCAGCCCAGTGACATTTAGTAGAAGTCACTGCTTTCCCTTCTCCACCCCCCCATTCAAACCTTCATTAAAGCAAGAAATCCACACCAAATGCCAAGCTGTTTTCCTTGGCTTTCTTTTTTCCTGATCAAATATTCCTCTATTCTTTCCATCCTTCACCCAGCAGGCCCACTGGGGGCCACCCCTTACTGTGCCACAGGCCCTGCCGTGCTGCTGCGGGAGCAGGGCGCTGGAGGTGCCTGTCCCTTCTCCCCCCGCAGCAGGCGGGACCGCTGACTGCCCCTGCTGCTCAAGCCCTTATCTCCCCCGCAGACATTTCCGGCTCAGCGCTGACCGCCCGCCCTCCCCCTCCGCTCGCCCTGCCTGCTCCACAACTCATCGGCCCTGAAGCCTCGTCCCCCTTGCAGTCTGCAGATGCACAGGGGCAGGCTGGAACACAGCACATTTGAGCCAGGCAGTCTTGTGACCTGTGAGTTGTGTTCTTTGTCCAGTGATAGAAGAAACTCTTTAAGGAGAGAGGTTTGTGGGGGGAGCATCCCAGGGGCTCACCTCCACCAGGGACAGCCTGAGTTCATCTCCCAGGGGCTGTTGGGACCATTTAGTTAAGGACAGTGCTGGCCAGGTCACAGCAGGGCCAGGTCGAGTGCTGAGGGCCGGACAAGGGAAGAAACATCAAGACTCAATCTGGAGTCACATTTTGTCAACGCCAACTTAAAAGCGGCTTCCAGGAGTGCAACTGCAAGGCAGAACGAGGCAAAAACCATAAAAGAAACATAGTAGTCGAAGGGAACGGTCCTCTTACTGCCAAAGGAACCCAAAGCAGAATGCGGGGGTGCTGGCTCCGAGAGCCCCGCTGCGTCGAGGGCCATTCAGACTTCTAAATGTTCCAGAAAGCCTGCAAACATGAGGCTGGCTGAACCATGAAGACACACCTGGCGAGGATGGCGCTGGCCTCTAACTCGTCTCCCGCTACCATCGTCCTGCTCAGGGTGTGGTCTGAGGACTAGCAGATCAGCTAAGGGGCTTTGAAAAGTAAGCAGATGATCACAGTGAAGAATAATACAGCTGGGGAGGGGTGTGGTCCACCTGCACTGGACCCATCTGTTCCTCATTGTGCGTGTATGGCTTTTCGACGGTGGGGCAGAACGAGCACAAGTTCCCTTTGCCCCCCTGCTCTGCGTGTTCCTCGGCTGCTGTCCCTCCTGTCAGTGCGTGACTAGGAAATGCACGTTTGTTTTGCTCTAAGGCTAAGCCAAGGACACCTGGGCAGGCCGTCAGCTGGTGGGGAAGCTCACATCACAGAGTGGATCCAAGGAATGGCTTAGGGATTAGGAGCTGTCCGAGGCTACGCGTGCCTCAGCCCCCAAACATCACGTGCAGAACTCAGGTCCTTGTCACACGTGCCGAGAGGCACTTTCATGGTCATTAGCTGCCACTCTAGACCACAGGGTTCAAGAGGGCCAGAACGGCATCCACCACGTATCCCCAGGCACCCAGCACAGTGCCTGGCACATGGGATTTACCAACTAAATACTGGTTGAGTCTCAGGAACCATCACAAAACCACCGCCGCCCTGGGCGGATTGTCCTGTTTGCAGCTCTGAATCAATTCTCTCCTCAGGTCTCACCCTACAGACCACACCTCGCAGGTGTCCTTGCTCGCTGGCTGCCAGCCAGCTTCTGCCAAGAAGCACTGAGAGGAAGTGGGAGTGGGATGGAAACCAGGTCCAGCCAAGTGTGGTCCACCGCCCAGTCCCCACCCATCCAAGGAGCCACTAGCCCCGGGGTCTCAACACCTCTTCTTAGTCCCTTAACCTGTCCACACCTCCACAAATAGTCCCCTCACTGCCCCTATCGCAGGAGACACACAGCCGGTTGGCAGAGCAGGACAGGGTGTCCCATCAAGCATGGGCTGTCCGGGGCTGTCTGTGCATCCAAAGCATCCTGGGAAGCAAGAGGAATGGTCCCACGAGAGCATCAAGAATGAATGGAGGATGGGAGGGTAGAGCTTAGTCGTAGAGTGCATGCTTAGGGTCCTGGGTTCAATCCCCAGTACCTCCATTAATAAACAAACAAACAAACAAACAAACCTAACCTCCCCTCAAACCCCCCCAAAAACCAACAAAAAAGAATGAATGGAAAAAGTCAAGATCACATACCCTTTAAAAAAAAAAAAAAAAGGCAGTTTGGTGACAATGAACCTGATCCTGAGGCAGCCTGCCCTGCCTACAGGTCCTTCCCTCAAAACCTCGGAGTTCTTGGTCGTTTCTCTAACGAGACGACTGAAATGAAAATTCAGTGGGTCCAGGGGGGAGGCTGAGGGCAGCTTCTGCCAGAACTGCTCACTATACATTTTTTTTTAACCCTGGCTTTAAAAAAAGGAAGCAGATCACCCTGCAGGCATATCTGTGAGTCCCTGGTGAAACCTATAGCCTGCTTTATGAGATTCAAAACCAGATATAATTCTTTTCCTAAGGCAGCTGCCTCCTCCCATGAGCCCTGTGCCACAGGGCAGCTGGCTGCTGGAGCCCTGGGGTGCAACAGGGGATGCAGCTGATCCCCTCAGAGGACTGGGGTGTAGAGTGGGTGAGGGCTCCCTAGAAATCCAGAGGAAATGGGACAGGCTCTGTGGAGGACGAGGAGGGGCGGTCGGAGCTGCAATGCAGAGGCAGCAAGAACCTACCTGCCTGGGACCACCTGCAGGAGAGGAGAGGGTGGTGGGAGGCCAGAGCCAGGTGGATGTGAGGGAGGGACAGGGGTGCAGGGACCCAGCTCTTGAACTACCTTTACCTGGTGGAGGCGGGCAGGTGGTCACCTCTTGGAAGGGGATCACTGTAAGGAGTTGGGAGAGGCCCGTTAATACCTGGAAATCCTACTTCACCCTGACTTCCAGACACTCTCCCACCTCCCTCCCCTTTCCCTCACAAGGTCACTTTCCTGCAGGCTTTTTTGGGGGAAAGGTAAGGACACGAGGGGCCTGAAGCCAGCACCCTACCCATTGAGCGTCACACAATGACGGGGGCGCAGAGACATTTCCAAGGAAGGGCTTTCTGGTCAATGAACCCCCCAAGTAGCGCCAGCCAGCGTTGCATCTGCCTCTGAATTGTTTGCATCCGGGAATTCCAGGCCCCACCCACCAGCCTGGCCCTAGTGGGACTGGCCCCGCCCTGGGCTGCGGGGCTCAAGGTGAGAGGCTGGGAAGGGCTGGGACTCCCTGTCCTTGTCTGTGATGGGACCCTAGACGTGAGGAGTTTGGGTATCAGAAGGCTCGGAGAGATGACAGGGAAGTGGCTTTCTGCAGTGATCCGCCCAGGGCCCTGATTCCACTTCCTGCTCCCAGCCGGTCTCTGGTTCCAGCCAGAAGTCTCCTGATTCCTGTGGCATTTCGCTCATTCACTCACCCCTACCCATCCCCAGGGAGCCACTGTGGCTCCCTTCTTGTCCCCACTGTTGGGCAGACACTGGCACTGACTGCCCCTCGGGGACCCAGGACCTGGGAGAGGCGGCAAATGGGCTCTGGGTGCCTTGCTGCTCCTTAAACCCAAATTACCCCCAGGTGCTGACCCCACGAACTCGACGAGATTGCAAGGCCCCGGTGGCATCCAGGCTTGGGTGATGTGAGGTCAGCTACTGCCACGAAGAGGGAGTTCCACGCCCACCAAACTCACCTGGACAGCTGTCCCCGCAGGAGGCCCTTGGAGGATGCTCTCCGCATGGGCCACTTCTCTCCCTCTAAATGATGCCCGAGGGGCCACGTGAGATGAGGCCTGCGAAGAGCCCTCAGATTTAAACACGAAAACATCACTGAGGCCCTTAATGAGCGCTGCTTCCCCAGGTGCCTGGAGTCAGGTTGCGGGCTAAGGGATCAGGAGGAGGTGAGGAAACGGCATCAGCAAGCGGAGACTTTCCTTTAAGAAGCGTCGTGTGACCGGGAGGAAAGAAAGGGCTAGGGCAGAAGCTGGAGGCTGAGAACCAAACCCTCTCACCCCCACACTGGGACAGAGGGGACTGAAACCACACCTTCCTGCCCGCATTCACAGGACGCTGCTCTTACACCGTCTGCATTATCACTTCTCTACCCTTTGGGGACTGTCCTCCTGGGCAAATAGTACGATTGTTTACTAGAAACTTCCCCCAAGACAACTTTTCCATGGAAAGCACCTCCAGGTGGTGCCTGAAGAGCCTTTGAGTCCCTCACCTCGCCGTCTCCGCCGATGTGGGACCGTGGTAGCCTGACTGTTACCCAGTCCTAAGTCCCACCCTGAGTTACCCACCTCACACGCAAATTCTGCTTCTTGGTAAAGTTCTGACCTTGTCTTTCCAGCTCCGAAAACCGGGCGCTGCTGTTCTCCCGTCCGTGCCGGGCCAAGTGGCGGGGCCCTCGGCTTTGTCTTATCGCTGGGTGTGCTGGGGACATTTGAGGAGCCAGCTTATGACAATGTGGCTGAAGAAAGAAGGGTGTTTAAAGCCAGTTGACAGGGAAAAGTCAAACAACCGAGAGAGGTCAGGTCAGGTTCCTGAGGAGGCAAGAGGGCCTGGAATCAGAACGAGCAGAGGCAGCGGGATTACTGCTGAGCTGCAGAGGAGGTTCTTCTCAACTGTGAACAGCGCGGAAGAGAAGTGCCCACGTGAGCAGGTTTGTCCAGATGAGATTGGGAAAATGACAGTTCTCACCTGACAGCTCTGTTTTCCCTTTAAAAGGGTGAAAAGTGGGGAGGGGTCGGAAGAGAGTGAAAAGTGTTTGGAATAGTTCTCATGGAGGTGAGGGAAGTGAACCAGCCTGAGAAGCCGTCCTTGGACATGTAAGTGCTAAGAGATTTTAAAGTCACTTTAGCTCACTGTCACATTCCATTTCCTCGGACACCCCAAGGCTGCCACAGACAGCCAACCCTAGGGAAAGTCCTGGATGATGAGAAGGAGCAACAGTAACATTTATGGCTTCTGATGTGCTGGGCGCCAAGATAAGTATCTCACATTTGTAGATGGTCTCTACATGGTATACATACGTGCATATGTACATATGTGTGTGGTGCGCGCACACACACACACACACATCACGTACGTACATACGTAACTTCTTCCCATTTAGGTATTTCCACAAACCTATGAGGGGATGAAATTACCTTTCCCATCTTAAAGACAGGAGAATTGGGGCTCAGCGGGATTCAGTTCCTCAACTCCAGCCTAGAACCACCTGCCCAGGTGGCTGCTGACCCCAACAGAGGCAGCCGTGGACCTGCCTGACCAAGGGGGCTGGAAAGACCACAGAGGTAAGGGAGGTGGAGAACTCTTAATAATGAAGAATCAGCTTCAGAATGAAAGCAAAGAATGAAAATAAATTCTGTGCCTGTCTGGTGCTCCCGCTGGAGGCAAAGTTGACCAAAGGGAACTTGAGAGTCCCCGGCGGGGGGGGGGGGGGACACAGAACAAGTCAACAGTCCATCCCCCTCCCTGCCCCTTCTCTCCCCTCTTCCCTCACCCCCTCAGGTATTCACAGGCTCTCAAGTCTCTTGGGGCCATCTCCCTACCTCAAGCACCATCACTGAGCCCACCCATGGGCCCCCAGGTGCTGTCCTCAATGTGCCAAAGGCCTGTGTTTTCAAGGAAGTGCGAGAAAACCCCTCCCTCCCTCTCAGGGTCACCTTTGATCCCACCGCTCGGGGCCCCCAGATCTAGAATGCATCTTGTTTGATTTATGCCTCAGAAAGCCCTCTCACCACAGGCCTTAGACACACGAGTCCCTGAGGGAGGTGTGCGTGAGTGCATCTGTGTGTGTGAGCCAGGGTGCGAAAGAGCACGTGTGAATGAATGTGTGCATGTGTGAGGGTGTGTAGGGTGTGCAGGGTTTGCAGGGTGCAGGGAGGAGCAGCAGAGGGTGGAAACTTAACAACATTATGTATTTTCCTCATGACCCCTTTTACCTCACTGACTCACAGAGACAGGCTGCCCACAGACCTCAGGCTGCACCGGGTTGTTCTGGCCCCACAGGACCGGTCTGGTTCCAGCTCACCTTAAGCCAGGGCCTCTGCTGTTGAGGCAATATTCACTTGTCCAGCTTTTGACCTAAAACTGGGCGGGCACCTTGGGGCTGCTCCAGGAATGTGGACCCTGCCCTCTGCGGGTCAGTGAGACAAACCTGAGGCCCACGGTGACCTCGATGCACTATGGCTTCCCCGTCCGACCAGAGCACGAGCTGGGGTGCAGGGTGAGAACAGCTGGACTCAAGGCAGGAAGGATAATGCAGGGGCGGGTTGTCCTCACAGGCCCTGTTCTGTTCGATCAGGAGGAGTGATTTGTTTGTTTTGTTTGGGAATTTGATGGGGACAGGGACACCCACGCCCCAAGGCCAAGGTCACGCAGCCCAACTCTTGGAGGTCAAGGCAAGGAGGATGGGCATTTTTTCAAAAGTGCCCACCTTGGTGGGCTGCTTTTCAGATGTCTGAAAACAAGACTTTTGGTAAGAATAAAGGCCTGAGAGACAGAGACATACAAATACATGATTCTACTTACATGGGGTCCCTACAGTAGGCCAATCCATAGACACAGCAGGTGGAATGGAGGTTACCCAGGGCCAGGGGCTGGGAGGCGGGGGAATAGAGAACAGGGAGGTCTTATTTAATGGAAGCTGAATTTCTACTTGGGATAATTAAAAAGTTCTGGAAATGGACAGTGGGGATGGTTGTACACACTGTGAAGGTACTTCATGCCACTGAATTGTGCACTTAAAATGGTTAAAAATGATAAATGTCATCTCATGTATCTTTCAAATAATAAAATTTTAATTAAAAAATAAATTTTAAAAATTTAAAAATAAATTTTATAAATAAAAAAATAATACAGGGCTGAGGAGGCAAGAGCAGCTGCGGGGGAAGGCAGCAGGCCTGGGGCGGGATGGGGCCCGAGGCTGGGGGGAGAACGCTGGAGGCGGGGCTCCGGCACACAGCGTCAGTGCTGCTCCAGTTGCAGAGTTCCTCCCCTGCTATTCACAGCTCAGTCCCAATGTGTGCACTTGAAGGGATTTGAAATATAGGACTTGACTGTTTCCCAGCTGGCAGGTCCTACCAGGGCAGCTCCGGTCCTAGCCGGTCCCTTCCTGCCCAAAGCACCGTCCACCCTCCCTTCTCTGTTGCTCCCTGGTGACTGCAGGACCCACACGGTCAGCTGCAGCTCTGTTCCCTCCTTTCCCAGAGTGGCAGCCGAAGACGCAGGACTGTCCCTCACTAATGCTATGGGAATCATAAAACCCTGCAGGACCCCAAGTGCTCAGGACAGGGGGTCTTTCAAAAGGTCCTTCTGCTCTGCTTTTCCTCCCATTTCTTCTCTTCTGTACCCATCAGCTATTGATACAATATTGCTGCACATCAAGTCACCCCAAATCGTAGTAGTATAAACTAACAGACATCCATTATTTCTCAAGAGCCTCGGGGTCGTCTGGCCCGAACCTAGTTCCCCTGAACCCGAGCAGGCTCGTTTATGTGACTGCCGTCAGCTGAGGGCAACTGCCCCGGGATGGCCCCAGCTGGGAGGACTTAGTGCTGTTCTATGAGGTCTCTCACCCTCCAGCAGGCTAGTCGGGGCTTGTTCTCATGCTGGAAGTGGTCAAAGAAAACAGGCATCAGGCAAGGAAAACCACGCCAGACTATTGCACTAGAGGTCAAGACAACTGTAGGAGGAGGCAGAGATTGAAGGCTACTCTGAATATAACAGGCAGCTGGGGATTTATAGCCAATGGGCAGGGCGAGGGGGTCAGTGGATGGAAAATTACCAAGAGGAACTTGGTTAGGTATCAAGGGTGGGGGGGATTCTTGCTAAACTGGCTTGGCGGGATTCTTGCTGAACTGGTCAAGAAGAGGGCTCAGAAGAGAAGCCTGGAACACAAGTGGAAGTGTCCAAGGCTTCTTAAGGCCTTAGCTCAAAATTGGCAGGGTCACTTCCACTGTGTTCATTAGCCAGAGCACGTCACAAGGCTGGCGCAGGTCCAAGCAGTGGGGAAATGGCTCCATCCCACTGCAAATGGCCTGGGCACTGGGAAGTGTGGGACATTGAGGCCACCTTTGCTACTCTCTTCATGGGAAGACCCTCTTCCGCTGACCAGGACCATCAAGTAAAGTGTGAAGTCCTGCATGCTCCCTGTGTCCTGACTTAGCTGGTAACCTGGCTGAGCATGAAGGCTTACCTGCACTTGAACAGAAGGACCAGAAGATGCCAGAACTGGAACCCAGGTAACCTAGTGACTCAGTACGGATGAGGGTGTCACGGCTGGGGCCAGGACCTGGATACGGCAGTTCACAATGATGCTCTTTGGCTCTGCCTCCTGGTCCACGTCCTACCTGTGTGCATGAATCTGTTCTGCCAGAGGGCAAACCCTCAAAAGGCCATGTTTGTTCTCTCCTTCTTCCCAGGAGAGAGTGCTTTACCTAGAGAACATGTGATAAGCCATCAACACACACAATTATAATGATAGGTTTAACTCCATTGGACCTTCAAGACCCCCAGGGAGACAGGACAGTTCTGGGAGCTGAAAGCTTAAAGTAGTTCTGCCCTGCTGGATAGTGGTGACCACACCTCCTCTGCCCTGTCCAACTGCACCACAAACGGGGCACCCAGACCCTTGGTTTCCCAGAGCACAGCCAACACCAGGCTGTCTTGCGTAACAGACTTTACTGAAGGCCTGAGGATCACAGAGGGCACCGGCTGGAAAATGGACCTTAAAGTGGCCACCAAGTTCTAGAAAAGTATGGAACTTCCACTCCTGCTGCCTCTCTCTGGAGCGCCCTTACCCACTTCCAGGTGCTGGGGGTCCCCTCTTTCCACCCCCAGATTTCCCCTGCCCCATGCTCAGGACTCCTGCCCCACCCCCAGACACAGATGTGGCTGTCAACATCTCTCTCCTTTGCTTCTTCCCTGGGTCCAGTGTACACAAACAGGTCTAGGTTAACAATGACCAACCGAGACATCATGGAAGTCAAATGCATCCAAATTTTCTAGTAGCCCAATTTTAAAAAGGCAGAAAGAAACAGGAGAAATTAATTTTGATCATATATTTTATATAACCCCATATATCAAAAATATTATTTCACATGCAATCAATGAATACAAAATGATTATGAGATTATTTTACATCCTCTTTTTTTATACTAAGTCTTCGAAATCAGTGTGTGCTTAGACTTCCAGCACATCTGGATTTGGGCACACCCCCTCTCAGGGCTCTACAGCCACATATGGGACACCCGACAGGACAGGGCAGGTCTAGAAGGAGTTGCATGGCCCTCCCCATGCAGAGCAAAGTGGCCTGGAGGCTGGTAGATGTCTGGGCCTGTGTTTAAGGTGCAAGAACTCACTCCCCGAGGCTAACAACCTTTTCTGCACAACTCTCCTGTCCAGGTCAAAGAGAAGAGAAAGAAAGGCAAACTACCAAAAAAAAAAAATGGTTTATTTTCCCTTCTATCCACAGCAGACTGGTAACCATACCCAATCACACAGAGCCTTGCCTCTCTTGACAGAAAGCATATTCTTTATTTGGACAAATGAAAAACCAAAACACCCTGGGTTTCGCTTGGGGCCAGCAAGGACATGACCCAGACAGGACATGAGCAAACGGATCATTTCGGGTAAAAGGGAGTGCTGGGGTTACCTGGAGATTCACCACCTGGGGGCCAGGGCCCAGAGAGCCACAGAAAATGAGAGCTCAGGAGACTGCAGTCATCTGGACCAGCCCCTTGAGTTACAGAGCCCTGGGCTCACCCTGTGTTCAGAGTTGAGCACATGAACTTGGGCATAAAAGATAGTGGTTAAAGCTTCAAGCAAAAAGCCCAATAAGAAATGGAAGGTGAGGGAAACAGGATGCTACATTGAAGAAACACCTTATCCTCTGCCTCTTGCTGGTGTCAAAGTAAAAAGACCTGAAAGTTTAAGAACAATGGGCCTCTAGAATGCAGTTTAAAAAAAATCACCCAAACAAAAACAAAAATCTTTGCTAGAGATTCTCTTTTTGAAAAAAGGTCTAACACTTTTGCAAAAGTTTTTGAGGTCAGTCCTGCTGGGAACACCAGACCGGACTTGTTAACTGTGCATGGCTCTTTCCAGCCTTAGGAATCTCCATTTGCTTGAATGACACTTGGAAAGACAGGCGTAAGATGACATTTGGTCAGATGCCACTTTCCACAAATGGAGAACTGGCCTCAGTTGTACAGAGAGGTTTGTGGGGGCAAAAGAAGGAAAATTCTAAACCCAGATTTTCTATTTGATCCTCAGTAGAAAGTTTGACATCTCAGATTAAGAGCAAAATGAAACTATATATATATACGTGCAAAGGTCACTCTGAACATCTTTACCTTAAATGACAAGCAGAGACCAGGAGAAGAGCCAATCATACTATTCCATTCCTATTCGCTTTGTTTTGTTCCTTTTTCCAACAACTTGGAGGAAACATGCAGGAAGAATGGCCTGACTGAGCTGACCTCCCGGGCTTAGGAGCCCTTCCGCTCTGAGAAAACCAGCAAGGCCTCTCTCAGTCTTCCCAGGACCAAGAATGAACGAGGCTTGTTTCACAGATGCTGAAGATGGTTCTCCATCGCCAACACTGGTGTCCAACACTGCAGGGCCTGGGTCCTCCCTGGCCAAGACTCACTGGACTTTGTTACCTTCTGTGTCTCAAAATGACCAAAACTGACACCTGGCAAAGTAGTAAGGTATTCAGAAACCTATTATGAGCAGAAATATATGGAGTTAGACCTTATTTTCTTAAACCTTCATTGTAGATTCAGAAGCAAATGACCACCTCACGTAAATTCATTTCTTTGGACTTCCATAAAGGCAAGGCTTAGAGTTTAAATCCAATTTTTAATCTGGTCTTATACTTCAGCATCCAATGATTTGAAACCTCCTCTGGAAAATCAGGAAATTAAATAGATTATGAATATAAATATGTGTTACATATTTATTTTATCCATCACTGCTTATTAACCCTATTCCCTGTGATAATCACTAATATCAAGTTCACCTAGCGGTAGACACAGAAAAGTGTGCAGAATTCAACGCAACACACAACAACAAAAAGACTTCAGTACTCACTCTGGAGAAACAGTGTCCCTGCTGGTGCTCTTACTTGGCCGGGAACTCCCATTTAAACCCCTTCCCCCGCCCCAGGGGAGGTTCTCACAAGCAATTCTTTCCGTGCTGCTAAGTGGGTGAGTGTGGGTTCTAGGCAAGCCAGCACGACAGCAAAGAAAGGATGTCCCCAGAGGAGTCTCCAAGGGCGTAAAATTCACAAAAGAAAACTAAAATGGCAACAAAATACCTTGGGCCCACTACCAGGTAGCGAAAGCTTGTTTGGTGGAGGGTGTTTAATAAGGCGACCTGCACGGCAATGATGGTGGGCGGAGCCATCCGCATGCAGGTGAGACCCTGCGTCTGTTCCCGCACAGCTGGGCACAGCTGGGCACAGCCAGGCCAGCAGGACCTGAGGGACCCTCTCCACGCAGTCCGTTCTCAACAGCAGCCCAGAGACCCCCAGAAAGAGTTCTCCTTGACACAGGGAGCAGCAGCGTCTCACCAGCTGTGCTTTCTTCCTTCCATCGCCCCGACAGGGCGCTCCGAAGCCCAGGGCTGGGCTCTCCCGCAGCAGCCCTGGAGTCCCCTCGTCCTGGGCTTAGGAGCCCTTCCGCTCCGAGAAAACCAGCAAGGCCTCTCCAAGTCCGCTGAGCAGGAGGCTGTGAGAAATGCAAGAGGTCAGCTTTCCACTCCCTGGAGCCTGGAGGCTGTGGACGCACGGAGCTGCCTGGTACCCACAGACCGCAGGGCAACGGATGCTCCCTCATCCTGCAACCGAACCTCTCGTCCCGGCCCACCCCACCCCACTTCGAGGTCAGGTCAGGGACTGTCTGGGTCGCCCGGAAAACCTCAGCTCTGCGGGGGGAGGGGAGTGGGTGCAGGGTGGCTATACTTTCCCTCAGGGAAGAAGGTGACGTGTCCCAACCGTCCTGACCAGGAGAAGGTGACTGCACTTCGTTAATGCTCTCCAGTGAAAATACAGAGAAGGGCTTCCCACAGAGCTGCCTGGTGCTCTCCGCTACAGAGGGTGGATGGATATGAAACCATGCAGGTATCCATAATCTCATTATTAAGCTGTTAATCTCTGAATCCTTTTATTTCATTTAGACTAACAGAACATTTAAAGGCAAAATACTAATGGGGAATCATGAATTTCCCATGAGAACAGAAAGAAATATGGTCACTGATCTGCAAATAAAAGCATAGCAGAACTGAAGATTGTGAGAAAAAAAGGAGCTGGGTATCTTAACATGCCTAAAATGTAACACATCCAAAGGTCCACACATTTTCCACATTAAACTTCTCAGTAGACAACCTGGTGTCAGTCTGAATCCCCTGTTATCCCTCCCAAAGAGCACTTGTGAGGGCGGGGCCATGAAGTCAAGATTATGACAGGGTCTCTGATGATAAAATGCTCTTGTTCAGAGGTGCCAACAGCCCTTTCAATCCCACCTTCTCCTTTTGTTCTCCCATTCATCCATCTGTTTCCCACTCCTCCTATATACCCACACCCAACACACACACTGGCTAAGACACCTCCGTATTTCTAACATGTATCTGGGGCACCAAGTGTATGAAACACACATTAAGTTGTGCACATCACATTCCTGGTGAAAAATGTCACCAATGTGGGTGACGCTGACATAAAGATAACTTGGACCATGGACCATGGACCACTTCCAGCACAGGAAAGCATCAACTACTTGTGTGAATATAAAACAATAAGCTGAGTTCAAACAGTGCTCGGACGTTCGTTAGCTACATAATCCCGTGCACGTGATTCAGCTCAGTTTCCTCAGCTGGACCACAGGAGACGGTTACCTCTAACAGTCCTGTGAGGCTTAGGAGGACACACTTGAAGCAATCTGCCCCCGTGTGTGGACTACAATGGACAAGCTGTAAAATACTATTCCTTTCCCATCGATTGCCCTCCCAGAGCAGGGATCCCTTCCTCACAACCAGCTAGCTTCCCGAACGCTGCTTGAAGACTCCTAATAAAGGACACATCCTGCTTTGCAAGGTAAGCTCCAGCCATGGCATTCAGGCATGCATCTACAGGCATCTTACTCATGGAAGGCCCTGGGCACGTGGTTCCTCCCTCCAGGAGGAAGTCTTGCCTCAAACTGACCCGACAGCTGCTTCTTACATCCTCGCCGGGAGCTACTCTCTAGGGCAACAGAGAACAAATCTACGTCTCTATCACCCACCTGTCAACCCTAGAGAGTGGAAAAATGCTCTGAACCACCCCCACCTCCTCTCCCTGGTGATTTAAGGCCTCTCTCTGGGTGAGGACAGACAGGTGCTCGTCAAGCAGCCAGTCCCTGAGGAGTGGGCTGGGAGGACGTGCCCAAGCCCAGCTAACAATGGGGAAGGGGCGGAGAGGGGCACGAGGGAGATGTCTGCCTGATTTCTTAAGCTCCAAGTTGGAGTGGACTTTCCTCTTTCCCATAGAATTATTATAACTAGTGACAATAAGTCAGTGAATTCTCTTGAATGCACACTGAACTCGTAACAGCGCTGCTGAAGCTTGTCTACATTATGAACCAAATACATTTCTGAGGACTTCCCTAGACCTGTAATCATCATCTCTAGGATTGCTTCTGGGATAAACTGGGGCCCAAGTTCCAAAAGACCATATTTTGAAACATGACCCATTTGTGCTTGTTCCTGGTCAAGTTCAGGGGCAGACCCCGGTGCTGGCGGGTTCTACCACCCCTTCTCTTTGGCTGAAGATAGAACCGGGAAAGGGAAGCCATTAATCTCATACACAGGCTCACTTCTAAAGACCTGGCTTTTCCTTCTAAGCGGATCTGATTTTCCCTTCAACGTCCCTTAAAAAACGCACACACCGTCTTCCTAACCCCCGGGCAAGCGCAGAGTCACGGTGACCTGATGCAAGATCTGTACAGAACTGGCTTTGGAAGAGTTTTATCTCTGCAAATGTAACAGGGGGCTCAGTCACTTCCACCAATCCTCCTTAATCACCAAGGAGAAGAACAGGGTATCGGCTGGCTCGTTGCCACCCTCACTCCCGTAGCCTTAGAACAATGCTGAAGTGCAGTAACCTGGCCTTTCATCCCTTTGGCTTAGCGATTTAATGAAACACCAAGCGGCTTAGGGAATGCTGACATGAAAACAAACCTGGTTCCGTTTACTGTGAAGACAGCCGGGGAGGTGAGCTTTGATGCTGTTTTCTAAACAGCGGGAGACACTGACACGCAGTGCAGGAATCTTAATAGCATTACAACTGTTTAAGTCAGAGCTTTACTGAACTGTTTGCAAATCTTGTAATCCCCATCTTTCCTGAAGTGAACAAACTTCATGTAACTAAGGCATAAACATCAGATTGCAGAGCAGAGCCGTCCAGAAATAGCCATCACTAGCTTCTCTTCCAGGCGGTTATTTTCAGCATCTCTCCAGTCCTTCTCTTTTCTCTCATCGGGAGCCAAAGGCCCCATCTCAATTTTACATTTATTATGCGGTGATTCAATGAATGCCTATGGTACCCACCAGATGGAGGACACAGACTGTGTCCTTTTCCCAGCTGGAGGCCTCGCACTTTCAACACCCAGTAAATATTTGCTCAATGAGTAAAGGAATTCTTATACCTGCTCCCCCTTCTCCCATCTAGATTCCAAACTGTTTTTTTTTTTTCTCTTTTCCTCTTTTCCAAAACTAATGGACCGCTCCCTTGGGAACTTGCTGAGTGATAGACTGTTCACAATCCGATAAATGGTAATGAGCATTGTTACTTAGAAGGCCCTTCTTAGCACTTCAAAGAGGGGGTTTCAAATTTTTAATTCAGATGGAAACTGGATCAAATTCAGACACTGTGTTCCTAGGTGTATTTTAGGGTGTGTTGGGGGAAATTCTTTCTTCACCCCTGAATTGATTCTTCCTACAAATAGACTTGGGCAGTCTCCAGGCAATCCCCGAAAATTAAAGGCATAGATATCTTTACTCAGAGATGATGCAAGATCATTTTCTAAAGACTGTTGGTGTTGCTGAAGTTGGGACTAGGATCAAGTTCAAGCGATCCTCGTGCTGGTAACCCAGGACCAATGACGGGTTCGCTGAATAATGGGCAAAGGAGAGAAGGGGGTCACGAAATCCTACAAAGAGCCTGTGTTTTGGTTATTCCTTTCTCTCCTTGTACCTAAACTATTTCACAGAGAGGAGCGACTCTCCTAATCTAAAGAGGAGTCAAAGAGGAGGCACCCACAACTAATTCTACTCGACAAGGACACTGCTCAGGGTTCCGAATCTTTTTCTTTTGTATCTGTTCCTTGGACGAAACTTTGGAATAGAGGGCATTCATAGTGATACATACCCTAAAATGCTGTTAAGTTAAAAATGAATAACTAAACATTAATCTGGATATTTAAATTACCTTGCAATAGATTGTTTTTATAATTAAAAACAAGATAATTAGCTGGACAGGAGCAGTTGCTTTTAATTAAAGGCTTTAAAAGTTGACCAATGTTGGGGGCTTGTTAAGTTTATAATTTTTCTTGGATACATGGCTTAGAAGTTTGGACCTGTTGATTAATGCCAGGCATTAAAGGTGAATGAAGGGGAGCGCTCAGCCGGCAGGTAGGTGGAGAGTGCACACCTGTGTGGTCAATGCTGGTGGCTGGACACAGAGAGGGTGGGGGCGCTGCTGAGGACTTGACCCTGGAGCCAATCCAAATCTCTGATTAGGAGATAAGCAAGTTCCTTAAGACCTTGCTGCAATTTCAAATGCCATTTCTCCACTAACCGCCACAAACTTTTAGATCCGTGAATCCCCAATTGGGGCGATTCTGCCCCCAAGGGAACCTCTGGCAATGTCTGGAGACGTTTTTGGTTGTTACAACTGAGGAAGGTGGCTACTGGCATCCAGTAAGGTGGGGCTCAGTTTTGCTGCTAAAAATCCTACAAGGCATAGGATAGCCCCTCACAACAAAGAATGATCTGACCCAAAATGTCAACAGTGCTGACAGTGAAAAACACTACTTTAGACAATGAGCGATTTTGTGCATCTAAGCTGTTGCCCACCCAAGAAGGTGGATGAGGACATGTGCCCTCGTGTCCTAGATGGAGACCTTGCTAGGGTCACAGACTGTGTCTGTAGCCTCAGAGCCTGGCAGGCACTTGTGGAATGAATGACCACACAGGCAAATAGAGGGAGGCCATCAGCCGAGTCGGGGTCCTCAGCCTCAGCCCGCCTGCTGACTCGGAGAGCCCACGTGAAGGGCAGCCTCTTCCCATTTCAGCAACTGCTCCTCAAATTAACAGCTGTTCCACATTTTCAAAAGAATCTGGAAAGCTGGACTTTTATGGGGAAATCATCTGATCTCTAAATGTTGACTAATTTGAAATTTGAAAATCAAAAAAGAAGAAACAATAACTATACAGGCAAACACAGTAGGTCCAAACAAAACAGGCCTGCAGCCCTGCCTTTTGTAACTTCTGATCCGTCTAAGCTCCCACAGGACAGAGACCAGCCACGAATCCCTGCCCAGGATCTGAGAGCTGGTCACCCAGTCCCAGCTTGAACACACCCAGTATATGGACCATGAAGACCAGCTCCGTGCCAAAGACAGGAAATCTGAAATACAGTCTGACACTCCTCTCCTGGTGGTTCACTTTGTGGTTGGAAAATTCTTTGAGGCTGAAAACATACCATCCTTAAACTCGAGAGTTCTAAAAAATCAGGAAATTCCAAAGTCAAGGTTCCTTTTGCAATAATCACACATGCTGTTTCCTTGATTTGGGTACACACAGCCTTTCTTTCCATCTTGTTCAGGGCATGCCATGAAGTTCACAGGATGTGGAACAGCCTGGAGACACGGCCTTCCACAGACGGCGGCTGTAACATTCAGAGTAAGCACGTCCTCCCCATTGGAGAGTGAGCTCAAGCTTATTTCTCACACTCGGTTCAACATCTGGGTTGGTTTGTTTTTTTTTTTTTAGTTCTTTCTGCAATTATGCACAAAATATAGTCAATGAGACTAATTTATAAGTAAGAAAAATACCGTCTAGAATTTAGATGATCACTATGAAGAAATATACAGAAATTTGGGGAAGGGTCTCAAGGATACCAGGATATCTTGGCAGTTGGGTTTTTGGATGTCAACCTGCCCACCATTTGTGTCCTGACTTCCCAGGACAGGCGGGGAGGAAGAAGGAGGCAGCAGGACTAGCTCCCTGCTCCTCAGCCCCAGCTCCAGTTCCAAATCGTTCAGTCTCACCATTGGCACCTCCTGCCCCTCCACCCATCCCTGTCTTCCTGGGGCCAGAGGGACCAAATTCTTTTCCACCCACAGTCTAGCTATTCCCTTCTGCAGAAGGTCCAGTTTCAAGCCAGTTCCAAGGCCCTCCTGATCACCCCTTCAGTCTTCACGTCCATCATGCAATCAAACAGTTACTATCTGATCACGCACATTAGCTCTGTGACTTCTCCTTCTCCTGAAAACTCCGAGGGCTGGATGATGCCTTATGCTTCTTAGTAACGTCCATGTACTTTGCACACAGCACTCAATAAATACTGGTTAGCTGATTGGTAGAATTATAGCTTATAGTATTAAAACTCTAAGGCAATGAGATCCTTTTCCTAAAAATGTTCCACTGGACATCTCAGTTCACCATGTCAGCCCCTGAACAAAACCAGAGCTGTTCCGTCCTGGGTAACGCTCCCTCTGTACTGCTGCCGGATCATCCAGATGCTCGTTATAAATGATCAGACTGGTGGGAAGAGGAACATTTAGGCCAATGTCTTTTCTACCTCCCTATGACCCATTTCTGTCGAGACACTGTCTCTGCTGCTGCTAAGCCCTTGGTGTTTCCCAAGTCATTTCTAGGGGGGCATGTGAGGTTTATGGGATCCTGGACACACACAGACCTGGATTTGAATTCTGGTCCAATCACCTAGTAGCTCTAAAATCCTGGGAAAATCAATTAAATGTCCCTGAAACTCAGCTTCTTCATTGTTAAAAATGGGGATAACTTGGAGGGTTGTTGTGAAAGTCAGTGAGATCATTTTATTTTAAAAATGGCTGAAATACAGTAGTTGTTCAATAAACAGTTACTATTATTAAAAAAGGAGGAGAGATCAGGACAAGGAAGAAGAGGAAGGCACAGTAGTATTTCCTAATTTTTCTTTTCCTTCCATTTTTCCTCCTGGGGCAGGAAATGCCCCCATTAGGGGATCCTGAAAGAGAGTGAAAATTCTTCATTGATTGCCATGAGCAAAAGGATTCATTTCTGCCCATCTGAATGGTTTACATACAGACCTGCCCTCAGGCAGGGGGAGGAGCATCTACAGACACCCAAGGAAGTGATTTTTCACCTTTTTCCAAGAGCTGTCCCTGGCCCTCGGGAAATACCTGTTTACTGAACAAACCCCTTCCAGCCCCAAGCCACACGAGATGCAAAGTCACCTGTTAGACCTCCTCATGGTGGTGTCCCCTGAGCCTGCTTCTGCCCTCACGCTTATCCTGCAGCAACTTCCTACTGAGGTTTAAAAATGTCACCACTGTTTCGGTGCTATGAGGGCACCAGGAGATTGTTCACAAGACGTCCTGGGAGAGGGGAGGCTGCATGGGCACACCGGGCACTGTGGTCCTTGCGTAAGCAGGTGACAATTCTGCAGGTCCAACGGGCAAATAAAAGCGAAAAGCAGAGGGGCCAACCCTTAGGATTACTCTCATCCCAAATACGAGAAAAAATTCCAATCTTCTAGAACTATGCCTTATTTGAGGAAAGCTAAACAACAGTTGTTTTTTGTTTCCATCATGCTGGTAAAGAAATGTAAAAACCTATTCCAAAACTTGTCTGCATTTCCATTTTGGAGCCCCATTCCTGGGCAGGGGTGCAGGGGGCCATACCAAACAATATATCCAAACCAGAATGGAAATAAGCATTCTCTTCAAGTGGCCCTTGGCTTGTTTTTCTTTTTAAAACAGAGGTTAGGAGACCAGTAAGTAGCACCAACAAATAGGAATTATGCTCCATAATGTGCTGTGTTAGTGACTCAGGCCAGGCAGCAGGCAGCAGGCAGCCGTGGCCACAGGAAAGGAAGGCTGTGTGTCACCAGAGCAGCAGCCTTTAGGCCGGGCGAAGACTCAGCCAGGACTAACCCACCCCAGGGACCCAGCAGCTCATCTTGCTCAGCAAGCACCACTCGGTGTGGTTTCATTTTGCAGACAACGGAGCCCTCCTCACTCGCACGGACACCCCTGACCGTACAGTCCAACATTTTCACCACTAGCTCCAAACTGGCGTGAGTTCTGGTAAGTGGAGACAGTGGACGCAGAGGACAACAGACCTTTACTTTTCACTTGATGCTTTTCTGTATCGTCTACTGTATCTCACAAATAGCATGCATTACTACATAGCTTTAAAGTACATAAGTATATACCCCCCAAAGTAAAGTGTGCCCACTGGTAAGGGGAGCAACAGTGATCTTCACAACTTAAACTCACCAT
Organism: Vicugna pacos; assembly: GCF_048564905.1. Lineage (NCBI taxonomy): Eukaryota > Metazoa > Chordata > Mammalia > Artiodactyla > Camelidae > Vicugna > Vicugna pacos. Next base: position 19,205,599 of record NC_133010.1, on the reverse strand, counting down.
TACTCCCCACCTTGTCTCCTCCTTCCCTGAAGATGACAACCAAAATCCTTGGTAGTGATCATATCAGCTGGTTTGAATATTAGCAAGTGGGAATAGATCAAAGTCCTAACTTGGTTATCTCTCCAATGGGCAGTCCGTGTAGAGAGTTCAGAGGTAGAACCCTACAGCCTACCTTCCATACAGCAGACCACGGAATGTGTTTTTAACATAGCCCCACGTGGCTCCTCTGCTCAAAATCCTCTGATCACTTACCCTACCCCCACTCAGGGTAAAGCCAAGCCCTAAAATGGCCTTTAAGACCACACATGGTCAGCCATCAACTCCCGCTCCAGCCTTCTCTCCTACTCCTCTCCCCCTATCAGCCTGCTCTGGCCACACTGCTCTTTGAGCAGACCAAGCACACTCCGACCTCAGGGCCTTTGCACGTGCTGTTCCCCCACAATGTCCCCATAGCTCACTTCCCCATTCCTTCAGGACTGTCTTCAAATATGGGGGTGGGGGAGGCAGTTCTGTCTTTAAGAAAATAGGCAGATGCATTCCAAATGAGGATGATCTGGAGCTTGCCTAAGAGAAAATGAATTGAAGGATCAAAGGAAAAAACAAACATAGTTATACACACACACAAACACACACACACACACACACACAATTAGTGGTTCACCAATAGTGGTTACTCTTGGGTGGATGAGTGGCTGAAAGGTGTACTGGTGAGGCTCTATTTCCTGCTCTGGATGCTGGCTGTAGTAGGTGTGTTATATTCAGTTTGTGAAAATGCATCAAGTTGCATATTTATATATATGCACTCTTTTGAATGCATATTTATATGTCAATAAAATATGTCCCCAAATCTCACACCCTTTCTTTAACATTTGAGAGCAAATATTAGTACCCTGAGGAAACCCAAACAATTACTTTGCTTCTTCTGTCTCTGTGCAGACTTACCATCCCACGGTGGCACTGGTCAGGATCATATCAAACAGCAATATGGATAAACCAGCTGTGACCACCTGCAGAAATAATTTCAACAAAGGCCATCAGAGCAGTAGGACCTTGGTAACCTTCTCCAAGGCCATTCACAAGCTGAGATTGTGCTAGTTCAGATCCCAGACATAAGCCATGTCTTCCCACTCCATGTCCTTCTACCCCCACACTTCCTAGTCCGCTGCATTTAACAGAAAATGCTAAGTCCTAGTCTATTCTGAGGTGAGAATCTTCACAGAAGCATTTAACTTCCAAACTCTTCAAAAGAGGAGGCACACAGCCAACATCTCACTCATCTCTCTCCAGGGCAGGGGCAGAGCAAGAATACCCATTTCCATCTTGTCTCAAGTGTGCAAAAATAATCCCCCAGCTTAGAAGTACTCATTAACCTGCACCCAGATCCTCTAGCTAAAAAGCCGGCTGTCAACCTGCCTTTTCCTATGGCACCGTCCCTCCCTTGTCCTAATGCCCCCGTCTTTCTGGCTTACAACATAGTCTAAGAAACCAGGTGCTTCCTCAGGGAGGGAGCAATTAAATAATGAATTATTTGCAAATATCTAGAGGCCAAAGGAGAGGGAAGAGGTTACCCTACATCGCTCAAAGCTAGAAATTCTAGAACAGCAGTAACGGGACCCAGACTCCCAAGGTGCCCCTAAACAGTAAGCACAAAGAGTATTTGTGAACCAAAGACCCAGCTCTGTCAGTGCTTGGAACGTCTGCTCAGGAAAGATGATTCTTCCCCGAACCCCACACTCTGGAGTGCAAGCCGGCTCCAATCAGGAAGGTCACGCTAGGGGCTTGCTTCTGTGCAAAGACGAGAAGAACGAACCAGGCTGTCCTGGGATAGGCCACCCAGGCCGGATGCCCTTGGAGACGTCAACTGTCATCTCACTCAAGGGGACGTCATGTCCTGTCTTGGAGGCCTCTCTAGGTCCCAAGCTGGGAACAAGGCAGCAAGCAGATGGTCAGAAGGAAGAAGTATGTTTAATGAGTTTCATCTTCATTCATTTACTGTCTCAAAAAGAAGTCTGGAAATATAAACCAGGAACCTTCAGTATAGAAACTTCGTGAGATTTTAGAACCTTTGTAGCAGTTCACCTCTCTTGAGGTCACTTTCTGTTTGCTTCCCTTTATTGATTTGCAGTGAAAGCCTCGACAACAAAAAGGAAAAAAAAGCAGGGTCACAGAGATAGTTGCAAAGCAGAATGCAAAGGACAAGAGGAAACAGCTTTCTCCAAGTGAGTGGTGGCTTTTATCTTAAATAGCACGATGAATGGAGCTCTTCTCCCCCTGTCCTCCCTGCGGCTGGTTTGACATTTCATTTAGGACTTTTGCATGTACGGTCATAAACTGGATCCTCTTGCAATGGAATTGTCTGGTTTTGGAAACAAGGGGACACAAACCACACAAGTCAGTTAATCAGGCTTCCCTGCTTCTTTTCCTGTAAAGGACGCACATGGTCTTTGCTGTGGAACTGAGCTTGGACCTGAACGCCTCTGGACCTGGAGCTTCTAGTTGGCGTGGCCTTTAACAGCCACTGTCCTAATCAAGCCTTTTCTCTCTCCTGGATCCATGCTTGCCATTTTCACTTTTTAAAAAAAAATTTTTTTTTCATCTAGGTTGTCCAACTCATTAACACTGAGCTGTTCGGAGAAATATTACTTTATCTCATTTGTGCCCATTTGTTCACCTTCCCTTTTATTTTACCTTTAATTGTCATTTTCTCTTACTTTTTTTTTCCCCCTTCCCTTCCTTAATTGTAACCAAAGTTAATCTCGTTAATCCCCCTTTACTTTTGCAACTTGGACATTTCCTGGGACGGTGCCAATGGAGACATATTTCTTGGGATTGCTGAAAAGGGCTTCCTTCTACTGATGGAGGTTAGTGATGGCAGTTACCGGAAGAACTCACCACATTTCTGAAGCCTTTCTTAACTCTTTACCATTGTCTTCACCCCCTCCACCCCTTTTACCAGATCATTTTTTCCCCTTTTTTCCCAACTTTATTGAGGAATACTTGACAAATGTAATTGTATGTATTTAAAGTGTACAACACGATGATTTGATATATATATCCGTACATGGCCTCCTCTGACTGCCCCCTTCCCATGACTTCAAATTTAGTCTGTGGAGCCATCACCTCCCACATGCACTGCAGCAGTCATAGCCAAGGACTTGTGCCTCTGCTCCTCTGTGGGTTTCTTCAGCTTGGGAGGAACCTTGTCTTCAGTGAGACAGACAGCTGGCCTGTTTGTTCCTATTAAATGCACCTTTTGCCAAGAAAAACACCTCTCAGAATTTTCAAACCAGCCCTGACTTGAAAATAAGGTTGCTTTCGTAGCCGGACTGGTGCCTTTCCATCTGCTGCTTCCTGGAAACGTTTGTGTGGTCTCCTGCCTTTCTCCTCAGTCACTCTTTCAAACGTCTCTAAATTTTTATCTCTCAATGAGCGAATTTTCTGCTGGCTGAGATGCTCAGTGAAATTTCACAAAGAGGTCTGTGTCATTTCTGTAGAGAACACGTTTGCTCTAGAGAGCTACTGTGGAGTTGGATGGCCCACTGTCTAATCTATTTTCAGAAGAGCCCTCAGTTTCTTAGGCTTCTCTTCTCTTCTTTACGTCCATCACCAGCCCAAGCAGTCAGCTCTCTTTTCGGAAGCATTTCCCACCCCACCCCCAACCTCCCCATTCACACACAGCACCAGAGCTCTACCACTTCATGGAAGTCACTGGTTAAGGGATGAGTAGCAGCTGACAACACGTCACCGAGGGGCAGATACCGGGCAGCCCGACTGACCCACTGAACGACTTGCTCCCACACGTCCACCCCACTGTATATGAGCTTCAAATTCATGCCTCAGCAAAGCGACCAATTTCCATATGCCATGGGCCGTCAGGGCTGCTCAAGAGCACTGGAAGTTGTGAGTGATAAATCTGCTTGTGTCAAGAGTCGTCCCCACTTCAAATTCCACTGAAGAACAAGCAGAAGCCAGGAGTGGCTAACCGTGTGCTGGGTTCAGAGTGTCCCATGCACGGGTCCCTAAGGGGCAGAACCTGAGGGGTGAAACTGACTGCCTGAGCTCAGAGGTGTGGAAACTGTGACCCAGAGATGAGGTGCGACTTGTTCCAGGGGACCGGCTACTTCACGGCAGGGAGCAGTGGGACGAAGGCCCTGATTCCCAGGTCAGCCTTTCTCCGAGCTAGAAACTCAAGAAGGGACCCACACGAGCTCCGTGCAGCTTTTTTGAAAATAAGAATCCACTGTAAGCAGGGACTCAAACAGATATTTGCAAACCCATGTTCATAGCAATATTATTCATAATAGCTAACCCAAGTGTCAATCAATGGAGGAACGGGTACACAAAACATTATGTGTGCATGTGTATGTACATATATGTAAAAATGTATATATAATGGAATATTATTCAGCCTTAAAAAGGAAGGAAATTCTGACATACACTACAACCTTGTGAAATGAGCCAGATACAGATAGAGAAATACTGTGATTCCACTTATATGAGGTACTTAGAAGAGCCAAACTCAGAGACTAGAATGGAAGGTCTAGGGCCCAGGAGGAATGGGGAATTAGTGTTTAATGGGTACAGAGTTTCAGTTTAGGTTGATAAAAAAAATTCTGGAGATGGATGTCAGTAAAAGCATAAACATTTTTTCTTCAAGCTTTACAATGACTAAAATCTGCTCATGAGAAAGACTCCAAGTTACTCTTGGGATCCATCATTCAAGAGATGGAAGTAGCAGCCATCACTGCCAATTGTTGTTCTTGCTTTCAAAAAGCATTTTAAAAAATACAAGTGTTTCCCCAAAGAAGAAAGAGTCCTGTGGTCTGAGGAATGTCTCCTTCGTGCACACACAGACCTGAATGACAAACACCAGGACCTGCCACAGTCCGGGCTGCCAACAATAGCAGAACTCAACACATTGTGTCAACGGCGGGGCTTTGAACTTCCTGGCTTTGTCAATGGATGTCACAACCTCTGTGTTGTTTAAACAGATTTTGGTATTTAAAGCAGATCAGGTTTGTTTTTTAAACATTCATTTCGATCCTGAGACAAATTTCCTGTTTGTTTAAGGGAAAATAAAGAGGAGCAGTTGTTAGTGGGAAACAGCCAGAAAGTCATGCATTTATTTGGATAGAGATTCAGAGATTCAGCTTTGTTGTTTACTGTTCTGTTGTTGTTGTTGTTTAAATACATATGACTTAAGGAAAAAGTGACTGATGACAGCATGTCTATAAGGCCCTTAGCCAGAACTGCCCCAGTCTCAGCCACGCACCTCCCGCGTAAACTGGTTATAGTCTTTCAAACACTGTTTCTTACCATCATTTTGCCTTTGCTCAGCAAAATCTCTCACCTGGAATAATTTCATAGGCATCCCCAAACAATTCCTACTCACGTTCTGAAAATTCATTTATGGAAAACTTTTCCTGAGCCTGGCCCCCCTCCACACATCCAAGTGTATCAGAAGCTTCTTCTAGTGGTTCTGTAACCCCTTACCATAGCACATGCCAGGTGCTACTGAGATGTGTGGTCTCCCCAGCCAGGGGGTGAGATACTCATCTCTGTGTTCAGGGCCTAGCGACAGAGACTTGCCTGATACATTTTATAGAAACGCGCTAGGATCATCAGAGCTGGTAATATAACCCATCCCATGTAGATACAGAATCTGGCAATAGCCTTTAGGAGATGACTCATTGTATATTTGTTTCTAGCAAGATTTTGTCTCCTAAGTACCCCCAAGATTATGAGTTTTCACTTTGCCCTTCTGGGCCAGCCTGCAGCCTTGCAAACTGCTCCAGAGCTCAGCAATATCTCATGGGAATACTGGGCTTGCCTTTGGGGCTCTCCTAGTGTCCCGTCCATCAAGTCAGTTCCACACGACTGCCGAAAGCTCTACGAGTTTCTCTTTCCCACAGAATATTTCCTCTTCTTGGACCAAGTTAGATCCTTAGCCTGCACTCAGGATCAGCAAATGTCCTCCCCACACCCCGTGGAGAAAACAGCCTGTGTTCCTGGGTGCACCTAGGAAAGGCTCTTCTTTCTCTGGAAATTCATTTCATTTAGTTCTCATTGCTTTCACAGATGTCTGATTTCTTTAAAAATATGTTTTTTTGCCATTTATTTGTTTTCCCCCAAGTTGTTTCAGTTGAATGCTGGCCTGTCACAATGCATAACATTCTACTCTGAAGCAGATTTCCCTTTATTATACAGATAAGAAAACTAAGACCCAGAGAGATGGTAAGCCAGCAGTTTTCAAACCAGGCTTGGCTGACCACTGCTTTCTCAGAGCCACCTTGAACGTCATGGTGAGGCAAGGTGGAGAGGCTTTATGTGATTTGTTCTGAACATCTTCCTGATTGGTGACAATCTTATTAACCTATCATTACAACTTTAATTAGCTTTGTATTGTTACGGTAGTCTAGGATCTCGTATATATCAGCCTGAGGCAACAGGACTTTCTCAAGGGCACAGTCTCTTTTCAGACACAGTTTCAGATACGATGCAACTGGTGGTGATGAATAAGGCAGGCTGGAGGTGAGAGGAACGTAAAGTTTCTTCTCCTCATGATTCTCTCTGCCCAAAGGGAAGGAAACTCTTCTCTGTTCCATCCTTTCATTCTCTTCCAAGTTCACTCTGATGGGAAGAATTATTCATCTGATGATGCATTTAATGAGGCTCATTACACTAGCTGGTGGAATTCCAGTGCTTTAAAAGCAAGAACCCAGACTCCAATGGTTTATTTCTTCTCTTGAATCCACGCAATGAAATTTTCTTGACCCTCTGTCTCCACCTTTTGGGGGTGGGAATGGAGAACAGAGAGGAAGCCATGCCTCCTATAGGGGGCAGAAAGCCTTAAGTCTCTAAGCCAAGGCTGAGTTTTTTCAATCCAACTTTGTTTCCCACTTGCCTACTATTCCTTGTCCATGCGTTCTCTTAGTTCATATCCCAAGAACGGAGAAGTGGGTAGAAGAGTTCAAGTATCAAGACTCGGAACTCTTTAATGCATGTTGTGTGCTTAAAAAAACCTGTGTGTCTTCTTACTCCATCTGACACTGGTCCTCTGGTTATAACTTCAGAAATCTGTGGACCTTTGGACCTTTTATCTTGGACTTGCAATCTTCCCGGATCAGAAGTGCAGAAAGTGCTGGCTCTCCCCCAGGACTGGGTGTCACAGTTTCTTTCTCTTTAGTCCTCACACTTCTCAAGAGGCCATATTAATATTACATCTGCTGAAGCAGTGTATCCTGGGACCTCTGGAGGCCTCCTCCCTTTACCTGTCTCTGTGGGCAGTCTTCCTCAGCTCATCATAGAACACTTGATTTGGTGGGGGGTTGCTTTATTTTCTGTAATATATTATAATTTTCTTTCAATAAAGGGGCAATAAATGTACCAAGTATTGCTTCTTTGCCGAGAAATACAAAAAGCAAAATAATGCAGATATACTCAGAACACCCAATTGTTGAAGACAAATGGAGAATTTGAGGCTACCCTAATTTTCCCTCAAATGAAATTCAGTGACAGCCTGGTACAGAGTCAATAGATTTTTCATTCTAGTACTTTTTCTCAAGTTTCTCAGTCTCATTTTATTCAGTAAACGTGCTCATCGACTGGCAGATTTACTTTTAGAATGATAGTTATTTTTCAAATGTTTGTCCTGTTGATTAAAAAATTCCAGCAGTCTCCCAGCTAAGCAGTTCTCTGTGCTTCTATAAAGGAAGGGCATGAAGCTAAGGTGGTTTTGGATTTTCTGAGTTGTTTTGATTCACTCAAAGAATAGATCTAATCTCTGCAGTCTATTTTTAGAAATGAAATGAATTTAAGCTCAAAGGAGCTTCAAAAAAAAAAAACCACCATAATTATACTTACTCCAAGGCCATCACAATTTTTTTCATCTCCATTTAATTTAACAATAACTTCAACTCATGTTATTGTTTTACTTATTAATAACGGAGGTAAAAGGATAGATTTGCCGAAAGATACACATCAAGACCTGCTTGTAGTGTTTAAAAGACAGGAAATGTGGTGCTCATTTGGTAAAACCCCTTGTATTACTTTTAACCTGTCCCCTTCCTGAATCCTAACAATTCCTGAAGAAGTATCAGTTGGGAAAAGTGAGCCCGTGACATCAAGGGCTGTACCCTGGCTCCGGGTCTGGTCATACTCAGTTTTACATGACCAGAGAGTGAGAGCTCCTCACAAGGGTAAAAGCTGGCACATGACTCGCCCCCCCAGCTTGAGGGATTCATGCAAACCACGGAGACTTCCCAGCTCTTGCCACACAACTCTTGGCACTCACTACAAAATGTCAGTGGGTCACCTGTGAACTCTCCTGCTAGGGACTGAATTGTGCGCCCCTCTTCCACCCTAAATCCTTATGTTGAAGCCCTAACTTCCAATGTTATGGTATTGGGAGATCGGGCCTTTGGAAGGCAGTTAGGGTCAGATGAGGTCACGAGGGTGGGGTCTTCAAGATGTGATCAGTCACCTTATAAGAATTGATCAGAGAGCTTGTGTCCTCCCTCCGCCTGTGAAGACACCGCTAGAAGGTGACCACTTGCACTTGCAACCCAAGGAGAGAGCTCCCACCAGACACCCACCCTGCGGGCACCGTGATCTTGGACTTCCCAGCCTCCAGAATTGTGCACAATAAATGCCTGTTGTCTGAGCCATCCAGCCTATGACATTTTGTTATGGCAGCCTCAGCTAAGACATTATTCCTTGCTCTTTGGGAGAGTTTAAAAAAGGAAAGTTAAAAAGACAACAACTAACTGTTTCAGAAGAACCATTCACTGAATTAGAAGTGAAAACGGAGAAGGGCTTTGAGTTACTGCTAGAATGAAGCTAAGGCCAAGTTCAATTCACTGAGCCCTCGCTAGGAACTGGAGAGGCAAAAACAAAAGGTGAGAACTGCCCCCAGCACCCCTGTCATAGTTTCACCACTGCTGGACGTGACCAGGCAAACCATTTCAATATCATATGAAATCTGCTAAGATGCGGGTACACTCAAGGTTATAGGAACAAGCCCCACATCGAGATGATGCCTGAGCTAATCTTGAAGGACAAGTAAGAAGTACTGGGTGAGGGACGGGGGAGGGGCTTTCTACGCAGAAGGAACAGCAGGAAAAAGCTCACAAACTCTAAGTCATTGTGTATTGACCGGAGCACCGAAGGAAACTTGGAGAGAGAGAAAAAGCAATAGCTAGAAACCCCTTTTTCCTAACAAGGTACTGAAAATAATCCCACGGAGAAATCTACTCGCTTAAAGACCACGGGCAGCTGCTTCCAGGATGACTGGGCGTGCAGTGTTACCAGCATGTACGAGGCAGTCCTGGCCTTGGACTTCAAAAGTCCAGTCTTCCTGCCCGGTGACTGCGGGCAAGAGCGGGCCAGGGCGCCCAGGGCTGGCATGCTCCCTCGCTGTGTCACAAACTCACTGACTCACCTCAGGCCAGCCCTTCCCCCTCTCTGGGTTTCAGTTCCTCTGTCTTCCTACAAGACAAAGGAATTACCTATAAAGTATCTCTCTGGGACTGAATTTTATTCTTTGACTTAAAATTATTTCTTGAAAGAGAAAGGGGGAATCCTAATCATTCCCTGACTTGTTCCAGTGAGAATTTTCAAGGAGCTTAACAAGACAGTCATTGCAGACTTAATTAGAAGTCTATTAGAAGTAGATAAGAGAGATGAAGGACGCGGGGAAACAAGGATCGGGAGGCATGGATGAGGCTGTTACCCCAAGTCCACGCCTGAGCTGTCTACCTACATGGTGGGGAGGGGGCTGCACGCAGCAGAGGAAGAGGCAGCCCAGGAGTTTGGCTGCAGCCAAAGCCAAGAAGGTACATGGTCAGTCACACACTGTGTGTCCCTAAGATACGGGCAACCCTACAGCTGGAAGAAGCCATTTAATGTTAGCCTGTCTCCTAAGTTTCAAATGAAAGCATAGTTACAAAAAAAAGGAGAGAGCAGTTAACTTAGGAAACCTGTCAATTGCCACAAAGAGGCCCAGTGGAGTGACCCAGAGAGAAGAAATGTCTTGTCCTGTACCCAGAGTGATTTACAAGGTACACCACCTATACAATTTAGAAAGCCAAAAATGAGACATTTGCACTGTGGTCTTCACCAGGGATCCATTACAGGAATCAGAAGGTCTAAGTGCAGGGAGCTGGCGTGGGCCCACCCCTCCTCTGGGTGCAGCCGGGAGCCCACCAATACCCACCTCCTTCAAGAAAACAGCACGCAGCAGAGGCTGCTTTTCCTTAAAGAAGCATGAAAGTCTGTGGCCCCAGACATATGCATAAGTGTATATTCAGACTCCTGGAGGAACCTGGTTCATTCATCTAAACAGGAAGAACCTGCCAACAGCCTTGGAATGTCGGGGCACCAGCAGTACATCTGGGTGGCCCTGCCACGTTTCAGGTGGTCATCTCCCAAGCATCTGATCCGCACAACACCAGGACTCAGGCTGTGTGGTCCCCTCTACAGATAAGTCACATTCAAAGAGCGCTCCTAACCGTCTTTTGGACACATCAGAGAACCCTCAGTCCTTCAAACAGCCCTCTGCAGTGCCAGCCCCCTTTCCCAGAGGTCTCACAGGTTACATCCCTTCAGCTCAGGGGGCCACCCTTCCTGGGACCCTGTTCTCTCTCCCCTAAGGGGACCCACTTCACTGCTACTTCTGTCTCCTTTCTTCCAGATACAGGTTTCTAGCAATCAATCATCAATTTCTGGATCCAAATTCTCGCACTCAGGCTTAAGCTCTGTGTAAGCAAAGGTGAAGTTATTCTCATGCCATTTGGGAGGTGGGGTGGGGGGCATACTGCAGCCTACTTTAATTTTCAAATTTCATTTTTAAATACATAATACAACCACGATTCCAAAACTGAAAACCACAAAAATATACACAGTGAAGCATCTCTCTGCCTTTTTAGCCCCCAGTCTGTTCAGTTCTCACTTCCTGCCAAAGGTCATCATGTCTCTTATGCATTAAAGTTTCTTTATGCTTATGTAAGTGAGTATGAACACGGGTTCTGTTTTTTATTTTCTTTTACATAAAATCCAGCATATTACATACGTGGTTTTACTCCCTGCATCGTTCACTTGGTAACATGTCTCGGAGGTCTTTCCCTGGCTCTACAGGGAGAAGGTCATTGATTTTTCTTACAGAACTCTACTGGCAAGATGGGTCCTGACCCCCTACTGATGAACACTGGGATTGTTTTCTTTTGCTCCTATAAAAAGTGCAGTTTAGTGACCCTGCACATCTGCCATTTAGACTGGTGGAAACGTATCTACAGGGTAAGTTCCCACAAGTGGTGGCAGCGGGTCAAAGCACACACACACTGGCAAGCAGGGTAAGAACAGCCAAGCAGCCTCCGCTGGGCTGAGACAAGTGACGCTTCCACCAGTAAGGAGCAGAGTGCCTGCTCTCTTGTCAACCGAATGTGCTGGATTCTTAAACTCAGAATCCTACCCCCATCCCCACCCGCACTCCAGGTGGGGGCTCAGGACCGTGAGTTCAGCCAGGCCAGAGGCGGCAGGGTGGTCCTGTGGCTCGGTGCTGGCTCCCGGAGGCCCAGACAGTAAGGGCAGAAACTGAAAGGTCCCCGTGGGCCCCGGGGCAGCTCCTCCCACACAGGCTCACAGGTCTGGGTTCCAGGACCGCACACCCTGTGTGCTCACAGGGGCAGAGTCTCCACTTGGTCCCCAGCGCCTGCAGGGCTGAACCTGTAAGTGTCCAGTAAATGCCTTCATGAATCAGGGGACACAGAATCAGCGCTGCAGGCTGCACAGAGGGGCAGGCACACCTCCTCCTCCAGCAAAGGCTCAGCCTGGGCACCGAGGAGCATGTGCAAGACCCAGACATGGGCATCTCTCCGAAGCTCCAAGAAGCGCACTCCCAATATACAAGGGGGAAGGATTTTGCCGACGGATTTAGTATAGAGACAAGTGTCACATCACCTCCTCTCCTGTGTGTTTGGAAGGACCCAGGGAAAGTGGTTCGAGAAGGGGGAACGTGTTCATCTGCTCCAACAGCAGAGTCCCTGCTACATTAAGCTTAAAGTTCCCTCAGGCGTTCGGGATGTCTTCTTCCCCTTTTCAGTTCAGGCTCAAAATATTAATTCCTCAAGGGGTCAAAGGGGAAGATAAAAATGAGCTGACCTCCCCAGGAAAGGGATGGAGCCGGGGGTTTAGAGAGAGCGGGGCCATATGCTGTCTGCTAACCTCAGAACATGAGGCTGGCTCACCTGTGGGGTCCAGGAACCCACACGCTGGATCTAGGGGGGCATCACTGCAGTAACCACTTTTAAGTACCGGACTTCTGAGCCACGTCACCAGGAAAGTGCACTGGATTAACTCCGCATGTGAAACCGTAGTCCTCCCCTCAGCCTGAAAAGCCTCTCTAGGACCTGGTGGCGTATTTGTCAAATCAGAGGAACTCACCCCTACAACCGGGACCTTAACTGCTAGAATGTGTGTGTTGCAGTCAGCCTACAGCTGCAGAGGGAAAATGCAGCCTTTTCTGCCAGCCTAACACTGGGGGCTTCTGAGTTCACCACCTTGAGGCTTTGGTAGTGGGGCCGGAAAGGGGAGCCAGGAAGCTGCTCAAACAAACTGCGGGGCAGCCCAGGCGTGAAGATAAGCCTCAGCCACGGAAGCCAGCTTCTTTCTTTCATTCTTTCCTTTATCAAGGGCCTATGACACGTCAGACATTGTGCTAAATGCCCACACCCCTGGTGCCCGGGACTCATAGGTCTCAGCCCATATCAGGCCAAGCAAGCTCTGGACCAGGTGGCTGCGTGCAGCTGCTTCTCCCAGGTCAGGCTGTAGAGAAGGCTTTGAAAAAGTTGGTCATCTCTCTGGGCCTCAATCTCCTCATCTACTCCAAGAAGGGGAAATATTTCCAATATTGTTACATGAAAACTAACAGGTGCAGGGAGGGTAAAAGCACAGTGGTGGAGAGCATGCTTAGCAGGCACAAGGTCCTGGGTTCAATCCCCAGAACCTCCATTAAAAAAAAAAATGAACAGGTAGAGAATGATGCCATTTCTGTGAAAACAAACCAACCAGTTACATGCAGACAGAGATAAGTCCCAAAGCAGACATCGGAACATCTGCAGTAGTGGGATCACGTAAGCTTTGTCTTCTTTTCCTTTAACTTAACTTCCTAAGATTTCTATAATAAGCATTTTGATATTCTTTTTAATGAAGAAACTTGAACTAAACATTTTTTTTTTGTAGGGGTGTCATGGATCAAAATCCAAATCACCAAGTAAGAAAAAAATTATTTGTTTCAATAATGGAGAACACAGCCTGCAGTTAAACACCTACCAGGAAATTCAAGACCTAACCAAGGCACAGTGCCGTTTGCATCCTCAGAGCCCGGGGGGCCGGCTCCTGTGTGTGGGCACATGCGGTGCTGCTGGGCAGAGGGAGTTCCTGAGACTCGTCCCGACAGTGTGGTCCAGCTTTGCCCGGGCGGCAGGTTGAGTCCCCTCACTTTCATCTGGGCCCCATCAGCCTCCAGCAGCCTCCCAGTTTCCTGGGGGTGTTTTCTATATTGTGTACTTAACCATTAAGAAAAATACAACAACAACAACAAAGAGTGAGTCGGGGAGTCCAATTACGCTCATTATAATCATGTTCCAACTCAGCCTCTCCATCTCACCCCCACTCCAGGCTGAGGGGGTGCAGGCTCTGCAGTCAAGACCCGGGTCCAAGTCCAAGCTCCCTGGTTCTAGCTCAGACAAGTTACCTAACGTCTTTGTCTCCTCAGGGCTAAGGCGGAAGGAGAAGCACACAGTTCAAAGCACCCAAGGTCTTGATGAGAAGTTAGGTCAGACATGTGTGTCCAAGTACCGAGGACATCGCCTGGTACCCTGTGAGCAGGCAATCAGCGTGAGCTGTCAGCACTGTTCCTACTGTTTTACTGTATCAGGTATTCAATGGGCGGTATGAGATCTGAATCTAAAATCTGATTGGCCAACAAGCTGCTATCTATGGAGCAAAAATTACATTATGTTTTGCCAACAGCACGAGGAGGGAGGGCAGGTTTCTGTTTGCTGGGGAACGTGAAGGTGGCCTCGCACTGCACAGGGCAGAGGTGACTGGCTGAGGGGTGCCCTCAACCTCTTTCCACAGCCTGTGGGAGGCAGCCTGACGGCAAAGCATGAGCTAGTCTTCAGGGTCCCCTAGGTCCCAGGGGTCTGACCTCTTCCTCCAGCCCCCATAAAGCTGACACGGTCCCCTCTTCTCTGCTTACACTGCACCCACAGGACCTGGTAACACACTCAAGCATCCCGTCTGCTGGGACTAAGGGAGTCACCAACTTGATGTGCATGTTCAAAGGGTGACGAACCGCAGCCCCACAGCCACAAAGCCCAGGGGAGCCAGCAGGGAGGCCCCTGAACCCAGCCCAATGGGAAGCAAGGTGTTCCCACCACCAACCGCACGGCACCCAAGAGCGGCAGGTTGGCAGTCCATTCACCCGTCCAGCCCCTTAAGGAAGTGCAGACCTGACAGCACACGCCCCTCACCTGTGCAGCAGAAGCCGGACAAGAAATACTTCTGCGACATTACCAGGAGGCCTGAGCTCCCCTTTTCACCTTGGCACTGAGCAGAATATTGATGAGAAACCCTCTCCACCGGGACATTCAGGAGAACTGGTGGCCAGTGGCCAGTGCCCAGGAAAGCGAGGGAGCAGCCTGCAGGTTCTTCCCTTTCCCCAGCCAGTGAAACCCCAGATGGCCCGCAGACAAAGACAGTGTCAAAGCCAGAGGCACGGGGTCTGCTGGGGAAGCTGCCGCCCCTGCTTCCCCATGACAGTCAGGAGAGGAGGCTCGGCTGCGGGCTGTGCCTTCTGAAGACAGCTACCTCTGCAGCGCCCACATTGGATCTTTTTCTATTGAAGTACAACATAAATACAGTAAAGTGCATGATGAGCTTGAATTTTTTTTTTTTAGTGTAGGTACTGGGGATTGAACCTAGGACTCTGTGCATGCTAAGCATGTGCTCTATGAATGAGCTATACCTTCTGCCCGACGAACTTGAATTTTAAGTGTAGAGCTTGTTGAATGTTTACATCCTTAAACACTGTGTAACCACCACCAGATAACGAATCTTTTCAGCATCTCACAAAGCTCCCTCACCTTCCTCCTCAGCCAGTACACCTGCATCACCTCTGTGGCTGCAGGCCTCTTTTTCACTGCAGTATACTATTCTACTATATGGATAGATTACAATTTGCTGCTCCTTGGCTGACTATTATTGCTTAAATAGTACAGGCTATTTCCTTCAGTTTGGGGCTGTTATGAATAAAACTACTATGGATAGTCCTACTGTGGACTAAAAAAAGATAACAATCTTCCTGGGTGATAATGCACATAACGTAAAATTCACCCTGTAAAAGCATACAGTAGTTTTTCAGTATGTCCACAGAGCTGTGCAACCACCACCTGCAATTCCACACCAGTAAACGTGTCCTGCTGTGGGTGTGTGTCTTCATCTCTCTTGGGGATGAACCAGGGCTGGGGCTGCTCAGTCACAACAGATATCTTGTTCAGCTTCAGTGTTTTTTAAACCAGAAATGTTATTCCACATCCTCACCCACACTTGGTATTGTCAGTCTCTTTAATTTTAGCCATCCTAGTTGGAGGTGTGATTCAAAACCACTTCTGATTTAAAACCACATCAGATTTAAAACCACTTCTGTCTCAAATCCCCATTCTCTTACAACCAACCTAGCCCAGACCGAAAGCTGCATTCCACTCATCCTACAGTGTTTAGAGCTGACGTTGCTCCTCCCTCTCTTTCTTCCTTTTTTTTAAAATAAACATCTGTGACTTCCAAAATGTTAGATCAAGTGACGAATTATGGTTCCCTGAGTTACTTGAAAAATTGAAAAGAGAACTTTAGGACCTCTGGTGCCACTAGAATCCGGTCACTTCGAATTTCTCTTGACACTAGAATGGCAAAACGGAACAAAGCAAAAGCGAAGGCTCTCTGTGTTTCTGCTGACCCAGGTCAGCGGCTCTCAAACTGTAGCCAAACCCAAAACACAAACAGCACTTCAAACATTTCTCCATCTATGAAAGAAAAGCTCATTCTGTTCAATTAATGAGTGAACATTAACAGCTCAACACACGTTATTTCATATAATCCCCACAATATTTCTGTGACATTGAACGATTCCCATTTTACAGATGAGAAAACTGTACTTCTCTCTGTGCACCTTAATTAGGCTTCTTTCTTTTTTTTTTAATGGAGATACTGGAGATTGTACCCAGGACCTCCTGCATGCTAAGCACGCGCTCTACCACTGAACTATGCCCTCCCCCTCTCTCTGTGCACCTTAAACGTTAGCTTTGGGAGGGAAGGTTTCGGCAATCACTTGATTTCTCCTTCCACTGGAGTACATTTTACAGGCTCTGTCCCTCACAGAGAGCTGGAACACTCGATAAATTAGAAAGGAGTTCAATCCACGTAACTGAAGGAGGGGTGTCTCCTTGTGTCACCCACGGCTCCCCCAGAAGTCACATGACAAAACAACAGATGAGGAAAGGTAGCCAGAGAGAGCCCGGCACCCTCATAACCACCCCCACAGGGACACTCCCCAGACGTGCACAAAAACAATCAAATAAAATTACAAACACAGCACAACAGCTAGTTCACGTGAGATCAGGCAGTTCACTGCTGACTGGAAAAACCTCTTCTTGCCACACAGTTGACTAACAGATCGGCTGTTATGGAGTCACATGAACAAGCACAACCTGCATGTGCTTCAGCGTCCGGCCTCCCAGTCAGACGCAGTCTGCGTGCATGCAAACAAGACCCGCACCAGGAATCGTCATCTAAAGGATGACCGGGCCAGCTCAAAGTGCCGATGTGGAGCCAAGAGGGAAAAACAAGTTTGGGCTCCTTCTCGTACGAGAGGAGAGAGATTTTACACAGGGGGAAATGAGCAAGTGACTCTATACAACAAATTCCACTTTGGGGGATAAAACAGGAGAACAAGTGTCGGGCAGGATCAGGTCGGGCCCCTGGGGCCCCTGGGGGACCAGGCCACCAAGATGTCTCTAAGGCACGAGAGAGAAGAGCTGTTTTCACAAAGTCACACCAAGTAAAGATCTACTAAGTCTTTCAAATCCACGTGTCATTCCTATTATGTGTCAACACTTAGCTTTCCTGTTATGAAAGTCTGCTCCTTCAGATTTCCCAAGAACTGCCCCATTTTATTAGCATGCTCCCTAGCATGACACGGGCAATTGGTTCTGCCCGGAGCCTGCCCTCTGGGCTGGGCACATACAAGCCTCGAAGGGCTCTTTGCTGGTTACCCTCTGTCCGGCCACATCTTGGGGGACTTAGTTCCAGTGATATGGATGGTGGATCTTCATAAGGAAAAGTGAACTCGAACAGAATTAATGGCACAATTAAAGAAAGACATGCACCTACCAGAGCATTACTGGGGGCGGGGGAAGGCACTTCACAAGGTGCAGCAGAACTGCACATTTATTTCTGCCCTGGTGCACAAACCGGCAGAGATGTGTAAAACAAGATCGTGTATTTAAGCATTCACTCGGGACTCATTTATCACGCCATCCTACAATGAACCAAGGACTCATCGACTCATCCCCCAACAGAGGCCCTGTAAACTTTCCCAATTAATTGGTGTTTGCGTTGCAAAAAATCACTTTAATTTTAGTTGCTCTAAATTATCTTGGATGCTGACAGCACTCATATAAACTCTGCAGCCAGAACACTCACAAAAATTCAGGGTATTTCCTTAGTAAATGAACTAAAGAAGATTCATTCAGGTCAAAAGTGGTGAAAACCCAGAATCGTTATCATAGTTTTGCAGCACAGAACATTGTGGTGATCAATGGCACTAAAAATAGCCCAGAAAAAATTAGGAGTTCATAATCGGAAACAAGAAAAACAACAACTTTATCCAAAGCAGCAAGATGTCCGTTAACATCACTCATTTCCCTAGGAATTATTTTGACAATAGGAAATGGAATTTAATTTTTTTTTCCCTTTAATCCCGAACTGTATTTCCCCTCCCATAGGTCCTCTGGGAAAACCTTGTTTTTAAAGGAATAATTCCCAGATAACTAGCTTCTTGCTGTTTCCATACGGCTCAACAGACAAAGAGCGGCTCCTGAACGAGCCGCTTCACGTTCCCGTCGCTTCAATGGTGATGTCATGGAAAGACAGCGACATGTTATTATTGCCCAGCTACAGGCTGTAAAGGAAACTGTGCTACTGCCTCTGGGTTTTCATTTTCCATGAGAAATGATTCTCAATGCCCCAGCCGCTTAGACTGTGAAAAAGAAAAATGATTTAATTAGGAAAAGTCATAATTAGATTTTGTAAGCTCACTTCTTTCACCATAGAAGTTACATCACAGCACAGCTTCATTGGGTTTAACAATTTATCTTCATCAGATGATTCCAGAACACATCAAGGTGCTGAATAACTGCCCGAGGAAGAAAATAAAAGGAATACGAAACTGCTACCCAGAAAGTTATCTAATCAAATGAGCTTGTAAATGTGATGCGAAGAAGGAGGGAGGAGACTTAAGCAGCTGAGAAAACGGGAAGAAGTGAAAATAGTGAAGTGTGATTACCTTTTACCATCTGGGAAGTGGGGAAACCCTGCCACCGGCTCTCCACGCCCAGCGGCTGGTGGCAAGGATGATGAGAATGATGACGATGATGATGAAGAAAAAGGAGTAATCATGCCCGTTTCAGCAGCACAGATACTAAAACCAGAAAGATACCAAGAAGGACGACATGCAAATTCGGGGAGCATTCTGCATTTTCTGTAACTATGTAAGCAGAGATGTGTTAACCAAATTTATTGTGGGGATCGCTTTGCAATATATACAAATATCATTGCGTTGTACACCTTCAACTAATATAACATTATATGGCAATCATACCTCTATAAGCCAGAGGAAAAAGAAGTAAGTAGTAACGGAGCAGGAAGTAGAAGGCAGAGGGGAGCTAGCATTCTGTTCAGCACAGACCAGACCCAGTGAGAGAAGAATGCAACGGGGATTGCGACCACACTTTCAGGACTGTTCTGTCGTCTGTCCTGTGTCTGTGTGCGCCAGAAACGGAATGCAAATCTGGTTCCAGAACCTGAAAGATCTGTTTACTTGTCACCTTCTCAGAAATCCAAGATGTGATTCCATGTTAAGCTCTGGAACTTCCCTACAAATATATCTTAAAAATTAGGCACAGAAAAAGTGTTATTTAGAAGTCATGAAATCTGTGTGATTCCAGGATAAAAGATACTAAGCTGCTTCTCCTTTATCTTTCTTTTTAAAAATTCCACCAGAAACAGCAAGAGTGTCACCCGCGGTCTTGGGGCACATCTGAAAATCAAACCCTCACAGCACCTGTGGAGAACACTTTCATACGTTCATCCCATACTTAAAACAGGTTGAGTTTTATCTAGTAAACTCACATAGTCAAGACTCCTTCTTAGTTCAGTATCTTGGCAATAGGTCAAGAGAAACGTCAACATGTCACTGGAAAAAGATGTCAGGCCATGCTCCTGAGACTTGGCCAAACAGCCTAAGGGGTCGGCAGTCAAAACTCAGAAAAACTCCTACCCACTTAAGAGTTCTTCATAAGGATAAACCAAACAGAGGCTGAAACTTACCAGCAGAATCTTCTCAGTTCTTTTAAGAAAAACTCCTAGATGGGAAACAGTTCAGGACTGTGGTCCTTTTACTACACAGGAGGTGTTGTTATGGAGACAGTTTTGCAGGCTCCCTGGCAATCCCAGTGTATAATTGAGGCTGGTGATCACAGAACAGCCAGCAAGTGGTCTCCATGGAGACCAACAAACATACATTCCCACAGCCACAGCAACTGTTCTGAATCAATGACTCTTTATATAGGTTTAAAAACTTTGTGAATGGTACATCAATTGCTTCTTTTGTTAGACAATGTCTGATTAAGGATGCTGTGAGAGCGCTCATTCTCCTGCGTGCTGAATTCTGAGCAGTGTCTAGAGTAGGCGGTTTCCAACTCAATTCACAACCTAGAACTAGCGAAGACAAACAGTAAATCCAGACTCAGGAAATCACTGGTTGATCTGGTGGAAGAATTAAACTAGTGGTCGACAGAGCCAAGGAGAGCCTGCCAAATGCCAGCACTCACTATTCCAGGGCCGTCTAAATATTATGCAACCCTCTCAGCAAGGTAGACATTATTGTTACACTTGTTTACAGAGGAGAAAACGCAGCACACACCGAGAAAGTAGCAGAGCTGGGACTCAGAGCGAGGTCAAAATTAAGTCTGGGCTGGGGTTTAAGTGACGCTACATCACGCTCTGGGTTTGCACAGCACGCTGTGCTTCCACAGCCATCCTCACACACATTATCTCATATATGCTGCTTTTATCTTGAAACGTTGAGTCCAGGTTCTAGAATTTTCTGATTTTGCAGTATTGTACCCCTAGTTCCTGGCCTCCTCGCTCCACTTCTGCACCCACCACACACTCCAGACTCGAAGACTCATGTGGAACCATGCCTCAAAAAGCTGCCGCATCTCCCACCTGGACTGCGTGAGCAGCGCGTGAGCCTACGCAGTAATGGGAAGGGAAATCCCACCCCACAGCACCAACTGCGACTGTCCAAACTCTAAATAAAAACAGGGACAAACATTCCGATTAACCACTCATGGCATTTATCTATGCTCTTCCATGAGAGAAGGTCAGATTGCTGAGTGCTAATGTTTTGTTAAAGATCTATGTTCATGAAGGATATTGATCTGTGGTTTTCTTACAACTTTTTTTTTTGGCCTGGCTTTAGTATCAGGGTAACTCACTTTATAGAATAAATTGGGAGTTATTCCTTCTTCCTCTGTTTTCTAAAAGAACTTGCAAAGGAAAAAATACTTCTTCTTTAAATATGCGATAGAATTCATCAGTAAAGCCAAAGACTCTATTCACTGAGTCTTTCCTTTAATTCTTTAAACACAGTTTCCTTCAGATACCCGAACATACTTAAATAGCCGCTTTGCAGTCTTTTTCTGCTAAGTCCTATATCTGAGGACAGGCACCCAGGCACAATTCCTAGTGACTGCTTTTTTCCTGTGCACAAATCATGGTTTCTTGTTTCTCCGAATGTCCTAATTTTTTCGCTGAATACAGGGTATTTTAGATAACATATGGTAACAACTCTGGATTCTGACTTTGTCCCAGAGCATTTTTGTTGGTATTGTTGCTTTGATTGCTTCATAATTTGCCCCCTGGACTATGTTTGTGAAACCTGTCTGCCATATAAGGTATGGTTCCTGAGGTCTTCCCTCAATTTTTCTTCTTGTTTTTATTTTTAAACCTGCCTTTCTAGGGGTCATCCCCATGTCTGCATAGCTTAGTGTTCTGGCAAAGACTAGTTCGAGGTTTGCTCAGACACCTTGGGCCAGAGGCTTCTCTCTGCTTCCGACTCTGTGTGTGGGCTGGAACACATCCACACTTCGGGCTCTTTTCACGTCTGCCCTGGCTCGTCTTTCCGCCAGCTCTACCACACCTCCTCTGTGCACGCACGCGGGCTCTGTGGGCCAGGGATGCGTGAGTGCCCTGGGCACGCTCCCCCTCTGCTGCTCACGCACACAGACTAAGGTCAATCTGGCATTTATGAAGAGCAAGCAAGCCCCCCGATGGCTGTCTCACCTCCCAGAACTACCTGTTAAGTCCCCAGCTAGACCACTGGTCCACTGCTTGCCCCAAAGTGGCCTGGAAACTCAAGCTAGAGGAGCTACTGGCTCTTTTGTTCATTTACCACTGAGACGGCGACTTCACCTGACAACACTCCAGAGTCAGCCCCTTCTGGAAGCAGCAGCAAGTCTCTTGGTTTCTGCACTCTGGTTGAAATATCATACTTACAGAGATGGGGAGGAGGGGATGAGAGCAACCCTAGGCAAGACCGCCACAAACTCATGCTGTTTCTACTCAAAGTTTGTTAGTTTTTCATGAACAAATGCTTCTCAGTTTGTTCCGTGTTTTTGGTCAGTTAGAGAGCTGAAAGGGGTATCTTTGACAGTCTTTTTCCAGCTCTCTTGTTGCTTTTGGGGAGGATTTATCAACCTCCTCATTCTCTCAGGTCATAAGCCAGTTTCTCAGTCACTCCTTACCTTCCACTGGAATTAGAATGATTAATGCTACTCAGAAGTAGACCATGCAGGTAAAACGATCACCATGAAATTTATTTTCAAATAAAAATGTTTGTTCTTGTTTTCTGGGGGCCGGGGGAATCAACCAACAAACAAAGATGGCTAAAGGCACAAGTTTAAATGATTATTACATTAGATTAAATTAATTAAGAAATTTCACTTTGAAAAGGTACCAACAAAAAAAAAAAAAAAGAAGAAGAAGAAAAGGAAAGAAATTTCACTCAATGGAAGCAGCACCTAGAACCCTGTACCTTGACCCCTTCACACACATCAGAGAATTGAAATGCTCCACTAGAAAGAAGCCAGTCCCAGAGCATTTCAGTTAAGGTCACTCATCCCACAGCTGCCTTTCTGCTCCTTCTTACTTTCCCATGTTTCTACCTGATGCTTCTGCCATGGTCAATGGGATACACACTGGGCATTTTTATAATAGTGCCTTTTGTGAAGGGCCCATCAAAGTCCCCCAGTGTGGCCATGTGTCTGTTTTCCTTTCTGTATTGCCTCTGATAGGCGGAGAGCTTTCGGGCAAGTCCCTGGAGCACTGGACTCTCACAGCCTGCAGGAAGGAGGCTAAGAATTGCCCCATGCGCCCAGGAATCCGGTGTCTTCAAACCGGAGGATGCTTAGAGGGCTGGAGTTTTTTATTTTTTTTTTTATTAATAGACTTTATTTTTTAGAGCAGTTTCAGGTTCCCAGCAGAATTGAGCAGAAAATACGGCGAGTTTGCACATAGACCTCCCCACCCACACATATAGACCCCCCTACCCTCAACATCCCTCATCAGCGTGGCATATTTGGTACAATCAGTGAACCAACAGACACATTATTATCAACCAAAGTCCACAGTTCACATTAGGGTTCACTCTTGATGTTGTACATTCTATGGGTTTTGACAAATGGATAATGACATGTAGCCACCACTACAGTATCATACAGAATAATTTCATTAGACGGCTCTTTGTTTGTTTGTTTGTTTGTTTTTGGCAAAAACTCTCATTTTCAGATGGGGAAATTAAAGCTCAAGGAAGTTAAGAGGCTTCCTCAGTTCACCTTCCAGGAATGGGATAAAGATTCTGTCCTCTGACAAAACAGGCAGAAGCCCTCAGACATCGTCACCTGAGCACGTGGCAGATCACGCTCAGGGCCAGTGACCAGAGATGATTCCACTGGTCACAGAGATGACACTACACAGGTCTGAGAACACTGGTCACAGAGGCTCCTGAGACGGATGTTTCCCCACCTCTCCCTGTCTCTTACCTTTGCAAAGAAAATCCAGGCTGCACACTGCCCTGGGGCCATAAGGCTTTTTAGCTTCACTGTGCTCAGCATGAGAAAAAATCCTAAAAACCCACTGGAAGGAGAAAATATACTTTTGTTAGTGAGACTGGTCTTCCTGCAGCCTGTAGCTACTTTCTGTTACATTTTATATTTACCTTTACAAGAATTAGTCAGTTTTTAGTTCTTATACCACTGATATCTCATCTCTGTTTTCTAGTGATCTCTGGGTTAAAAAGACCAAAAATTTTAAAAACCCATTAAGCTCTAGTTTGCTAAGGAGCTATGATGACGTCATTTCACTGGAGCTGGGGCGTGGATACAGAAGTTTGGGAGGACTCCGGCTAAATCATGACAGAAAAAAAATCTGGAGGATAGTATCTCCTGCCCCCTCCCCTGTTACTTCTGGAGCTTGGTGCTGGCTAAGGCAGACCTTCAACTTTTTTCCCAAGCAGGACAAACTGTTAGGAAAAGACTTCCAGGAGGCAGTTTAGTAGGGAAAAAAGATGATTTCCTTGTCACCCAAATCACCCTCCACCCTGTTGTTAAATAATTAGGAGGTCCTTGTAAGACAAAGTGTCTGTCCTGGAAGCTACCTGCAGTAACTGCATTCCTGTTCATTGCCTGTTCTTGAAGGCTGTATCGCTCTGTTTCAGTTCTTTTATTCCGACCTAGATGCACTTTCAGGAACCACTGTCGTGCCCCAGCTTAGGAAAAACTGTGGACCGGAAGGGAAAATCTTGGGAATTTTATACCAGGAGGAGGGGTAAATGTAAAATGACTTAATTTTCCACAGTAACACGGCTCATTGTATGCATACATGTTGACTGTATAAACCTGCTGTACTTTGTGCTTGATTGTTAACATGGAAGAACAGCTGGAACATTTCTATAAGGAACAGAAAACATTTGTTTGGGGGATGATCAAACAAAAGGTGTCTTTTCTTTTGCATACAGCTTCATCAGAGTCCCTCCTGACTTGGCTTCCACATAAGTCAACACTGTTTAACAAGATACTTCTCTCCTATTTGTGGACTAAGGCCTTTCACCTTGGAATCCGACTTTAATAAAACAATTAGATCATTCAGTTTGAAAAAAAGAAAAAGAAAGAATAAAAGACATCCAAAGGAAAACTCACCATATGAAGTCAGAGGGTCTGGATTGGCCCCTGGGTTCCAGGTAAGAACCCAAAGGGGAGGGAGGGTGGGCTGCATATTTAATAGAAGTCCCCTAAACCAAGGCCACCTACACAGAAGCTATGCTTTGGGGATGATGCCTGAAAGTGCGGCCACCTCCCACAGGAGCCTGAGGCTGGGCAGCGTCTCGGAGGCTATTCAGAGGTCTGGACCAGCAAGGCACTGGCACTGTACTGGACAGGGAAGCAGTGTGCTGTGCTGGAAGCATTTCAGAAAGCATCACGGTGTGGTCAGGGCCAAGGTAAATCGTGCTTCAGACAGAACGGCCACTCTTCCTGGCATTTGGAGGCAGGGCAATTGGGGAAGAGGGTGTGGGAGAGAGATTCCATGACTTCCCGCAAATATGTAAAAGTGGGGTTTCAGCAGGACTTCTATTAGAGATTCAAACTGAAGAAACGAGATATGACTGCAGCTGCACCTCAAGCAGGTCATATGAGCTGTACCTCCTCCAGGGGGTCAAGGGCCACACTGCCATCTGACCTCTGTTATAGGTGCTAGGGTGTGGCTCCCATGCAGAGCATGAGCCCTGAGAAGGAGGGGCCCAATCCTGGGCTTCTCTGTATTTTCCTGACAGAGCTGAACAAGATGCCTCGGTCACAGCAGGTGCTACATAATTGTCTGACAGGTGTATTTGGAAGCAGATTGAATTGAACACACCTAAAACCACATTTCACAGAGATGTGCGCCTTCACTTCGTTAGATTAGATTAGGTCACAGCCACATTCTTGGGACAGGACCAGAGACAGGGATTAGGTTTCTTTTGTGTGTATTTCAGCCTCTTTGGCCTAATGATCTGCAAAGTTTGCTCAGATTGGTATCTCTGGTCATGCGAGTCTGGGCAGCAGTGGATTAAGACGTTGAGCCACTCCCACAAGGAGCCCCTGTGGGGAGACAGCAGGCTGGAAATCAAGTGACCTGGGATTCCATTCCTGGCTGTGCTCACTGACCCTCATAATCTTGACCAAATCCTCATGTCCCCCCTTTTTTTCTTGCCTCGGGTTCGGTTCGGTGTTCTTAAAGCAGGAATAAGCATCGTGCTCTTCACCCTATCTTATGGAAATCAGAGCTTTTCAAAACAGAAGTTTCACTTTATTAACAAGGAAACCAAGGCATAGGCACAATTGGAATCCAGGTTTTCTGGCTCTTTCAAAGCTCTGCACGGCCCTTCGGACCTCATCATGGAAATGTGCTCCAGACCAGAGAGATGGAGGGAGAAGGTCCGGGTGCCCGCAGCTGCGGGGCTGGGAGTGGAGAGTGGGGCAGCCAGCGCTCCTCCTGTACTGTCCACACCCACCCTCCCCGCAGCCCCCGCTTCACAGGTGCCTGTCAATCTCCTGTACCTCCTTCTCCTCTCCTCTCCACGTCCAGCCAGGGAAGGGCAGAGTTCCATGCTGACCTTTCCCCTCAACACCAACTCTGCTCGGACTCAGCTACTCCTGGCTTGTGACCAACACACTTCTGAAAGCATCCATGACTCTCCTCGTCACTTGACTTGCACATCGGTGAATCATCCCTAAATGACTCCCGGGTCCCTCCCTCATCCCGCTCCTTCTGCTTCCAGCTCTCCTACCCCTCGCGGTGGAGGCAGATCCTAAAAGCACTGGGAGGACCCCAAAGTGAATGAGCCTGGGGCTCCCTGTTCACAGGGTCTCCAGGCCACAGCTACCACAGGCCCTCAGGCCCCCATGGCCCCTTCTGAGCCCCCCCCCAGACCTCTGAAGGTGACAGCTCTTAGTCTGAAATAAGGTTATGGGGGAGTCACGAGATGACATGGGGAAACTGACTCGTTCTTAAAAGAGGGTCAGCTTTGTGCTGAAGCCAGAAGGTCGAATGTACTAGAGAATTAAATCAATTCCCATAAAGATTTCTAAATCTTTTAAATGAAAAAAAAACTTATTTTTCATGTTGGGTTATGAGAAAGTTGCAGGTTAAAAGGGGTAGAAATGGAGGCAGAATGTCACCCCACAACATGATCACCAATGGGCCGTGAACTGGGTTGCTCTGCTCCAAATAACCAGACGTGGTGGCCCTCCCTCCGCACACTGGTCACACACATGCCTAACAGCCAGGCCTAAAGGGAAGCAAGTCCACAGGCACCAGGGCGACACTGACACTCACACCCCATGATCCTAGCCAACCAGCAGGTGACGAGGCCTGACCAAGTTGACAGGAACTGAGAAGATGAATTCTGCCAGAGTTTTCCTGAAACATTTCTGGGGATGATAAATAAATCATTCTGAGGCTCAAATGCAGAAGCAAGCTCTATAATAATGATTTTTTGTTTGTTTGTCCTAACACACCCCCATCAGAAGCAGCACCTAGGTGCATATCAGCTTTTTTACTCTCTGTGCAGAATCACTGCTTCCCAAAGTAAGACCTACGTGTGTGGGAACAGGTGGTCTGGCTTTACGTAGCAATTGCTCCTGGTCTGTTGACATTTGATTTATGGGCAATAACAATGTCCATCATTTACTGGGCTGGGCAAGATGCTTAGGACTTCGTGTATCTTATTTAATACACACAATCATCCTGTATTGGGATTATCTCTCCATTTTACAGATAAGAAAACTAAACTGAGGCTTGGGAGACCTAGAATAACTGGCCCAAAGACCACACAAATTAGCAAAAACACAAGGCTGGAATTCAACCCAAGTCTGGCCATTTGACCTTATCAGAATCCATGCTTTGAGACTGTCCATAGAAGCCTTTCCATTTCTCAGCACAATAAAGTCAAGTGAAGTGGGGGTCATAGCAGGAAAGGGGGAATGGGGGTGGAATTTCTATATATCTAAATGTGTTCATCTAGATGAAAAACAAGGTCCTACTGTATAGCACAGGGAACTATATTCAATAGCGTATAATAACCTATAATGGAAAAAATACATACATATAAATCTGAATCACTATGCTGTACACTAGAAATTAACACAACATTGTAAATCAACTATACTTCAATTTTAATATATGAACTTTCACTTATTAAAAAAACAGTATTTATCTAATTAGTCCACATCCCTGATACTTCCCAAGGCCAAGTATTAACATAATCACCTGTTGCCCAGACTTCTAGTCATTCTGTCTCTGAGTCTAAGGGTTCAGTCAAAGTTTTTTGGAGATTGCCCTTTAGGAACAAGAGAGAGGTCAAGGTAGAAGCTGAGAGAGTGTGATTCTGGACCCAAATCTTCCCTTGAACTGAGTCAGTTCAATCACTTTTATACACTGAAGTTCTGTTTAAGAATTGCTCATGGAGAAAAACAAAACAAAAACAAAAACGAGGGGCTCCTATCTTTTCTGCACGTCTGAAAACCACTGCCCTGGCTGAGGAGACTCTCAGGACAGGGGTCCTTGCAGGTCCCAGGCCGGCTCCGAGCACCTGAGGATGTCCGTAACAACCCACTGACGGCCGAGGAGGGGGCTCCCGCACCCGCCCCCGCCACTGCTCTCTTCCGCCGCTCCTTCAGATGAGGAGCAGTGACCCGGGACTTCACGAAGACGCAGCCGGTAGTAAAGAAACACACAAATCCGTGGTGCGAGGGGGTTTTATGAATTAAAATTACCTGGCGCAGCAGCTGCCATGGAATCTGTAGAAATACAGGAACGGAAAGTCCAGGACGCCGAGGAGATCACCTGAGGGGCACAGCAAGGGTGAAACGCGGGCACGCACAGCACGCACGCCCTCTGCCCCCTGCCCCCGGCTGCCCCGGAAACACAAGGCGAGGGTGTTAATTACATCAGCCCCCTGAGCACTGAGCTGCCAGGCGGCAAATTCATTCTGGCATTCTCAGGTTTCCGTGTCATTGGCATTGTAGTGTAATAATTAACAACAACAACAACAACAACAACAACAACAACAACAACAACAACAACAACAACAACAACAAATAATGACACCACCACCCATTTAGTGAGAACCTGCGCTGCGCAGGGCCCTATGCTAAAGATTTTCAGTACATCATCTCTCCCAATCTTTGTAACAACTCCATGAAGTTTTGTTATCCCCATTTTAACTGGAGCTCAGAGGAGTTCAGAGATTTGTCTAAGATTGCACAACTCCTGAACTGTGGAGCCAGAATGTGCGCCCCAGTCACTCCAAGCCCTGAGCTCTTTCCTCTTCACCAGGCAGCCATCCCTGCCCAAGGCAGAGAATAGGACAAAAAGAATCTTTAAGGTTATTCTATTCTTTTCTGCCTTATGTCTAAAAAAAGATCGTGAATGCATGACTCTGACATCTTTTTTCATTTTTGTGCTTAATTACCGCACAAACAGAGCAGGGGCCAATGGCTCATACATACTCATTTTAGTTTAAGGTCCAAAGGGTACATTTATTTCTAGTGAAGTAAGTTCATTCTTTTAGTTCCACTTGGTGCAAGAGGAAATAATCACACATATTGGCAGCTTCCCTCTCTGGAATTTGAACTTGGTCACAAACAAGAAGTCAGGAGATTAAAAAAGCAGAAAGCCTTCCAAAAATGTCCAGAGAAAAGGAATTAAGCATTTCCACAGCAATCGCCTAATCCTTCCAAATCTGGAATTTCTGAGACTGGAGGAGCCAGGCCTTCCAGACCGCCGGGCCTCTGTCTCTCTATTCTGGATGGTCTGGAGCAAGAGGCTGATTTTTCTGAGTATTCACAGCACATCAGGTGCAGTGGAATATCCTCCCTCACTCCATTTATTAATCAAGAGTTTTACCACATGTTCCTACACTTCCTCAGACATAAATGATCTCAAATGATTCAACCATCAATTGGGAAGGAAAGGTCTGAATTCCATTTCTCTGGAGGGTGTTTTTTTTTTCCTATCCTAGCTATTGTTATTTTGTTTGGTTTGATCTGTGCATATATATATGTGTTTAACTTTTTAAAAGGAGAGGATCTCCTAGGATCTGGTTTTCACACAGCCCAACAAAAGGGGAAGAGAAAATTCTGTTCTCTTTCTGCTAGAACTCCACTGAACACCTCTGTCATCTACTCGGGACCGGTACTTGGGGAGGGACTCTGTAACCAACATCAGGCTCAGGTGTCCAGGGCACAAAGAGCTCCGCTTATTCTGAAGTCCCTTTCCCCAAGGAAGCAATAGCCGCGGTAACCCTGAGCAGCCTGGTCCTAGCGGGCGGCCAGAGCCCCCTGTTAGGCGGGTGAAGGGATGTCCGTGGAGGATCTGCTCTGTGTCTTTGGCGGCTGTTGGTTCTTGGTCCTTCCCCGGCCTCCCTCTCAGTGTGACAGTGGCTGCAGCAGAGTCACTGTGATAAGGAGGACCGGGCAGAGAGGGGACACATTAAACGCAGGATCTTGAGATTCCTTCGGCGTGGCCCCCTCTCAGCACCCAGGTTTTCAACAGAAATGCTCTGGGGATGTGAAGTGGACTCCTGGTGCGGGACCAACCTTGACAGCCCAGCCCAGGCTGCAGAGGGGTCTCAAGGGTAACAGAGTGGCCAGAGGTAGACTAGGATGGAGGAAGATAAACTAACAAATAAACAAACAAAAAACCATCCTAGGGAAATTACCAGTTACATAACATCCTGCACCCAACTCCCAAAAATTGATCCTATCAGTTATTGAGAGCGAGAGAGAGAAGAGCTTGCCACTCATCCTTGAGCCATTTCTAAAACCTCCACACATTTCTCACTTAGTTGATTCCATGACTGTCTCTCCTTCCAGAACCACTGACTCCTTGAGAGCAAGGACTCTGTCATACTCACCATTTGTATCCAGGGTGTTAGGACCATCCCTGATGAATAACAAGCGCCACTGAACCAAGAGCATCTGAAACACCTAAACGCCTCTTACTTTCCCCGGAGAGAATGTTCCAAACACGTTCCAGCTGGCCATGCTGGTCCTCAATCTCAAACTGACCTCCCAGTGCTTCCCCTCTGATGCCTTCAGCACTCTTCAACAGAGAGGGTGACCCCAACCTCCAAACAGCAAAAACAGCCCTGAAGACGTTGCAGTATGCAGCTGGCTGGTCCCAACCACGTGAGAACCAGACACAGGGGCCTAAGAAAGCCTGTAAGGATGCTCAAAAGACAACACTCCTGCACCATCTAGTACAGAACACACACTTAAAGCACAAGTTAAGTGGTTCAAGCATTGCACACATGTTTTGTGGCATCAACACACAGCTCATGCACTGAAGTCTGAGTTAAGCCTTCATTCTTGGGCTCCACAGTTAAAATTCTGCTGACTCTCCGAGGGAGGGGGTGAGTCCCATTTCTCTGAAGATAATGAAGCATGAAATTGCCACGGTGAAAAGTGTGGCACAATCTTACCACATTCAAGAACAATTGATATTTGAACATCAAGAAAATTTCCTCTCACCGCATTTTAGTCCTCAGAACCAGCAGGGAAATGAAAGGGCAGTTCTAAGAAGCAGTTAGCACTGCTTGCTTTATCTCACACACAAGCAACAGACACCCCAGGTAATAAGGTCATTTCTGGTCAGATGGCTGCAAGTCTTCCTGCCCTTTCGGTTCCTTGAAATTCTCTCGCTTGAAAATGCCACAGCAGAGGGCCCCCCCCCCCACCAGACAAATATGAAAGGCCAACTGTCAAGCAGAGGAAGAATTTATTTTCTCTACTATTACTTAAAACAGTCCGAGGGGAAGCAAGTTTCCAAGATTCTTGGAGCCTCTGCATGAACTGTGATTTTGAAAGATTAGGAGAGAGATTCCCACCCACCAAGAGGCAAACCCAGCGCTCGAAAGGGGGACAGTGTCATGGTCTGCCCCTAGGACGTGGAGAACTGTCAACCTGGTCCCTACCACCACGTCCCAGTGCACCCTGAAGTTAGCGACCCCAAGCCACACCATCTGCATCTCAGGAGTGAGCGAGAAGCTCAGCTCAGTTAGAAGCACTCCTGAGAGACCATGTCCCACCTAGGAGAATGGCCAAAGCAAGACAGACACCACCAAACGCTGGTGAAGACAAGGAGCAACCAGAACGCTCACACGTCGCTGGGAGGGAGGGTAAAATGGTCCAGACGCTTTAGAAAACTGGCACTGTCTTTAAAACTTAAAACATATATCTACTCGCAGACCCAGAAATTCTACTCCTAGGTATTTATCCAAGAGACATGAAAACATAAGTCCACAAAAAGTCTTGTATGAGAATGTGGATGGCAGCTTTATTCGTAACAGTCCAGAACCTGAAACGACCCAGGTGAGAAGCAACAGGGAAAGGGATGAACAAGAGATGGTAAGTTCATACAACGGCACAGTAGCGAGCAACAAAGCGGAAAAAACCAGCGAGACACACAACAATCTGAAAACACTAGGCTGAAAGAGTCAGATAAAAAATGTGTGTTTCCATTTATACGAGGCTCTATTACAGGCAGAACTTATGACGTTTGGTAACAGAAATCAGTTCAGTAGGGGCTTCTGGTGGTCGGTGAAAAGGGAGTGACTGAGAAGGAGTGTGAGGAAATTTCCTATATCTTCATAGAGGTGTGAGTTACGTGGGTGTCTACATTCGTCAAAATTGATCAAGCTATACATTTAAGATATACGTTTCATATGTGTACCTCATATCTCAATTTTAAAATGTTTTGCAAGTACTACCAAATAATTAAGATACAAATAAAAAAAAGGGGATGGTGAGAAGAAAGCAAAAAGAATAAAGCCCTGCTTTAAAATCTCAGAAGTTACTGAGTCTTCAAAAAAAGACTGCACCCATGGGTCCTGACTCTTACTGGGTCTTAATGGGTACAGACACTCTCCCTGACTCACACCCACACCTTGCAGTGCACATTCCAGATAGAAAATGTAATAAGCAAGCAGGAAAGAATGAAGTGTTGTTCCAACTTTAAAATGGGCTGGACCACCCATTGGCCAATGAGAAAGCTAACAAATTGGCAGGAATTAGAGCCGCCCAATCAGAGTAGTCCTTGAGTACTTCTGGAGGAGGGAGATTTTCCTCAGCTGTTTTATATACTTAAATGTTGTAATCGATCACATGCTCCCGTGGGAAAACACCACCAGGACTCATGGAAGAGTTCAGGGCCGCTGGCCAGGCTTTATAGCTGCTCACAGCTGCACAAGGTTGTGCATAACACAACGTCAGTATAAAGAACGGCACTGTTGATACGGACCACAACTGTATGTGCCGGCTGTGGGGGTTTCTGAAAGTTAAAGCTGATCAAAACCTGCGCAGTGCGTTCCTGTGTATTTCACAAGCGGCTTCCCTACGCTTGTCAAGACTGTCTGCTCCTCGACAGTCCCCATCCACGCAGACACTTGAGGACCAGCCCACATCCACCAAGGTGTCAAGTCAGTGGCGCTCCACTCGCAGGTGAAAGGAGAAACAGACACACCTTGACACACAATCTGTAAAAGTGCTAAGAAAGCAACAAGCATGATCATGGTGACCACACACAAAGCACCTATAATAAAAAAGTGCTTTTATGTCACTTAATACACATAAAAGTCGGTGTGGTTTTACAGCGCTTCCCCAGGATGTTCATGGGTTAGATCCCGAACTTGGTGCTGGTAGAAATGGACATCTCTGGATTCTTCTGGAAGGCTGCCACCGGTTCATACATAACCTCATTCCCCAGGGCCTTTGCAAAGTCCTGCTACGATGGCTACTGAGGCCCACAGGGCTCCTGGCGCCTCAGCTCTGGGGCCAGCCCTTCACTGGGGATCCTCAGCGAAACTCCAGCCTCCCTCTGCTACTCATCTCCTTGGCATCATCTTGGTCACATCACTTAACTCCTCTGGGCTTCAGTTTCCTCATTTGTAAAATGTGCTGGCACCTGGGAAAATCACCAAGCTTCCTTCCAGCTCAGATAATCATGAGTGTAACAAATGGACAAGCATAGCCTCCTAATTAAAGGCAGAGTAATGTCTTCAAGTGAACGTTACTTGCCCAAGTTCACTAGAAATCACTCGGGGAGAAAACGAACGTATAAACCAAGGAGAACCAGCGGGAACATGACTTTCCAAAGGTCTTTGACTGAAACATATTTCAAAGGCAGAGGACGCTTAGCAGGCGCTGAAATATCTGCTGGGTGGCAACCCTCCGGCCGCACGAAGGAACGGCGAGAGGCAGGCCTGGAAGGCAGACACCCGGCGGCATGGGTAAGCGGAAGGTGTTCTGGGACGACACCAGGGTTCCATACAATTTTTTTTTTTTTTTTTTACAAAGGACAGGGTTTCAATAAACGATGGTGGAGAAGGCACTCACTCCACAGCAGGTTGTGAGAGCGGGCAGAAAGTAGCAGACGGTGCCTCAGTGTGGCTAAGTATAGAACAACTCATGGAGAAAAAAAAATTCAAACATGCTTATGAGACACCGCTGTGGATTTGTCATGAGCACTCTAGAAACATGACTCAAGCCTCTATCGCTAGTTCCCTGAGGACACCAGTTCAAATAGTCTGAAGCAGCTGAAAACACAAACAGGAAGGAGTTGCTGTTTGGGGCACAGTAGGGACCTAGAAGGGGCTTGAGAAATGATCCAGTCCACGCTTCTCGTTTTACAGGTGAGAGACTGAGACCCTGAGGGTTTGGGTGGTGCCTCGTGCATAGCCAAGATCAATAGACGTTACCCTAAAGAGCCTGACCAGTAAAATGTGTATTTTCAACACCACACACGGGTATTATTGCTTTATCTCTAATAAGCATCAGCTTATTCAAGTTGTTGCATCAACTTTGAAACATTTCAGAATAAAAAAAAAAAAAGACACAATGGAAGAGAGTTTTGTGGGCAATCCCTGAATCTGAAAAATGACTCTAGAGGAACTGAGGCAGCAAGGGAGTGAAGGGAAGTTTTAAAACTTGACTTCTTTCATCTGGAATTACGAAAACTGGATGGTAACATACGATTAAAATATATAAAAGGAGATCAGTGAAGAATTGGGGGAATTATTTGAACTCCTTCACCAAATCTTTAGCACAAGGACTGCGGAGCAATTCTGGACGCTGGAAGGAGGAATTTTTGAAGAGGACAAAGCAGGCACTAGTTTATTTGGCAGATAACACACCTGTCTGTACACCTGAGGTCGCACCTCAGGTGCGATGAAACACTGACAACAAAATTCAAGGATAAAGTCACGGGCAATAAATCCAGGCTGGGATATTAAGAGCAGTTTTGAGTACGTGGGCCATTCCTTAACCTCTGGGTTGGACATGCTGGAAGGCAGCCACGTTCTCTTACAAAATGTCCCCCAGAGATATAAGTGGGCTCAGAGCACTGGGTTGAAAGGGCAACGTGAGACAAACAAACAAAATGATGTTTACCTGTGGGGTGAGATGCACAGGCCAGGAGCACCACACTGGAAAAGAAATAGCAGACTCGTGAGGAAACCTCCCTGGCCCATTTCTACCCATTCTACCTGGAAATGGGGAGATTTGCCTAAAAGCAAATTGTCTGCGCTAAATGGTCCCATCCTGCCTAAATCCAACTAGTCAGTGAATCACTAAAAATGCCTCCAGTTTTGGCAAGAGGGCTGGGTCTCCCCTGAGATGGGCTGAGAGTCATCCGCGTCACTAATGATCAGACTCACCTAATAACAGACTATTTGTCGGTTAAACAAAGCCGACTCTATAAATTACAAACAGGCTGCAACCTAAAAGCTAGCTGCCGAGCGTGAGCTAAATCTATTCCTGAGCTAAGTCACAAAATTAAATACACAAAAGGATAAATTTCCAAGAAGCTAGCCCACAAAATGCTCCATGCCATCCACCTTGTGTCTGAAAACCACCTGGACCAATCTGCAGTTGACGCCAGAAAGGATGATGCAGACCATCTCAGCGCTTGGCGGTCTCCCATCCTCCTCTCTGGAAGCCTGTCCCATCCCCTAGTGCCTGTCTGCAGTGCCTTCCTGTGGCCCTAAGCCCACCTTCATATCCTCTTCCATTGAAGCTCATGTCACACAGGTTGCTGATTCAGTTGGAGATTAGGAATAAAACTTTCTATTCAAATATAAGAAGGAATTTTTCTTTTTAAAGTGTTGGATGGCCTACTCTGGTTCTTAACCTTGGAGGCACATCCGAATAGCCCAATATCCTGGCTAGACTCTCTAAGGGTCTGGTCCAGGCATTCATTGTTTTCCTTTGCTATGGCTCTCGGTAGCTATAAAGTGCACTAGGACTGAGGACCCCCATGCCACAGTCTCCAGTTGGTGGCATTATAGGCAGGGTAGAAGTTTTGAGCTGAGAAACCGTGTTAGCTCGTCTGCCCAGCCCCGCCATGCTCTTGGGTTATCTCCACGCCATTTGTGTTATTCTGACGGCTCCCAGAGGAGAAGCATCACAGAAAAGAGACAGGAGGAGGGAGGGGAGGGATAAACTAGGAGTTTGGGGTTAACAGATACACACTACTATATATAAAATAGATAAATAACAAGGATCTGCTGTAGGGCACAGGGAACTACATTCAATTTCTTGAAATAAGCTATAATGGAAAAGAATCTAAAAATACATATATGTATAACTGAACTGTTTTAGTGTACACCTGAAACTAACATTGTAAATCAACTACACTTCAAAAAATAAATAAATATAATAAAAATAAAACTCGTTACAAATCAAGCCTCAAACTTCATCCTACCTTAACAAATACACCTTCCAAACAACCTGAAAGTCCAGGTGAAAATTTAGAATTCTGGAATCCTTGGAGCTTCAGGTCAGAAGGTGGCAGTGCTGGGGGATCCAGCCTCTGGCTCCCGGCTCCCAGTGGGCCCCCGGTGCATCCTCTTCTCTTCCCACACCAAGCTCCATCCCGCATCCCCAGGCCCTCCCACGTGTGGGTGTGGACACCTCCACCTGCAAGCCCACCTTCCTTCCATGTCCCTCCCACCCCAGCCTTCCTTCGGACACCCACTAGGTCTCGGAGTGAGTTAAGGAAACAGACCCAGGGAGGCCTTAGAATTCACGTGGGTAGGGGATTCCAGGGCCCAGTCGAGAAGGAAGGGCTCTTAGCCTTACACTCTCCACATCCCCTGGGGAGAGGCATGGCCCTCTGAAGTGTGGGGCTGGTTGGATGTGCTTCTTGCCTGGCCCAAGGGCAGTACTGCTACTTAGCTTCCTCAGTTCTGATCCGCTCACCAATTACTGAGCTTACTTTCCTGGCAGGAACACTGGCTCAGATCTTCCCAATCAAAATATTATTGGAAAGTAAAAATCCATTAGGTGAAGAAGGACAGAAGTTATTCTTTGAAAATTTAAATTATAGTTTACCTGAATAGGTAGTTCAAGTACTGTTGGTCAATGTCACTAAGGAATGAGGGAAAAAAAGATAAAGCACGTGAAATACCAGAAGTATTTTACATACACAAAAGTCATTTGCTTCTATTGATACATTATAGCTACGTACAAGTTACTACATTTATAAATTATCAATAAATACTATGAAGAGTATTTCATATTCAAAACCATTTCCAGGCTCGTTTTTAAAAACGATTTCCTCAGTTAATACTATCACATGCATTTTCACTTGTGGCCAATTATTTCCTATGTGTACTTCTGCCACTTTAAAAGGAGTGTCAGCTCTCTCAGGTCACTGGACTGGCTTCTAGGGCTACAATATTTGACAAACAAAAATACAGGACACCAAAATAGACCTGAATTTCATGGGAAAAATAATGCTTTAGTATAAGTATATTCCAAACATTGCATGGGACATACTTAAACTAAAAAAATTATTCCCCGCTTACCTGACGTTCAAATGTAACGGGGTATCCTGCATTCTATCTAATAACTCTACTGGCCCCTTGTTACAAAAACACTTTATTTCAAAGATAAAACGGTGCCCTAGGGACCCGCCACACACCCTCAGAGTGTATAACCTCCTCCAGGAGTCAGTCCCTTCAGAGCTTTCCTCTGTGGGCCTCCAGCAGCGCTGAAACCCAGGCGCCAGCTGCCCAGTGGAAGGCTCTGACCTGGCAGCCCCAGCTCCACCAAGGCCCGAACTGTCATCTTTCTCACTTATACTCGCCAACTGACTGCCCTCCACAGAGGCCTCATTTCACCCCAGAACAAAGCTAGTGATGGGGGAGGCTGCTGGCTCTAAAGTTAGGAAGAGGCTGGAGAAACAAGCAAAGACTTGTGTCTCTGAGCTGGAGGAAGTGAACTGGGGCCCAAGGCAGCTGGGCACATAATTTTGGTCAAAAAGTCATCTAAACGGCTGCTGCTGAAGGAAGAGACAGAATTCCAGGCTCTTCGCACATCGCTGGCGGCTGGTGGACCAGGCCTGGACCCGCCCAACAGCACAGGAAAGGGCTTCGGGCCAAGCCTGCTGCCCTCACTGCCACCTGGACTCGTGGAGTCTCCGGACGATGGAGGCAGCTCACAACACCGAGGGTCTCACCCCCCTTCCTTTAACCAAATGACGGCTCACCAACCTTTAAAAGTTTACCTTAACGCGTTGGGTTTCTGGGATTTCTGGAGTATCTTATAAGCTCCTGGAAAGGAAGTAACACAGGTCACTGGCACAGGGCATTGTGCGGAGGAAACTCCATAGAAGCACAGAGTCCGCCTGGAGAAGGGTCCCTCTTCCCCGTGAGGGTCGCCCACAGCCAACAGAGGGCGACCAACTGCGCCCTAGATGCACATTCGACAGTCCCCGTGATGATGCAGTTCAGCACAGGGTGCTGGGCCGGGAAGGCCCACGGTCAACAGAAGGATGCAATGAACAGGAAGCCTGGGTTTCCTCTGATGGTGCAGGTGAGAAAGAGAAACAGCGCTGGATTTCTGAACAGAGTGCCACAAAGTCAGGGCGTTGTTCCTCCCACGAAGACTATAGATAGGAAACACTGAACATAGGGTCTGAAATAAAGTAGATGGTCCTTTTATTTCACCAACTAAAGCAAAAAACTTCTTTTTGATATATTGCTGAGAGTGTTTCTGACACAACCTTCTGGATCTTGATCTCTTCCCCCCATTTTTAGAGAAGACCAACCAGCACTCCACATAGGGATTTGAGCAAGCAGAGCCTGGGCCGTGGTGAGTTAATTAATGTTTGTCAGGAGAAAGGGGGGACTCCGGGAACGGGAAACAAGACAGGAAAACTCCAAAGTAGGAAAATCGAGCCAGAAAAATGTCCATTTAATTTTAACCTTGACACCTTGGATTTAATCTTCCTATTATCCGGGACCACTAAACAGTGGATATATGACACGATCTAACTAATAAACCTCAACGCTTAAGTGAGAATTCTTTAAAAACTTACCTACACAGAGTAAGTGAATGACAGCCCAGAAATATCCATCTGGATCAAACTGTAACACAAGATTGAAAAAAACACACACACAAAGGCTGTAGGTACAAACAAGTTCCAGCGTGGCGATCAGAAACCCTAAGTGTCAGTGTGCAGTGCCAAGCATGGTGCCAAACGGGACCCTGGGGCCGTGGGCCAGTCTCTCCTTATTTCTCACCCAGCCGCCTCTGACAGCTTCCTAACAGGGCTCCCTGCCCCAGTGCTCTTCCCCATCTCCCACCCTCCCCACATCGCATCTCTAAAAGGCAGCTATGACAGTGTCACTTATTGCTTAAAACCATCCAACGGTCCCCCAGTGACTTCAGGATGAAATCCAAACTCAGGGCACCCAAGAATCCCTATGATGAGCCCCTGTCCTCCCAACAAGTCCCATCCACTCCCATCCACTCCCTCTTCCTACCTTTTTTATTTTTCCCACTTATCTCATCTGACACACTCTATTTCACTTATGATCCATCTCTCTCTCCGCCCACAACTAGATGATCAATGCCAAGAGGGCAGGAATTAGCCCAGGGGTGCACACACAGTAGGTGCTCAATAAAGCTGAATCACAGAACACTGAGGATGCCTCCAGGGCTCTGTCCACACCTTCTTCTACTCCTGGCTCTCTCCTTCTCACCTTTCAAGATTTAGGTCCAATGAGGCAAGCCTGGCTGCAGCATCAGAAAGATCTGGGTTAAATTCTAAAATCCCCATTTCCTGGTTAGCTGTGACCTCCTGGGCCTCACTGTTCTTCAGCTATGAAATGCAGATAACAGTAGCCACTGCCCTTGTGCAATTGTGAGATGAAATACAAAAAGGCACGTGAAGCCCTGGCACAGAGCCTGGCACACAGCCAGCCCCTGTAATCGTCGGCTATTCCTGCTCCGAGCCTCCGAGTCTTCCCCGGTGCCTCGCTGGGTCCCACACCCCACTGGACAGAGCCCTGGCCTCCCTGTGTTATAATTATCTGTTTCTCGCCTGCTCCCGCCCCTTTGCTCTGCCTAGACTCCGACTTCTGCCTGGACCACTCAATTCCTCTTTGTGCCCCTAGAGCCTGGCTCGGTGCCTGACACTTGATGGGGGCTTAATAAATGCTGGGAAGAAAAGAAAGAAAAAAAGCCCCTACAATGAGATGATGAGTGGCGGTGGCTGGAGGCGGGTGGGGGGGACGTCCTCAGTGCCTGGTAAAGAAACACTCAGGACAGCAAAGTGAAAATCGCTGTGCCGATGAGGCCCTCGGGATGAGAGGGAAAAGGCAATTCCACCTCAGTGAGCGAGGCTGGGGCAATTTGGGCCTGCAGGTTCTCCAAGCACGTACAGAGGGCTGACCGCTCCCATCACGGCGCCCAGAGGCCCGCGCTCTGCTGGCCACGCTGCTGCAGCCTTGCGAAAAGGCACAGACTTGAGGAGAGGTGTTGGCCTGGCCCGAAGGTCTCCCAGGGCCTGAAAGTTGGCTTTTAAATGCCTCTGCATAGGCAGGGTTATCCAGCTTCTCAAAGGAGGGGCTCGAAAATTCTGCTCATCCCCGCAGGCTTCAGAGACACTTGAAAAGCAAAGTGAGTCTACCTGAGCTTACCTGGGAGTCACTGAAGGGCAGGCACCCTGCAGCGGCCAGGAGGAAGAGGGCACTGTGGAGAGGAGATAAAATAGGCGGCTTCACTTTTAACGTCAAGAGCATCCAGAGAGCGAGAAAGTTGACATACATGGACTGGAGCTCAGATGAGACAAAGAGCCCGCAAGACCAAGCCCCGTTCATCCTCTGAGAACCTCGTTACCCACGTAGTGTTCAACTATGTGCTCTGCTTCTCTCTCGGGGACAGTCCTTCTCTGGGGCTCAGCTAGCCTTCTTCGCAGAGAAGGGCATTCGCAGGACGTGTGCAAAACCACAGCTGGCTCACTTGAGAAAAATAGTATATACAAAAGGAGATTTTTTTTTCTTGAACTATAGATCCCCAAAAATACACTCATGGAAAATTGGACAATCAGACTACAATTATGCTGCTTGTCAATAAGAAACACCATGGGAAGCACATTACAATCTAATCGCCTTATCCAAATGATCAAACTTAACATCTCCTATAGTGGGAGGGACAGATCCACACCATGTGCCTCCCGATATGACGCACTGATGATGCACGCGGTGTTCCTCCAAATGTGCACAACCCGGGGCTGAACCACAGGAAATACAGAGACAATCCCCAATTCAGGGAGAGTCCATAAAACAAGGGGCGCACACTACTTAAATGTGCGAAGGGAATAAAAGGCCAAGGAAGTGTTCCAGATTAAAGGATACGAAAGAGACGGGACACCTTTGGGGGAAGAGATCGCTATAAAAGACAGTAGTGGGATAATCGGCCAAATCTGAACATGGACGCAAGGTTACATAACAGTGCCGTATCGGATGTTAATTTTCTAAATTTAATCGCACTGTGGTTACACAAGAGATTGTTATATTTAGGAGATATATTTTGAAGTATCTAGGGGTAGGGTCATAATCTCTGCAACTGATTCTCAAATGGTTCAGAAAAAAATAAGCACAATGATAATTACATATTATAACCTTACATATTCTATGTGATATATATGTATACATATGGAGAAAGAAAGCAAATGCAAAAAATGTTAACTAATGGGTGAATCTAGATAAAAGGTATATGGGAGTTCACTGTAATATTCTTGCAACTTCAGTATAGGTTTAAATTTTTTTCCCAACTAAGAAGTTTCATTGGAAAAAATCTCTTCTATATAATGAAGCATTTACAGATGAAACACTATGACGCCTGGGGTTTGCTGAAACGAGGCACTGAGTGGACCCTTAGGCTGAAAACTGTTGAAGGAGGGTGATGAGTGTACAGAGCTTCAC
This sequence comes from Vicugna pacos, assembly GCF_048564905.1. Classification (NCBI taxonomy): domain Eukaryota; kingdom Metazoa; phylum Chordata; class Mammalia; order Artiodactyla; family Camelidae; genus Vicugna; species Vicugna pacos. Next base: position 19,163,895 of record NC_133010.1, on the reverse strand, counting down.
CAGACTATTCTGTCTACTTTTACACATGTTTAGAAATGCCCATGATAAGTTTTTTTTTAATTCTTGCACACAAAGTACATTGCCAATCACAGATATTTTCACATTTTCCTCATTCATTAAGAAAGTTGATTTAGAGATTTTTTTGGTTTAGAAATCAGTGGGTTTTATATGGTTTATGGGTTTCATATACCAAAATATCCTGGCCCCTGTCTTTTCCCAATCATTCTCTCCTCCCAAAGGAAGGTACCAGAAAACACAAAACCCAAACTGTCACATGCTCTTTCCCCCTCTTTCCACTTTATGATGCAACGACATATACAGGGTTGGGCTCCTTCACTACTGACCATTCCATCAGGGGGCAAACAGCAAAGGACCAAGGACATGAACGGAGGCAGTGAATGCAGCATTTCCACTGTTATGGGACTTTATCATATGACATCTCACACCAAGATATATTCTATGTACGTATTGAATTCGATTATGTATTTACATATACATGCGTAATACACAACGACCTGATAGTCACAGCCTGGCAACAGTGATGCTTATCAGTTCTGCCCACAACCCCTGACAGTCCTCACTGTTGTCATCACACGTACCCGAGAGACTAGCAGAGGGACCCATACAGAGGAGTCCTCGAGGCTGGGGCCTCACGGCCTTGGGAAGGGCAGGGCGACACGGGACATCCTGAGGCACAGGAAGGTCTCCATTCCAGCCCACCCTACTCCTTTGGCCTTGCCAACTTTCAAGGCACACACACAAACAGCCTCCAGGAGACTCCTTGGCACCAGACTGTCAAGGCACAGGCCAGGGGGGAGGGGGACGAGGGGTGAGAGGCTGTTAGGAAGGGTTTCTGGGGACTGCACAGGAACAGCAGGTTGCAGGTGGGAGGAGAGGGCCCTCATGGCTTTGGCGTCTGCTTTGTAGGATGCAGGATGCTTCCCCATCCACAGGCAGTGAGTGTTCTTTGGATCCCCTCAAAAAGACAACCCCTTGGGGCTCAGGAGAGACAAGAGGACAGCCAGGTGTGAGACAGCGCCTGGTTTCCCACCAAACTTGGCCTTGAGCAACACCTGAGTACATTAAGCACGAATGGGTTTTTTGATTGATTTACTCAGATGAATATATTTACAGCTATTTACAAAGAAATGGGACATCCTCATGCAATGTGCGTTCACACCTGAAATATTTACCATATGGCGTTTCCTTTATCAGGAAGAAGGCTACATCAACGAATGGGTTTTAATGTCTTTCTTTAACACCAGCTAATCTTTTAAACAAGAGGAAGAGTCCTGACGGTGGGTTTTGGGGTTTTTTTTTCCCCTTCAAATAACAGCCTGTTCTAAAGGCAAAAAAGGAGATTGGATGAAAACCCAGAAACATCTGAAACAAAAAGTCCGAAATCCTTGGATCAAAGCATCTCTGTTGGTTTTCTATCTACAGGACTGAGTGTCACAGCTACTGCGGTGCTGTGACAGGAAGCTGTCAGGGAGCAAGGCAACCAGGCCGGAGTTAGCACAACAGGGGCACCGGGATCTGCCCAAGGGTCCGGCCCAGTTCATGTTTCAGCCGGGGAAACTGAGGCACGGAGGGGCGTGAAACCTGCCCACGGTCACTGTGCTGTGGCCCAAAACCATGACTCAGATACCTGGACTCACAGTGTTTTTCCCACCATGGGAAATCTGAAAAACCCAATAAACCGCAAATATTATTTTTAAAACGTAAAGTCATTTTCATGTTTTCCATTTTCATTCTCCATCGGTATTGCACAACTCAGTGAAGTTTTGGACATCGATGAATGAAATCTAGCACGGGTTGTTTTCCCCTGAAGAATAAAATATTTCAGGGAAAAAAGGAGTAAATTTTAGAATAAGACATAAAATAGGGATATATGAGTGTTTGTAATAAATTCCTCTGTAAACTCTCAAGTACAAATCATCAACAGACAGTTTATCATCGAAGTTTAAAGTCAGGTTAAATCTGTTTTAGAGGTTTGTGGAGTTTTGTTTTTGTTGTTTTTCTTTAACTTACCTACAGATCTTTGCAGGAGATGTTTTCTGTATGGAAATAGAGACATACAATTAGTCTTTAAAAACTCTTTTTTGTTCCCCTTAAAAGAAAATGTTTAGATCAAGAGGCACATAAATTACAAGCAAGTTTATTGGGGGCTTAAAGCTTACAGCACTTCAGTATTTATTGAGGTCTTTTTCTGCTTGGATCAAATGAAGGATGACTCAGAGGTCCAGGGTTGAGTCACTTCGGCCAAGCACTCTGGATGTGCAGTTTTACCACTCTCACCATTAGAATTATGTTTATGAAGAAAGCAAAATGACTCCAGGCCCAAGCCTTCCAGCATCTTATACACCATGAAAAGGAGGGAGACAGAGAAATCGACATACCCTGCATAGGAAGAGAAATTCAGCTCTTGTTCAACTTCTAGTCCAGCCTGTCTCTTTAAATTTTCCTTTCATTAACCCAGCTCTGACTCTGAGCAGTGCTATAAATTCTCTGGTATGATGTGTAAATTAGGAAACAGAAAAAAGGAGAAGGGACATTGGACTCCACCCCTAGAGGGAAGGGAAAAAGGGCAGATTGGGAAAATCAAAACGTGGCATGTAAAGCGATCTGAAATGAAGAAATTCTACTGCAGACTCCACCTTTATTACCTCCTTTTTATTAGTCAGTTTAAGAGATTCAGTCCTTGACACTTGGGAAGAAATCTCGAGCAGGGAGAAGCACAGATTTTTCTAGATCTGATAGGAGAAATGGTCAGGAAAGATAACAGATAAATTCTGCACATTTCAGAAGGATTATTTTACTAGTTGAGGACAAACTATGATTTTTTTTAACTCCAGTTCAGATAAAGTGTGAAGTATGAACATACTGTTTAAAAATGAAGCACTCAAAAAGTCTAAACTTCCAGTTATAAAATAAGCAAGTCCTGAGGTCATAACGTACAAGCATGGTGACTATCGTTAATAACACTGAGTTGTATATTTTAAAGTTGCTAAGAGAGTCGATCTTAAAAGTTATCACAAGGGGGAAAAAATGTAACTATGTGTGGTGATGGATGTTAACTAGGCTTATTGTGGTGATCATTTCACAATGTATATAAACAATGAATCATTGTGTTGTACACCTGAGACTACTATAACGTTACATGTCAATTATATCCCAATTTTTTTTTTAAGTGAAGCACTGGCAAGAGGAACATGTGGTTTGCTATGAAGGCTACCCTCAGTTTTCATGTGTGACTAAATAATCCAGTTTGCTTTGTAATAAAAGGCATGATGTGTGTGTACAAAACAGTGGCTCTCGACTTCAGATCCTTTTTATCTTTTATATGTCATCTCTCATCTTTGTGGAACCTGTCTCAGCAGAGTCCAGAGGCAAAGCCAACACTGACTCCACTGCCCCCTGGTGGGGACACACGTCCCTTCAGTACAGAAAGGATGATACCCAGAGGTGACCTGACTCACACCTGGATAATTGCTCCCATCCTGGGAAAATGAGTTTCTGAAAGATTCTGAGCTAAATATAGCCAACATCTCCAGGATGCGGAGAAAAAGTAGAAACGGAGAGGATGGAAAAGGGTGCTCCAACTCTTCCACGAGTAACATGTTCACCAGCAGCTGCTTGGGGGCTTCAGTTACTGGGCAAGAAGTCAACTTAGTGCCTGAAGGAGTTCACGCATTCCACAGAGGAGAAAATCCTTTTTATTTTAACCTCCTCTGACTAACGGAGCCCAGAACCTGAGATATGGAGGGTGAAAACAAGCAATAAATTCATTACTGAACTCCCCTGCAACCAGGGCTCCAGAAACAAGCCAGGAATTCATGTCAGGGATTCATCTCAGACCCCTTGGTCCTCAAATCACTCCTTGATAAGTCCCAACAACATCTCAGCTCCGAATAGGTCAGTATAACTCCTCCAAAGTCATCCTGCCAAAAGTCATGGTGAGTAGTTCCCGTCACTCTGGCTCAGCTGACTCACTCCGAGGGCTGCTCGCTGTCTAAGCACGCTACACGTATGGCCTCATTTTGCTACGGGTTAGTGAACAGTCTTGGCTTACAAGCTACAGATGAGGATGCTGAGGCACAGAGAAATTAGGTCAGCTGCCCAAGGGCACAGGGGCTAGGCCCAGCGAGCTAGCTCCAGAGCTTGACCTTTCCCAACACTACTCTGCACAGCCTGCCTGCCAGTCCCGCAGGGACACCCACCGGCCCCTGCCACAAGCCTTCATCTGCGGCTTCCTCTCTGCCTGAGTGCCCTTTCTCCCTGACCACCCAGAAAATTCCTGCCCGTTAGTGTGACTGGGTTCAAATCTAGCCCCTGGCCCTTGCAAGCAGACTTGCCAGTGGTCACCTCCCCCCGGCCATTTTGATGTGAATCCATCTGCAATAGGCAGATGTAAGAAAAAAGGAACTGCCAAAAGAGGTACCAAATAAAAACCACCACCAATATCATTAGTAACCATAGCTAATGAGGACAAAGCACCTACTATGAGTCAGCAAGTGTTGGGAGCATTTATCGGCACCTGCGCTGCAATGGTGTCTTCCCATCTACTCCTTGAGTGGGTGACGTCACCCTCCCCTTTCACACACGGAGCACAGAAGGTGAGGGGATCTGTTCCAGCTGGTGTAAGGCAGAGCTGGGGCTGGGAAGAACAGAAGATTTCCCGGGGTTGGGCTGAAGCTCGCAACACCCTGTGGGAAGCTCGCTGTAGATTTCCTCAAGGTGCTGGGATGCGGTGAGGGGAATGCCCCCCAACCCCAGGCCCACAGTCAACTCCACCTCGGACCCCCAGGCCCTGGCTCAGCACTGGCCTGAAGCTGAGCTCCGTTCAGACGAACAAGGAGCCCCATGTATGTCTGGAGAACTGAAGGGATGTCAAAACTGTGATCCTTGAAATTAGTGACCACCGTCAGGCAGTCTTGACTGGAAACAGATGGCAGGAAAAGGTAGACGCTAATCTGGGCCATAAATAAAAAGCATGTCTTTGAAATTTCAAGCCAGGGAAGTGAAACTTGCCTTTTGCATTGTCATTTACCTCTTTCCGAAAACATTTCTGGTGCCCACAGATGATAACTTCAGCTACATTATGCAAAGTCAGAAATACAGGAATGGCCTGAAAGAAAACAAAAGAATAAGCATGAGAATATTTTCTTTGATCTCATAATTACATAATTCTTGATTTCTGCTTAAAAATAAAGATCTGTGGGAACTTTTGGCATTCACATACACACTCGTCTCCAGCAAAACCTCTTCTGCGTGGATTAGTGGTCTTGCTTGTAGCATTTTGCAGAAGCTCCCTCCTACAAGTATTCTCATCAATATACATTTATTAAGCACCTACTGTATGTTGGGCACCATGCCAGGTGCAGGGGACACATCCCACGATGACCTCTCCACCCTTCTCTTCCCTTCTTTTCCCTTCCACACTATGTTCTACACGGGCTGCTCCCTCCCTCTGCCAGGCCCTTGTGTGTTCCTCTGCCTCCTTGTCTCTTTTTGTTGGGCTCACTCTAGTTCATCATTCTGCTCTCATTTAGACATTGGCTTTCACTTCCTCCGAGAAGGTATGCTGTCCCAACACTGGGTAGACTGAAAAAAAGCCCTCCAAAACACAGCTGCGTCCTAACCCCTGGAACCCATGAATGTTACCTTATATGGTAAAAAGGGGTCTTTGCAAATGTGATTAAGTAGAGAATCTGGAGGTGGGGGGTTTACCCTGGATTTCCCAGGCAGGCCCTAAATACAAACACTTGTATCCTCCCAAGAGAGAGGCAGAGACCTGACATACACAGAGGAGACCCCAGGGGCAGAGGCTGGAGTGATGCAGTCACAAGCCAAGGAACCCGACAGCCACCAGAAGCTGAAAGAGGCATGGAATTGATTCTCTCCAAGAGCCTCTGGAGGGAGCACAGCCCTGCTGACACTCCTTGAGTTCAGCTGGTGATACTCGTTTCAGACCTCTGGCCTCTAGAACTGGGAGAGAATAAATTTCTGTTGTTTTAAGCCACCCAGCTACATGGTAACTTGTCACCGCAGCTACAGGAAACTGGAATACAAGGAATGACAAGATGGTGGCATGAACTTGGCAGTGGCAGTGAAGATGGAGAAAAGCGGCCACATCAAGGGCATATTTAGGAGACTGAATGGAGGTAAATGTTTGGATAACTGGGATCAACTCTGTACCAAAAAAAAAAAAAGGGTGAGTGGAAGAAGGCATAAAAAAATGTCACACTCCAGTGGGTTATCAGGATACACAGAGAACCCACTGCATGTTGACTAGCGCTGGGCTGTTGGGGCAGGACAGCAGTCGCTCCTAATTTGATAGAGAATCTTAACAAGGTAAGGGGGAAGGATTACCGGGCAGGGATTTTGCTATTGTCTCTGTTGTTGATGATGGCGATGTTTCCTGGAAAGCAGAAAAGGATGGAGAATACGCATGGGTCTTGGCATCATCCTGAGCTTCAGCCTCCAGCTCCACCATCTGCTAGTGGAGCACTTATCCGGACAGTTTGCTCCTCTGCAGGATGAGGATAACAATACCTACGACCTGGAGCTACTGGGAGGGATGATGGAAAACTGCGAGGAAGGCTGTCAACATTAACAGGTACCAAGCCCGCTCTCAGTGGCCTCCACGGAGGACCCTGAGCTGGGAAACTGTTCCAGCTTCAAGGGCCCTTAACTGAGTCTTTAACCAGATGCTGCTGCTCGCCCACTTCAAGATGGATTTATTCTTTTTTTTTTTTTAATAGACTTAATTCTTTCAGAGCAGTTTCAGGTTCACAACAGAATTGAGAAGAAAATACAGAGTTTGCACATAGCCCTCCCCACCCACACAGATATACTCCCCTACCCTCGACATCCCTCATCGGTGTGGCATATTTGGTACAATCGATGAACATACATGGGCACATTATTTCCAACCGAAGTCCATAGACGGATTTATTCTTTATCTTTTGAGAGGATATATTTTTACCTTGTCTTTAAGACTTTTAGAACTTTGTAGTTCTGTCCTATTTCAGTATTTTGCTCTAACTTGCACTGTTTCATTTCATTCTGAGTTCTTGCATTACATTTTTCTTGCCTTTTTAACATTTTGTACACTTTTTCATTAAAAGCTCAACTCAAACTGTTTTTTACTTTAAAAAATCATATTCTATTTTAATCACTTTCTGTTTTTCATTTGCCTTTTGTGCTTCTTTTATGTCTCTTAAATTTTTATATTTTGAACTATTTTTTATGTGTTTTAAGGTTATTAAAGAGTTTTCTTTAACTGGCTCTATCCATTAGGCCCATGTTTGGAAAACTCAGGCCCTGGACTTCTAGGTCTTTCTTCTAGCACAGAAAATCTTGGACAGGGGGTCCACGGCAATGTAAATGAAGGAGCGGCCTGGATCCTATTTATTTAAAATTAAGACCTGATTTTAAACGCTTTTGCCTCCCTGACTGTAAAACCAGTAAGGGAACTGGATTTAGGGCTGGGATCATGGCACTCTGGACCCTGATTCTAGACTTCAAGGAGGCTTACTTTTCTCAATTTTATAAACCGTGGACAGGCTTCTCCATCTCTGTAGGCCCTACTCTGATCAGATTCTGGAAAAGGATCTATCTCTATGTGCAGAATTGATTTTAAAGTTTACTAATAATAGCTACCAACATGTTAAGCACAGTGCTAACTGCTTCAACTGCATTTAAACCTTCTCCCAACAACTCTAACTGCAGATGCTGCCACCCTGACTTAGAGACAAGGACACTGAAGCTTAGAGCGATCAGGCAGCTTGCTGGCAAGCCCCGGGCTCATTCAGGGTATGACTCTATGACTCCAACCCAGGGCTGTCTAATGGCAAAGCCCATGCTCCCAGCCTCGATGTTTTAGGACCCAAATTACGGCAAGCCCCAGTGTAAACCTTCTGGGCCTACGACTGTGCAAAGACCAATATGACTGTGTATTCCAAATCCCGCCAGTCCGCCGCCCCCAGCAATAAAAATGCTATGATCTAAAATGGATGAACCTGGAGTAAACTCTATGCCATTTTTAAAGGGATATCTTCCATTTCTCTTAAGAAGTTTTAAATCTGAATCTCTCAAGCCATTTTGTCAACTGAGGAACTAGCAGGTTCTAGAAACAGTAATCCTATAACTGACTGTTATTCAGCCTCCCCAGAGAGCTATCAAAAATCGTCTTAAGGCAGTTTGCAACTTTCATTACTGATTTTCCCTTGGCCTCCACCTCTGTGCACCAAGCTCCAGTATGAACTATGTTATTAGTTCAGGAGACCCCCAGCAACTGATTATTTTAGAAAACCTGCCCTTTATCTTTATGGAGTGAGGATCAACAGAACTTGATTTTGTGAAATCAGATAGAAGTTCTGAGAAATGATCATCACCATAATAATAGCTAAGATATACTGAATGTTTATTATGTGCCAGACCTTGTTCTGACTGCTTTTACACATTTAATCATCATCCTAACTCTGCAAGGTAGATACTATTAACATCCCCATTACACGGATGAGAAAAAGGAGGGATATATCTTGGCTCTCTTTTTCAACCTCCCCATTAATAAGCTGAAATCACTTTTAGATCATCTAGACGCTAGCTTTCTGCTAAAGAGACAAGAAAAACAAGTATGTTCCTCCACATCGTCAAGGGTCCAGACACAATAATAAAAGGTCTCACCATCTTTCATCAGGAAAAATGGCCCAAGATCAACTATCGTGAAGCCCAAATAATCATTTTTGACACAAAATGTAATTGACCATAGTCAACTACACTGCCGTCCAAGTCATTCAGTCATTTAGGGGCACAATCTGCAACTAATTTATTCTTAAGAGTCCATTCACTTAAAATTCAACATTTCATCCATGAACCATTGAAAATTCTTCTCTGGTTGTTGAGAGAAATTGGTAATTATTACTCAAGATTCTTCATTATTCCCATGCTTCCCAGAGTGAAATTTTCAAGCCTTGATTGTTATTTGTTCAGGTGTTGGAACTGACTTAAAACGGCTCTCCATGGAAAATCCTGGCCCTGCCCACATGCACAGCCTGGGGTCACTCTGCAGGCGTGTGGATGACTCCCTTAGTCAAGTCCTGGGTCAGCTTCTTAATTTTTGTAGAAGAAGGTCAACCCTACCGTTAATTTGGGTGATTTTTAAATATGTGGATGTGACCTTCATCTACAACATGGAATCATTGCTTGCCAGGCCCTGGCCAAAGAATGTACCTTTGAACTGTTGGCTGCCTACTTTTTATCAAAATCATGCATGCCAGAAATAAATGTTCCGAGTGGAAGGGAGCCACGTAACCTGGGGGCAGTGGTTTTAGCCCCGGAGCAATCTGCTAAATCCAGTGCCATGAACTTTCTGCCTCAGAGCCCAGTTTTAATAAGTCATTTTATAAGGGTTACGGAAAACATCTTCAGACGGAGCAAGAAGATAAGAGGAGGGGCTTATTATTTTGCCTCTGAGCCCACACCTTAAGTAATCCTTGCAATTGGACTCTGATCACCTCTGATAAGAAAACAACATGAAAGAAGAGAGCTGTCTCTAATCAGCAGTAACAGGGAGCGTCAGAGAAGGGTCTCCATTCAACATGAACACTTACGTTCTTCTCCCTGAGCCTCCAAGACCCCTTATATGACATTGGAGCCAAACAAAGGAGGAGCGACCCACGGGCTCCAGTTTGCTTGAGTAATTTTCCTCCACACAAGTCTAATCATCCGTGTGTTTCTTCACCAACACTCCCATCCAATCTCTCCTCCAATGCGCTGAGTGAATGCTGTGCTCGTGAAGACACAAACCCTGACAAGCAGTTAGAGAAGGATTAAGACCAAAGTGCTGGGTCAGAAACCAAGTCCAGGCCTGTCAAGACGCCTCCCTTTAGATTTGCAGAGACTTCCGACTGCTGACCCTAAGCAAGAAGACAGCAGATTTTGGTTTGAGCAGCCAAATCACCAACCCTGGGATGGCCTCTCCCCAGCCAGCTCCCTAATGTGTGAATTTGCACGTCTGTTCTAAACACTCACCCACACAGGCTTTGAGGCAATCCTGTCCAGCTGAGAAGGCTTCTGGCAGGGAAATTATAATAAGAGTACTAATGACTGGTTGAAGTTGTACTGTCCCTCCAAAGACTGATACTCATGCCATCGGCCATCATCACTGTGACCTTATTCAGGGTGGGACAAGCTGGAGAAGCAGATCCGAATTAGCCCGAGTAGAAGGGAGGACACGCAGCTTCTCTCCCTTCCTCTTCGCTCAGTTTTGATGGGCTGACCTCCTTTGGTTGCTGTGACTGAGGAAGGAAGGAGGGGAAGCGCTGGGGGTGAACCATGATGGCTGGACAGGCTAGAGCTGGCATCTCTGCTTTAACATTTACTGCTTGGCGACTGGCCAAATAATTTGCATCTCGGTTTCTCCATCTATAAACGGGAGGAGTTAACCCCGACTGGGTACGTCATGAGGGTCAGCACTAGGAAGTGCCTGGCACATAAATGACACTGAATATTCACGGTGGCGGTTCCCATGGTGAGCTATGTGTCTCTCATGGATTCCCCTTGAAGTTCTTCAAGGTCAAGAAGCAGGTCTTATTCATCTTAAAACCTCCAGTATTAGAGCCTCAATAAATATTTGCTGAATGGACAACCACAAGAATAATCTCCTTCCCTTAACTCTATCATTCAGTTGTGAGTTTGAGGTGGAAAAATCAATAAAGAGCTGTCCCCACCCTGCCTTTGCAGAGTTAAACCAGCTTCCGCTCAGGAGTCACATCAGAAGAACAGAGCTTCAAAGTCTTGTCAGATAAAGGAGGTCTTTATGGAGCGGAGCAACTTCGGGTTTTGCATAACAATACACCCACAGATTTTAACTGATCACTTTTCCCCTAGTTCCTTGTGGATTCATGAAACTGACAGCTTGGCACCAGCATATTGACGCCTGTTTTCTATCTAACACCAGCTGTATGAGTGCCTCATGTTTAATCCACTCTGTAAATTTTTAAGCAACTATGTAAAAACAAAAACCTCAGAAACCCAAGAAAAGATGCTGGGTTGAGTTATTTCATTAAAAAAAACAAACTCTAATAAGTGTCTCCTTTCCGTCTGCCTCCCACTGCAATCAGGTGTACTCAGTTTCCCTTTCCTCAGAGTGTGAATTGCAGCAGCTTCTTTCTGCCTATGAAAGAAGTCTGTGCTCTAGGCCAGGGCCACTCAAGTGTGGTATCCCCAGAAGACCAGGAGCTTATTTCAGAATGTAAATCAGTGCATTGCTTCCTTCTTCAAAAGGTCTTGCTGTGGAAAAAAAAAGTTAGCTGAGGTGGAGGGAGGAGGGTACAGCTCAGTGGTAGAGCACGTGCTTAGCACGCATGAGGTCCTAGGTTCAATCCCCAGTACTTCCATTAAAAAACAACAACAACAACTAAAATAAATAAATAGACCTAATGACCTTTCCCCCCAAAATAAAATAAATAAATATTTTAAAAAGTGTCAGCTCAACTAAATAGTCTCTTTAGTGCCAGGCTTGATGTGCGTTCTGGCACAATCTCCTTACAGACAAGCAACAGGGAGCTCACAGACCATCACCACCTGTGGACCACACTTTGCGAAGCACTGTTCCAGGTCATAGACCTCTCCATCTGCCGGAGACTGCCAGACTGACATTTACAATGGACTTCTGAGTGGTTTTTGGCCGCCTAGTCTCCCTATCCCTTCCTTTGGTAAAGCCCCAATACCGAGACTCTGACTCACCCTTTCTCAGTCATGGGTCCAGGTGGGGATCCTGTATGACTGGGGCTGGCCAAACAGTGCTCTGAGTCTCTCTGGTCACAGTGAATGGTCATGATTCAGGGCCAGCCAATCAGCATAATTCCATCTTCCTGGTCAGCTTTTAGATCTGGGATGGGCAGTGGCCTTGACTGATGAAATCAGAGTTAAGCCTGGGACTCATGTAGAAGCTACAAGGGAGACAGTCTTGTTCCATTAAAGTTGTGAGGAAGTAAGCCTGGAGTCAACAACACCCATGAGGGGAGAGCCTGGCTGTGAAATGAAGCAAAGACAGAGAGCAGAACTGAAAGGATTCTAAGTAGGTCACTGGAACCTCTGGATCAAGCCATGCCTGAAGCAGTTTCTACCCTATGACTTTTCGTTAATGTGAACCAGGAAATTTCCCTTTTGCTTAGCGCATTTGGTGAGCTTTCTAACACTTGCAAACAGAAGTATCAAGTTAGGTATGACTACTATACCCTAGGCTCGTTCTAAAATTCATAAACATTAATCCTAAAGAGACAAATCTGAAAAAGCAAAAGGTGGGGAGTCAGAAGAGCTGCCATTTTCTGGGACTAGAGGCAGGTTACCAAGACTTCCCACACCTGAGTTCCTTCCTCTGTCAGGTGATTAACATCTGCTTCACTTGTTAGGTGACTGTGAGAATCACACAGAAAGGAAATCATTCTGGAAACATATGGAAAAGCACTGTACAAACAAAAAAACAGTATCATTACTAGCACAACACCTTACTTGTTCAAACTTCAAAATCCTAGCATCCATAACTATCCAGATCCTATAAAAAATTTTTTTGAAGTCTTTCAATAACAACAGATGGTTGTTGCTGTTGTTTTGTTTTTCATATCACATACTATACTCTGCTCTAGGAGAGGAAGCTCCCCCTGCCGGCCAGAGGGCAGACAGAGAGCCAGCCCCGCCTTTTGTTCTGGGCTCAGCATCAACACGCACTGTGGTTCATTTCTTAGGTCCACCCAGGCCATTTTCTCCCTCGTCGCACACATCATCCCATCTACTCAGGCTTATGAATCATGAAAGAAAAATGATGATTTAATTTCGAAATTACCACTATTAATTCTCAACTGCTATCTGGCAACTTTGGAGTTGTCCCAATAACACTATTCTTATCTAGCGAGGCAGATTTTGTTTGTTTTTGCTGTTTTCATAGCCGAGATCTAAGGGCCAACATAACAACAATCTTTACAGTAAAAGACTAAACTGTTTGAAATTTTCACGTTTTCTTCAAACGTCAGAACACAATCATTTTCTGATAGATAAAAACAGTTAGCAATTCGGGTGTAAATTGGAAGAGGCATTACTACCATTACTGATTTTTAAGTTATGTGCTGAGTTTCTGGTCAATGGTGATATTTATGGATTCTCTTCTGATGGAAAAATAACTAAATTTTTGGAGTTCCATATAATATATAATGCAACTGGAAAAAAATTCACTCTTCACAGTCCCCTCCTTTGAGGAGCTCAATCCCAGAGGCTGGGGTGGGAGGACAGAATGGACGCTTGTTTCACGAGCGTTCTCGTGTCCTGGGCATCAGTGCTGCACCAAGCATGTGCACCCACGACTGAGCCCAGCATGCCCCAGGCTGCGTGACTGGTACCCATGGGCAGAGTCATAGTTCCCTGGAAGCAAAGAGCAGACAGAGCGTCCCGTCCCTGCTCTCAAGGACTGGCTGCATTTAGGCAGAGCAGGCTGGCCCCAGATACAGCAGGCTCTACAAATATCACTACCCTGTCTTCCTGCGTCTCCATCTGTGCCGCTTCACTGTAAAACGAGTTGAGCCTTCCCTGTTATCTGATTATCTACAATTCAAGGAGAGGAGGCTCCACATCTAGCTGTACCACCGCTAAAGCTGGTGCTTCGTCTTCTGCTGATCTGAGACACAACAAGTGACAAGGCGAAGGGGAAGAGAAGAGAGGGACCGTCCCTCCAAAACCTCTAACCACTTACCAGTCGAGACAATGCTCTGGAACCAGCATAGATCACACCCACAAAGAGCACTGAAGCAGGAAGCCACGTCGAAACAGCAGATCTGGAAACAGGGAAAGAGACCATAATACTTTCGTTACTTATGTCCAAAAGACCCCGCTGGAAAGTATGACCCTTCCCATTCACCAAATATAGCCCCCGGGGTTGTCGAAACATCCCTAGGTGACTTGCGAAGCGTGACTCGGTCTGTATCACTGAGAGGGATGGAGGCTTACTAAGCCATCTTGCCCACAGCTCATCACTTGGCCAACCATATGGTATTACTGATCCCACCATCGGGCACAGGTAAGCTGGAGAAGGAAAGGGCTTCCTGCAGGTTGGAAGAGAGGAGAGTTCTGATTTTTTTTTTAAGGGGGAAGTGAACAGCATTCTTCAGAATGTAAGTAGCTGAAGGCTTTGAATCCATGCCAAATTATTTTAAAATTTTTTTAAAGGCTGGTTACCTAGGCAATGTATCAAACAGCTTTATGGAACCACGAACAGAACCACAGTGTCAAAGGACAGAATTGAAGAGAGTCTTTGAGCCAGGTGGCCACGTGCTGAGCCTCAACCATTAACCTCAACCATTAACCTGAGATGCCAGTTCAGGGACTCTCTAAGGACTTCTGGAGGGCACGTTTCTTTGATTCAATTGTGGCCACACCAAGAACTGGTTTCAACACAGTTAAGAATCTTGATCTCCTTAAGAAAGGCAAAATCCCAGTTTCTGTACACAGAGTACATATCACCGAGGGTGCAACTTGCTTCCTTCATCAGTTACAAATGCGTTTGGTTCTCTAATTCAAGTTCCCGGAGTCATTCTAATAATAGATATAAACTAATGAAACCATTCCAGCAGGATATAAAATAATAATCCCAACTAACTCAGTGAACTGCTCTCCTGGGATGAAGCCTGTTCCAGAAATGTTGTTTGTCAATTTTATTAGCATGGCAGATGCTCCATCCCTCATCAGACCTGCTTTTGTACAACTTCCCAGGGAACCCGGCATGAAAACACTTCTAGTCTCTAGTAAGGCCTCCGAACCCTACTTCCAGTATACATTCATTCAGCCCAAACTCATAGCAACTTGCAAGGTGCTCCCAGCACCAGAGTTAATATTAAAAGCAGCATCATTGTGGACATTTTCTGAGTCCTCGCTACAGACCAGCTAAATGTTTCCTACGCTGGGATCTTTTTAAAACCTGCACAACAATCTCACGAGGAAAGTATTATTTATTATTATCCCCGTCGTATGAGATGAGGAAAGGGAGGCACAAAGAGTTGAAGTAATCTGTCTCTGGTCAGAAGAGTTGGTAATGGCAAAGCCACAATCTGAATTCAGGTCTGACTCAAAACCATGCTTTTAACCCCCTCTCACCCTTTACCCTCAAGGACCTTGTGAATGAAAAATACTGCCAGCCGTATCAGTAAACAAAGAATGCTGTGGCCATCATGTCATCTGTTGCTACCGCCACCCCCTCAACCTTTCACCCATTCCCCCTGCCCCCGCAGCGAGTGGAGGGAACTCAGGATATGGAGAAGAGGGCAGCCGGTTTCTGCAGCCACCCCCAACTGTGCACCCTAAGGGCACTCAGGATGTGGAAGAACAGGATACTGGCCCTAAATAGCTAGGTGTATATCAAAGGAATGATTTCAATGAGCCCAGACCTTCATACCTTCCCAAACATAGAAAAGTGCTAAATTCCTTAACTTGAGATATCTGGTTTTCTCTAATTAATAGTAATCTTTTGATGATCCGACTACCTGGTCTTTGTTGCAAAAACTCGTGTATCCTGGCTTCGACCTAGCCACTCTGGAACAGTCTCTTAGAGCGATCTGAGAGGCTGCCTCCCAGGCTCGAGTCCTCAGAAGTCCGCTGAATTAAACAACTCTCAGCTCTTAGGTTGTGCACTTTATTTCAGTTGACAACCTCATCATCTAATGGGAGACACTGACATATAAATAAATAAGCTGCAAACACAATGTGATTTTGCTCTGGGAGCAGACCACGTAGCTAATTATCTGAGAACATTCTGTTATGACTACTCCTGCTGCAATCGGACGTCTGCACTTCCAACAAAAGTGCCAACAGAGGATGGAAGATGCCAGTCTCTATCCTAACGGGTCAAGCTAACATCAGCCAGTTGCCACTCTTCTAGGAAAAGGCTTTCCCACTAGACATCCAGGGTCAAGGGAGACAGGATCCAGGCCTGTGGCCCGCAGGGCACTAGAAGGAAGCCCAGAGCCCACGCTGCAGAGAGGCAGGCGGGTGGGCACCGAGTGGAACAGCAGCCGGCCCAGCTGCGGCAGGCCCGGGACTTCGGAATTAAGGTCAGTGAGGCCCCAGACACGTGTGCTCCTCTCCCTCTTAAACAAGGAAAACTCCTGCCACGCATCTACTCCAAGAGACATCCGGGTATCCGAGTGGCCGTGGCCGTGGCCGTGGCCATGACAGAAAGGAAACAGGGAACATCTTGCTTTTAACCCCTCTGCCTTAAAATACAAAGGAATAACTTTAACCAGAAAAAATACACGTGGGTCTAGTTGGACTAAAGGTATTTTGTGACAGCAGCCTGAGCTGACTGAGATGCCCTCCACTGCAGCTCTAACTCTGCAGGATTCCGGGACAGCCAGCAGCCTGGGCCTGCAGGTAAGGAACAAATGAGGCACGTGCCACCAGGGCACCTCCTCTCCACCTTTAATTCATAAGGTGGCACCACCTGCGTCTCCTGTACTGGTTTAATCTTTCATTGTCCTATGTGCCATCAAAGGAAGCAAGACAGGGTTAAATCCCGAGAAGGTCCTGGCAGAATCTCGAGTCTCTGTGGTGCAGGAGCCTCTGGGGAACTGCTGAGCCATTGGGTTGTGTGTGTGTGTGTGTGTGTGTGTGTAGATGAGATCTATGGAAGAACTACTTGCTACAGGGTCTGCTTTGAACACACTGGTGATACGGAATTTGTCTTATATGATCCATAAGCACAAACGTTGCATCTTCTCTGCATCGTGTGTACTTTCTGTCTTTTTGCTTGTGCACACGCCACCATCCCTAAGAACCCTGATGAATGAAGCATTTTACAAGAAGCTAACAATAGTCTCTTGGCATGAAATCTTAAAACTCTTGTTATTGAGATGAAGGCTAATTAAATTAAGTCACTTGTTTTTCAAATAGAGCATGCATTATTGAGGGAACATCTGCTCCCTGAAAACACTCAGTTAATCTATTCCTGGGAGCCTGGCAGGATCCTTGAGCTGAATTCTTGAAAATTCTCAGAGTGATGCTGACACCTAGTGACCCAGAAGCAGTTTCCAAACATGAAAAGAACACATGACCAAGATACCAGGGCTCACAGGTTGACTACTGACTGGCACTGCCTAAAACAGTAACACACCTTACAACTGTAAAGTCAGTATTCACTTTACAGTTTATAAGGACTTCTGCATATATTAACTCCCTGCTTATAGAAGATGCCTGATTTCACCTTTTTGGTCCATTACTGGTGGATATGGTCCTCAAGGAGTCTTACGCCCTCTCAGACCTTTCTCCTTCAATCTTTACTCTCTCCCTGACTCAGAGAGGGCCATCCTCCCATGACAAAGTCCAGCCCTAATATTACTTGAACCCAAGAACCCTTGTTGACACTGTGTCTCACCGAGGATCACTCAGAGCAGGAGTTAGCAGACAGCAGCCTATAGGCCAAGTCCCACCTGCTGCCTGTTGCTGAAATAGCATTTTATTGTCACACAGCCACACCTGTCTGTTTACCTTGTCTATGGCTGTTTTTCCACTACAACAGCAGAGTTGAGTAGTTGTGACAGAGAGCGTATGGCCCACAAAGCCTATAATGTTTCCTCTCCGGTTCTTGTTTGCAAACCCTGATTCAGAGTAAGGCAGCCTGGGTCCCAACGTCTGGAACTTACGAGCTGCGGCACCCTCGGGCGCCTCACCCCAATCCGGGGAAGGAGCGGGGCTGGATGTGCGGCTAAGTGAGTTTAGGAGACAGGCAGCCAGGATGGCACAGAACAGAGATGTTAGTACTAAGAAACACAGTCCAAAAATGAAAAAAGAAAAAGAAATAGAGGTCACCCAGGTCCCCGAATACCAACTGAGGTAGGATAGAAGAGGTCCACATCTCATTTCTAATAGATATGAGAAAGAAAACCCAGTTCAAGCATCTTGCCCGTGCATAGTCCGTGAGGGACTGCCAATTCAAGCTAATGTGCAAGACATAACACCTTTGATCTCCGGTCCGGGAGGTTAACACTTCATACCATTGACTTAAGAGGTCAGAAAGGGCTGTATGGACACAGAGGGACAGCTATACACAATGCGGTCTATGACAAACAGTGAGTTCAGCAGATTCCTATGCACTGAGTGGTGTGGGCATGCCCTGCAGGCATCAAAGGTCAAAAAAATCCCCGTCCTGAGAAAGGCAAATACTGCATGGTATCACTTATATGTGGAATCTTTTTTAATACAGTCAAACTCATAGAAACAGAGAGAGTCTGGTGAAAGGGCACAAAGTTTCAGCTACAAGATGAATAATGTACATTGATTATTCATGAATGATGAATAATGTATCCTATGAGGATCTAATGTGTAATATGGTGACTACAGTTGATAACATTGTATTTATAGTTGAGATTTGCTAAGAGAGTGGAACTTAAACGTTCGTACAAAAAAAAGATAACTATGTGAGTTGATGGATGTGTTAATTAACTAGATGGTGTGAATGTTTCACAATGTATACGTATATCAAATCACCACAATGTACACTGTAAATAACTTAAAATTTTATTTGCCAATGATACTTCAATAAAGCTGGAAAAAAAAAAAAAACCCTGTCCCTTTACCAATCCTGGCCTCTGGGATGCCTCCCAGGTACAACCCAAGCACCATGTCAACACCAACCAGATTCTATTCACTATTATATCCCCTCAGTGGCTCTCAGCACGTTTCCTAAGGAATTTTTGAAAGTTGGTTTTATTATTCACAAAAAGTAATTTCTAACACACACGTATATATGTAAGGCATTCTTCTGGAGAGAAAACAATGGGAAAGAAAAACAAAAACACAAGAATCTGAGTGCTAACTTTCCTCTGTGAGCAAAGATGACTTTTTATAAAACTACAAGAGTCACTCAAAAGGAAATATCAATACATTACAACACTATTTGGGAAATTCTAACCACCAGTAGCTTTGATGAAGGTGGGCTAGCTCACTTAAAAACCAATAAATAACCAATCATTAAAAAGAAGTACAATTGTGTCCCGAATTGACTGGCTCATTTATTTAGGGACTGGGCTGAGTTAATTTGGAGGTTTTATCAAAAGTAGTAGTTATGGTTCTCCAGCAAAGACTCTCAATGGAAAATTTAGGGGTGAGGGGTTCTTTATCTGTCAGAAATCTCTGCACAAAGGTATTATGGCACAGGTTTTTTTAACTTAGAATTTTTCATATTTGAAAACGTTGAGAGTCAATTTTTCTCTCTTATATATAGTGGATAAAAAGTAGTAAGTAGGTTAAAGATCACTTTCAAAATGTATTTATGTATGTATTTATTTATTTAATTTATTTTCATTTTCACAATCTGACAAACCCTTTCCATTTTTTTTATTACAAACCCTTTCCATTTTTTATTACCAAAATGCTGTAAAGTATACAAAATGCACATGATATAGTGAAGGTTTTATGTTGCTTTTCAAACCAACTCTGCTGCAAAAGAACCAAGTAAGCTGTCTCCCACAATATATCAAAATGTTTTTATTTAAACATGGAGCCTAGTCGTACAGGAGCCAGCAGATGGCATCTAAAGTCTCCAGTGAAATCACACCTGAGTGTCCTCAGCCGTGGTTCTGGAATCTAATACAGTGCCATGGTCTCGCTGTGCTGTGCTACCAGACGTCCAGTCAGCTGAAACAGGTCACAATGTGCTTTAAGGCTCACGTTTTGGAACTACAGAAAGCCTTCGGCACAGGACTTCCAATGCTGCTAGAAAAATCACTTCAATGTTCTGCAATGACTTGGCAACAGCAGTAGCCACCATATAATGACAAGCTTGTGGCTGAAAACCAGGGCTGTCTTTCTCAAGACAGAGGCTTCCAGGGCAGCACCCAATACCCAGTGATAACAACCAGTTGCTGGGCAAACATCCTGGGAGGAGAATGGTTCCATCGGGCCACTTGGTGGTGTCAATACATGACGTGGCCAGGGGGAATCAGGGATTCTGCTGTGCTCCAGCCCACAAGGACAGTCTAAATGAGCTCTCTATGGTGAATGCTATTAAGGAGCAATTTGGGGCTTGCCCTCCAGCCCCATCATTATAATCCCCAACCATGATGATGTCGGGGATGCAAAACCGTCTTCCTGCTGTTGCTTCCTTTTTCAGTAAAGCCTGACCTCTGCTCTCTCTCTGCTCGGTGACACAGCAAAGCTGGGCTGTGGTTCTCTAGTGACATAATCAAAAAGCAAAGCCAAGCAGGAAACATGGCCACAGCAAACACAGACCCAGCCCAAGCACACACAAAGGAACACTGGTGCTGGCTCCTTGCTGCCAGCTGTCTGGTAACACCCCTTTGCCGAGGGCACATGGTAACTGGAAATCCTGAGCTGGGACAGCAGTTATGAACCACAAGACCCACTGCAAACTAGGACATGGGGATCTGAAGCTTAACTGAGCTGACACCATGTGTGTGGCTGTGAGACCACCAAAGGAAGTCCAGGGGACGGAGGTGAAAAAGTCTCTAGAAAATTGAGCAAGGGGACAAAAAAGGGATACTATCATGGATCTTCTGAGATGGGTGGCACCTAGCATCATGCGAATTCAAGGGCCAACTCTGTCTAGTGGGTCTCAAACTTCTGTCGAGGACCACTTCTTCCAGGAAAAGAATCTTGAGAATTTTTTACTTTTCCTGGTTTGACTAGTCATTCCCCCTCCTCCACCCACAAAAAAAAGCAATAAAGTATGAAGAATGCCATCAATGGATGAATGAATAAACCAAATGTGTTACATACACAATGGAATATTATTCAGCCTTAAAAAGGGAAATGTTGACACATGCTACTTCATGGATGAAGCTTGCAGACATTATGCCAAGTGAAATAAACCAGTCACAAAAAAAACCAAATACTGTATGATCCCATTTAAACGAGGTGCCTAGAATAGGTAAATTCATAGAGCCAGAAGCTAGAAAAGAGGTTGACCAGGGGCTGGGGGATGGAAGAAAGGGGAGCTCTTATGGTTTCTGTTTTGGATGATGAAAATTTCTAGAAATGGATGATGGTCATGGTTGCACAATATTGTGAATGTACTTAACACCACTGAACTATATGCTTAAAAATTGTTTTAAAATGGTAAATTTATGTTACATATATTCTACTTACAAAAAAAGTTTCCATATGAACAATGGCATTGCTTTTAAGGAAACATAACTAAGGTAATGTTTAAAAGACCATTACTAATAAGTAAATACTTCACATCAGAAATCATAAGATAAAGTCAGGGTCACTGTGAGAGCAGAAGACCCAAGCTGATTAGCACCGATGGACCCCAGTCCAAAATCTGACAGCCAGTTCTCTTGCTTCTGCAGAGAAATACATTCAACTACTTGGGGTCAAAATGCTTCATTATTTAACTGAATATTAGAACTATCAAAGGCCTTGTGAATTCAGGGCTCATGTTCTTTTGAATGAAGACCCAATTCTCAGGGAACTATCCACCATAACAACAAACTATAAAGTAAGACTTGCACTTGGTATCACATGTAAAATACCAAAAGTATATTTTATTAAGTAGAGGATTCCATACCATGGAAATGCAAATTTTTGACTTAATGAACTGCTCCTTTGGATTAGTAAGCGTCCTTCGTGTGATATTCTTTTAGAATATGGACCAGGATATTAATTGTGTCAAGAAAGTGAATCCAAACCCAAGTTCCCAGGGCCTCTCCTTTGTAAAGCCTCTTAAACCAGTGTTTTGCTCTCTACTTATATATTTGCAGGAGAAGCCAAAATTATCAGTATTTATACTGGACTCATTCTCAAAGCTTCTCCAGAGTGCCAGGCCAAGGGGTAACTTAGCAATGAAGTAGTTAATCTGACTCATGGAGAAGTTGGGCAGATAACTCGGATCACAAGGCAAATGGCTTGGCCTGATCATTTAGTCGGGATGTTTACCTTATTCATGTAAACCTTGACTTCATTTTCTCTTCGTTTTACGCATAATTTCAGGCGAGGCACGATGTTCTCAAAGAATCAACAGAATTTATTCAGGTGAGGCAGGAGTGGATAGCCGATTCGGATTAAAACTTTGGCTGAAAAATGTCATGCTCTTTGACTTTTTTTTAATATATGTATATTTTTATTGAAGTATAGTCAGTTTGCCGCGTTGTGTCAATTTCTGGTGTACAGCACAGTGCTTCAGTCATGTAGGAACATACATATACTTGTTTTCATATTCTTTTCCACCATAAGTTACTATAAGATGTTGAATATGGTTCCCTGTGCTATACAGTATAAACTTGTTGTGACATTTCTTTTAAATCTATTTGAAAAGCTGTCTTAATAGAATCGTAGCAACTCATGTTAATTGTGATCTGAGTTGGCCTCTGGATCAGAATTTTTGTGCGAAGGGTTATAAAGACTATTCTTGAGAAAAGCGGCAAAATATGAGCATGGTTTACAGATAATAGTATTGTATTGATGTTAATTTCCTCATTTTGATAACGATGTAGTCATGTGAGAGAATGTCCTAGCTCTTAGGAAATACAATTTATAAGTAAAGAAAAGAGGTATCTTACTCTCAAACCGGCAACTTTCAAATAATTCAGAAAAAAAAAAGTGTGTGTGTGAAGAGACAGTGATAAGAGAAGCAGGGTAAAATAATTATTGGGGAATCTGAGTAAAGGGTATGAGAATTCTCTGTGCTATTTCTAACTTTTCCAGGAGCAGGAAATAACTGCAAATTCAAAATTTTACCCCCCCAAAATTAAAGCTGATTTAATAACTTATTTATAGGGGCCCTATGATCTAAAACAAAACCAGATTAATACAGTATTGTAAATTATATATTGCAATTAATTTTAATATACATGAGTGGCATCATTAACCAGGAAAACATTACTGAGTTCTATAGGATTA
The DNA here is from genome assembly GCF_048564905.1 of Vicugna pacos. NCBI lineage: Eukaryota > Metazoa > Chordata > Mammalia > Artiodactyla > Camelidae > Vicugna > Vicugna pacos. The sequence continues at coordinate 19,140,987 of NC_133010.1, read as the reverse complement.
TAAAATCATTGAATCTCAAGGTTAGAAGGGAATTAAGAGATCAAACAACTCAAACAAACATCCGTGTTTCCCAATGTAACACCATCAGTTAAACAATATAAGAGGAAGCAGGCTGTGAATCATGAATCAAGCACAGAAGGGGTGGTCCTACCTTGAACTGCAGTTGATCTCCGCCCAACCCAGCTTCCATGACACATGAAGCAAAAGTCCACCAATCAGCGTCTGCCACCTGAGAAGAATCCGGGCCAATGTGAATTTAAGAGCTCCGTGGTCTCAAACGCCATCCAGCCCCGTTAGATCTGTCTGCCTGACACAAATACACGCATCCGATCCTTCTTACAACTCCTGTCTCCTACTTTCTCATCATTATCATCCCAGTTCTCAGATCCCTCTTTCTCAACCTCTCCTGCTCCCTCGAGCCCAGCCGTATCACTGAGAGCTAATACTGATGGTCTTCTCTTCTTATCCTAGACTTTTCCTGAACGAACTCTCCCACAGTCACTACTTACTTCTCCATTATCTCTACACTGATGATTCCCAAATCCTCCTTCTCACCAGGATGTGGCCACCCTGAGACCGCACAAGCTCCCAATGATAACACGCCTATAGCATGACCTTAAACCTCCCCCTCCCCATCCTGAGCATCCTCCTACCATCCCTAATCAGCCAAACAAGAAACCCGGATGTCATCCTGGCCCTCCTCTGCCGTCACTTCCCTTATCTACTTACAAAATCCTATTGACTTTATCCCCATAACAGTTCTGAAACCCAAAGCCGCCGTCTCCTTCCCTCTTCCCAATTCAGACTCATCACCTCACACCTGGAACACAGCATCAGTCCCCTCACTGGCCTCCCTCTCTCCAGGGTTGCCCTGTACCCTCCATTCTCCATCTCACAGCCAAAGGTTTTGTTCTAAAATGCAAACTGAATCATGCTCCTTATTTTTAAAAGGGCTTATCCTCCCACAGCAGCCCTCAGCCTCTTTTCTGCCCCTACACACTTGGGGTCATGGAGCTCATGTGAGACACACGTCCTCCCGTGCAGAGTGTAGGGGGAGCACACGTTAAAAGATAAACATCCCTCCCCTGCCCACTACAAAAAGCACAGCAAAACGCCACATGAGTGACGGGTAAGGCAGGCATAACTTTATCCTGTTTCACACAAATTGCTTTTTTACTTTCAGTGAGTCATTCATAAATGTCAACACCTTATTTCTGCTTATGACTTGAGATACCTCACCTCGGAGGTGATTACAACACACCATGTGTTGTGACATGACAGCTGAGAACCCCTGGCCTACAGGATAAAGTCACTTGCGTGTGACATGCAAGCCTTCCGGGACTCGCACCCGCCCCCCTCCAGGGTCAGCTCCTGTCCATCTGCTGGTGGCAGCTACATTCCAGCCACAAAGAACAGCCCACAGCCTCGGCACTGTGCCAGGCCACTTGATATTTCTTAGAGTTTGCACATGCAGCCCTCTTGGCTCATAATGTTCTTCCCATCTCTCTGGGTGAATGGACACTCATTCATCCTGTAAGATCCAGGTTTTATGTCCCACTGACTCAGCCAGGCAGAGCAAACAGATATGAGTCAGGCCCTCCATCGGGACCTCAATTATGTAGTTTTTCCCCCAGGGGACAACGGGCAGCACCTGGAGACATTTTTGGTTGTCACAAAAGGAGGCGGGGGAAAGGAGGGCTGCTACTGGCATCTGATGAGCACGAGCCAGGATGCTGCGGGGTAAACATTCCCTCAACATGCAGGACAGGCCCCCACGACAAAGAAGGATCCAGCTCAAAATGTCACTAGTGCCGAGGCTGAGAAACCCTGGTCTGGTGGGAAGTAAGCTAACTAACAGTCACAATCGGTGTGAGAAAGCCCTAGCAGGAAGAGTACCAGGAGCACAAGCCGCCCTATGGGGCAGTGAACCCAGCCTAGCGAGCTGGTAAGTCTTCCCAGGTGAAGGAAATCTGAATCGTGTTCCAAGTGGGAGCCCAGGATGGACAAAGGCCCACAGGTGAGAGAGACAACGGCTCGTTCAAAGCCTCTCAGGTAAGTTCAACCAGCCTGACCTCAGCCTGTGAGCGCTCAAGGCGGGCGCGGCAGGAGCTGACACTGGAGAAGAAGGGCTGGTCATGAAAGGCCATGTCAACTGTGCAGGAGCTGGGGCTTCAAACTGGGGACCCACTGAAGGGTCTGCAGCATGGGAGCCCACTGTCACATTTGCCTTTGGGAAAGCTCCCTCTTTTTTACAAGGGAGAGAATGTTTGTTAAGAGAAGCAAGACTAGGGGGCAGGAAGCAAGGCAGGAGTTGTGAGAGGAATCTGAGAGATCACAGTGGCCCAGGAGGAGGCCATTCAGAAGATGGACAGGTTCTAAAGCCTTTTACAGGTCCTGGTGGTTAATTAGATGTCGAGAAATCAAGAATAGCCCAGGTTTCTGAATCAGGCAACGGGATAGAGGACACCATTCACTGCAGGTGAAGTGAAGGGACACACAGAGGCAAGCAGGCTCCGGAGGGCAGGCGTCTTTCTTTTCTTCACTGAAGTAGCCCAAGTGTCTAGAAAAGTGACTGGTGCATAGTGTGCCTGTAATACATTTTTGTTGAATGAGTTATTCTGCCTGACTATGCACCTCCTATGTGCCAGGCATGGCTCTTGGCATTGGGGATACTCCAGTGACAAAACAGATTTTTTTTTTTTAAATTCTTGACCTTTGTAGACCTTACATTCTATTGAGGGAGGTGCATTCAGTCTGACTCCTCTACAAGGAGGGGAAAAGGCAATTCAGGTGAAAACACCATCCTTCCATATATAAGTTCCCTAAGCCTCTCTTCCCGGAGAAAAGTAAAGGACAGCCAGGATCAGAAAACGAGAAAGCAATATTCCAGCCTTGTTGGCTGAAATACACACAACCATAGGCGACACTTTTTAAAGTTTTACTATGAAATATGAGGTGTGATATACTTGCTATGAAAAATGAACTATTATCTGGCAAAGTAATTCTAAAGTTCACCTGAAATTACATATTAGTGACAATACAAAGAACAAAAATACATAAAAAAGTAAGTGGTGAAAAGTCTTCTTCCTTCCCCTTGTTCACTATCTGCATTGTGTCCCTCTTTTCCTATAATAACCACTTTCACTAGTTTCTTCTTTTTTTTTTTTAAATAAAAAAACCATACATACACTTTGACATGATGGAAGTATACTAGATTCTTATGGACTTGCTTTTGTTCCCCATCAAGTGCATCATGAAGACCTTTCCACGTTAATATACGAGAGTTTCCTTTTTTTAAATGTTTGAATAGTATTCCATTAGGAATACAATATCATTTATTTAACTGGTTCTGTATAGATGAAAATTAGGTTGTTTAAAAATGCTTGCTGTCACAAAAGCTGCAATGGTTCACATGTATATCTTTGTACATATTTCATGTACATAAATGCAAGTAAATCTCTCAGGTAAATTCCTGGACGCGGAATTGCTGGATTGGAGGATTAAAACCATTGAAATGTTGCTTTATTCTACCGAAGTGCCAATTGTGATATTTTACCAATTTGCCACCCATCATCAAGGTATGACAGCACCTGCTTTCTACATCCTCATCAATGCCATGTTATCAGATTTTGAAATTTTATTTTGCAAATCTTATTGGTAAAATATATTTTATATTATGTTTTTCTTATGAATGAAGTCTATCATTTTACACGCTCAAGAACCATTTGTAAGTAGGGATTTTTAGTTTTGGTATAAAGATCTAGTTTTAGTGCACTGGAATGGTATAATTGCTACTTTTTTGTAAATAATTGATCTTTTATTCATGGTTAATATTCCATGGGCATTTGAAAAGGAAGTATAATCTTTATTTTCAAAATACAGAGTTTGATATTTAACTATTAGTTGTATTATTTAGTTATTTATATATACACAAACACACACACTAGTTTTTTGTTTGTCCAGTTGATCTGTCATGGAAAACTAGTAGTAAATTTATCTCCTAATACTAGTATGTTGCTATTTGTCCCTAGAATTCCCTGAGTTTTTACTTGGCAAATGATGATGCCCTGTTGTTTTGCTGGTTGATATTCATCACTATTTTATTTTCATTTTGAACTTCATGCTCCAGCATTGTAATGTGTCCTTTCATTTTGAACTGCATGTTTTAGCATTATAATACACCTTTCTCACTTGCTTAACTCTTTTTGTCCTGAATTCAACCTTGTCTGACATTAAGATCTCTACATCTGCTTTTTTGTGTGTGCATCTGTGTGATATTAAAAAAAAAAAAAGAAGAGAATGAGGGATGGCGTGTTCTGCCACATATTTAAAAGCTATAATAATTGAAACAATTTAGCACTAGCCTCTTTTCATAAAAACTGACAAATAATGAGGGTAGTATAAATGAAACCATTAGGGGAGGGATGATTTCTTCACACTGCACTATAAGCTAAAATAAATGGACAATAATTAAAAACTGAACAAAAGCTCTAATGACATATAGGTGAATAGCTACATGATCTTGTGATGGAGGAGAATAAACATAAAAGCAATAGTATCAATCACAAAAGAAACAATCAATAGAAACACATTTTTTTAAAGCTGGGGGGAGGGCGGAGTTTGAGGTGAAAAAGGTAAAGTGAGTGCCAGAGCACTCCATGCTGCTTCTGCACTGCCCAGACTATAGACCTGACCCTGTACCACTTTCTGTCTTTTTTCTAACAATAGCATCCCCCAGTCACAAGACCACATACTGGATTCCTCTGTGTTTCTCTCTGCAGCTTCATTCCTATGTTCAAACAATGAATTTTCTATGAGGTCACTTAAAAATTAAATAATCAAAATAATTAGAATCAAAATGAAAACAGCAAAGAACAAATTGAAAAAAGAAATTCCAATAAATATGATGGAAAGGTGGTTAGCATCCTTAAAATATAAAGAATTAAATTAATAAGAAAAATATGAAAACCCTAGTAAAAATAAAGGGGTAAAAAGCACAAATAGATAATTCACTAAAAAAGAGGTACAAGTGGGTAATAAACAGAAGAAAACTGTCCAACTTCATCTAAGAAATGATAAGACAAAACAAATTTTTTGCTCATGAAATCAGCAGAGAGAGGAAAAAAGTTAACAGTTGTGGTTTGAGTATAACATCGTAGACACTCTCATATACAGACTGGGTAACATTGTTAATTGATAAAATGATGCTGGAAAAGAATTTGTTAATATTCAAAAAGAATACTAAAGAAGTTCATATTCTTTTATCTAAATTTCTTATATAGGAATCTATTTCAAAAATAGTTAGAAATTTGGCAGATTTGAATGCAAAAAATGTTTGATAACATTGTTGTGTTTATACCCCCAAAATGGGACATAATTTAAATGCCATTAATAGAATGGCTAAATAAATTAATAGTATGTCTATCTGATGAAAAAAATCTATGCAGTCATTAAAAATATTTTAAAGGACATTAAATGATGCTGGTTGGATATTTCCCACAAACGTGTATAGAAAGCATAGAAGATACTCACCCTTGGAATAATGTAGGGTAGGTAAACTTCAAGACAGACAGAACATACTGAAAAACAAATACCAGGTTAATGGACATTTTCAAATTATAGTGAATTGATAAACCGTATAATCAAAGTAATCCCTACTGAAGAAACAAAAGTACACTCAAGTTTCAAAAAAGGCTTTATACCTCCCAAAAATCACACACTGGGGAAAAAAATGACCTTCCAAGTCATACTAAAGACTTGACTTGTGGGTTTTCATGAAAGACCTGTTACTTTGCCCTTTCTGATGATTATATAGAAACAAAGTAAGGTCATTCTTTTTTTAAAGTGAAACATTATCAATATATCCATCAGGTTAGCTAGACAAATTTGAATAGTTAAATGAAAAAGCCAGGTTTTCACAAATTCATATATTCCTGAGTAGGTCTACCACCAACTAATGTTCTTACTTTAGCTACCTGTCCCATGAGGAAAAGAACAAATCTGTTAAAAGTTAGTCATTATTGTGTCGTATCACAAGCAAAAGACTGTCTTCCCTTCCTCCTTTCCTTTCTTCTAGAGCACCTACCACTTATCTTATAGAGCATTTATCATAATGCTGGGCACTCGGCCACCCTGCTTATGAACATTATTTCAATTAATCCTCATAACTACCCTTTGAAAAGGACTTTTTAATCCCATCTTGAAATTCAAAAATTTAGGTTTAGAGAGATTAAAGTCCCAAAGGCCAAGAAGGTTGAGCCAGGATGCAAACATTATCACTGCCTTCCAGAAAGGTGGTACTACTGGATCTTCAGAAGCCCACCACCATAACTGAAAATTAACTGGACAAGGCGGAAGCGGAGTTCAGGGGCATCCTCTGAATATACGGAAGACAGCCACTCACATTAAGAAAGAAGGTATAAGAAAATGCTGTTTGTTAACAGTTCTTTTGCAAAGAGCAAGAGGGTTTTTTCCTCAGGAAGGGAGTGGGGAGAGAGCACTAGAGACCTTTAGTGGGGGAAGGTGGTCCTGGGCCCTGTATCACGACGTTGGTTTAGTGTCCATTCCCAGAGTCTAGGATGGGGTGATGCCCTACTCTAGCCCATGGGGATCCAACATTTCCCTGCATGGTACCAAGTCCAAGGCTAGTTTCTCCCTGCTAACAAAACAAAAACATGGTACCACTGCTCTTCTGCCTCTTCATCAAAAGGGTTTTATAACATCACTTTAGACAAAATTAAGTTTACATTTTATTTTTTTAAATAATTCCACGAGAAACTCTTGAATACACTGGAAGTCCCTGGGATGGAGACAGTAAAAATAGGTTTGGAAATCAGTGGTGTGAGGCGGAAATGCAGATGGATTGATATCTTCTATTTAAAGGCTTCTGGAACCTTGTGGGGTTCTGAGGCAGGGGCGTGTTCAGAAGAGAAGGCAGGATGTGACTGATTCCTTCTCCTACTCTTTCATCTCCGAGGGAACAGGAGCCAGTTGTTTTTTTCTTTCCCTAAAAAGTAGTCCACATATCCCAAAATTAAGTTCCTGAGAATTCACCAGTCAAAAAACCTGGCTTCCCAGGAAATGTAAGGACGATATCCCAGGACGATAAATGGGGACAGTACTGTCCAACAAACCTATTTCTAAAAAAGCATCGTACACAGAGTCGTCGTCTTCTCCGTCATCATCAGCAACAAATCAATTAAAAATCTGGAGGCAGCATTTGCTCCGCGTACGATTTGGGAACTCAGATCCCCCACTGCCAATCTTCACGACCCCACGCCCGCCCCCCTCACCTTGTTCGTGAGGTAAGAAGCCCAGTAGCAGATACAAAACGTGAGGCCGACCAGGCACCTCCTCATGTACATCTGTCAACTTGCGCTCCTTCCCGGGGACCCCCCGGGAGCCCCACAGCCGCCGCCAGAGCCGGGCCACCGCCGCTGCGGCCAGGACCGCCACGTGGCTGCGAGCTCCGCCAATCGGCGCGGGGACCGCCCCCTGCGCCTGCCTCTTAAAGGGGCCGCGCTTCCGCAGGCTCTGCAGCCTGGCGGTGGGCGGGGCGGCACCCAGCGTGCCAGTGCTGCGACCCTGTGGAGAGCAAGAGAGGACAGTTGTCCCTGTAAAAAAGTAGAAAATGATAGAGGAGGGGGAAAAAAGCAGTTGACAAAACAGTCCACAACACTCTATTAGCATTTAGAGAGAAATGTTTACGAATATTAGCTCCAACCGGTGGACCAGACTGTTGTTTGTGCTTTACTGAATTTTGTTTTCTACATTCAGTCTGTATTATTTTTGCAAACGGCATCTAAAAAGCTAACAACAATAAATGCTATTTTAAAGGAAGGCCAGGGTGAGGGGGCGGGGAGGGACTATAACGAGAATAGTTTTTCCTTTAGGAGACGTCAATCCAATTGCTTTGAAATTTCCTTAAAGTAAGAAATCCTTCAAAAAGTAGAGTTTCAAGCACAGCGCCTGTTCCTAGCCTCTAGGGTGGAAAACTGACCTAGTTAGGCTTCGGGCAGATGGTAGCACACACTGATGGACTCTGTCAGGAACTAGAGATACAAGTGTCCCAGCATGTAGAAACTCACAGGTTTTTAGAAATATCCCACATGCCAGGAAACCGTCACTCTTTTTTTTATCTGTATTCCCAATCTAAAATTGCTTATCAGACTATATTATCCAAGAAAATATTGGATACATTGTCTCCATAGAAAACACAAATAAACTAAAAAGTTATTTTTCCTTGATATTATTTTAGGAAACCTATTTCTGAGCTAAAGAGTCCTTACAAAGAAGATTTTTGCCCAAAAGAATTTGCTTGAAATTAGTGGTTATTATTTACCTGAGATTTCCCTGAGCTCTCTTAGTAGATGAAAAAATTCAATTCAGACCTTATTTCCCAGTTATTGCCTAACTTATTTTCTCTGACAGAATTTGCTTAGCAAGCAGGAACAACTAGAACAATAAAGAACCATACAAATAGGAGTTGACATTTGTAGCAAAAGTGCTGATAGATCTTACCAGAGACTGATTTTTCCAAAGCTGCATTATTCTGTTCCACAAAACAAAGACTGAATAAAAATCAAGTCTTACATTGAAAAACAACAAGGTGATATGTGAGACTAAGTTAGACCTTCTATACACACACACACACATACACATAATTTAACTATTTGTATTGTTAATTGAGATCTATGAGACCAAAGGGTCATAGTTATTTATTTACTTTTTGAAAATTGATCCATAAACCCTCAACAAATGTTTATTGAATAAAAAAAGAGGGGAGCTTGGATTAAACAATTCTTTGTGGGGTTTTTCCTCTCATTAATCTTTTTAAATAATGTGTCTGTGTGTGTTTTTTGACAGCACACATGGACAATTCTCAAAAGATGACAGAAGCAACTGTATACTCTTCAAAACTCCCTAAATGCCCCTGAGAGAAGAATATCAAAATCTCTTTCATTTAGTTTGCTCATGATTCACTGTATTTGAGGATTCATAACTTACATTAGTTCTAGGGGGAAAATGTCTTTCTCACATTCTGTGTATTCTCTTTTTAAGGAATTCATATTAACTTTACCCCCTCTTGTATCTCAGTTTCATCCTCAGTAAAGTTGAGATAACGGTAGAATTCACCGCTCAGGGTTATTTTGAGGACTAACGAGTTACCGCTGTACTTTGAACATGGATATAATTAATGCTTAGCTACTTTTATCCAGACACGTTATGAAAATCTCCCTACAAAATACCGAATCAAAACTTTTATTATGCTGCGGTATTTTTGCTCAATGTTACGTAACACACTTCACAAAATTTCACATCCCACTCCCCGCCTCCTAACGACAACTGCAATTACAACAAAATCCGACCGTCTTCTCCAGTCTCCCCTCTCTAAACCTGCCATTTTCCGTCTCCGGTACCATCCCAGTTTAGAATTCACCCGGGAAATAATGAATGAACAGACAGCTTGGTTTGCTTGTTTACATATAGTCCACGCAGCCTTCCGTCTAACTAGATCCAGCGGCCGTCTCCGGCAGCCAGGGAGGCGGAACAGGTACAGGGTAATGCCTGGCCAGAGGAAGCCACACCCGGCCGCTGTACTGCCAGGCAAGGGAGACAGTGACCACCAGTCCCCGGCTTGGGGCAGCGACCGGAAGTGCGGTCCTCCGGGGGCGGGGAATGGTGACCTAATGCGGAGCCGGGCAGCGGCCAATGGGAAGCGAGCGTTCCCGCGTAAAGGGCGGAAGAGAAGAAGTCTGATTCCGGACGCGGCCGCAGCCGCCGCCATCTGTCACCTCAGCTCCGGCACCAGCAGCCTGTCGCCTCTGCCCCACTGCCTGTCTCCTCGGCGGAGGCTGCCTCCCGGTCCTGCCACCTCTTTGTTCTGTTCTGGTCGCCAGCTGCTTCTCCCACATGGATCTGGTTGGAGTGGCATCCCCTGAGCCTGGGCCGGCAGCGGCCTGGGGACCCAGCAAGGTGAGTGGCTGTCGGGGCTGATGTACCTGCCTTAGTCACCGGGGCTGGTCCTCTCGGAAGGCCTGGAGAGGGTGGCAGGCGCCGAGGAGGCTCCGCAGGCGACTCGAGAAATTCTGGGCGAGACCCCGGCCACCTCAGAAAGGAAGGAGAGGACGGGCGGCGGGGCTGCCGCAGCGGGGAAGGAGAGGCAGGGACGGGGCGCTGGTTAGTGGGACCCTGGGTGGTTTGGAGCCTCTGCCTAGTTCTATACCTTGATTTCTGAACCTCTGTAGCGTGTATTTGAGGAGGACTCGCTTAGAGACGCTGACATTTGAGAGAAAGCAAGCCCCAACTTGTTTTTCACGGGCTAAGTGAGTCAGCCCAATTACACACAAAAAGCCGGACAGAAGGGTGGTTAGGAAGCTGTTTCCTTAACTTGGCAAGTGTGGTTATCCTACTTCGGCAGTTACTTGTTTTTGGAGTAGTAAGAGATAAATACAGGCACACCCTCTCTCCCCTAATGTTTACATACTGCAAGACGGTTATGAATGCTCATCTGCTTGGGCTTTAACGTTTAAGCTTTTTCCTGTAATGTCTAAGTATAATGTTTATTTCACATTTCACATTTGGATTCTGGTTTCAGGCTGCTCCTTTTCATGATACTTTCATTAGAAGAATGAAAAGACTCTTCTTCCACTTGTGGAGGGTTTGCTTGAAAGCACAAGTGCTTCAATAGGGATTTTTGTGTTCCTCAAATTAAAGTAGTGAAGGAATCCACTCTTTTAGCTTCATAATTGTTCTTTTTTTAATCTAATGGACATGTGACCATATATTAATTTAAGGTGTACAACATAATTTGATATATGTATATATTAAACAAAATGCTCACCACAGTAAGTCTAGTTAATATACAGAGTTACAAGTTTTTGTTTCTTGTGATGAGAACTTTTAAGATTTACTTTCTTAACAACTTTCAAATATGCAATACAGTATTGTTAACTGTAGTCATCATGTTGTACATTACATCCTCATGACTTTTTTTTTTTGTAACTGAAAATTTCTACCTTTTGACCAGCTTCATTCATTTCACCCACTGAACATTTGTTCGATTTAAAGGGTCACTTGTTAATCTCATTGGCTGTTAGGCTAGATGTTAACAGAAAGTGGGGGAAATAGCCATTAAGTAAAGGGAATTTTTATAAAAGTTCTCATACAACCACAGGGAGAATTCTCAGATATTCCACTGGCAAGTGTGGTTACATCTATGTGTTACTTTGTGTATTTTTTTCTATTAGGGCCTTGTTTACAAGACCAAGATCAGTAGACCTGAAAGGATGAAATCAGAAGAGAGATACTAATAGATATATCCTTACATGTTAAATTCCTCCAGTTAAGCATCTATATAAGCTTGTGAAAATGTCAACTGAGACAAAGTTTGTTCAGAATACCTAACTTCACAACAAATTTCACTTACAAAATCAATTCAGTAATAAAATATTTGTCATCAGTCATATTTTCACTTATGTGTTCATCATCAGAACTATAAAATTTCATTTTCATCTTTTAACAAGAATATCATCCTGGGGTTTATTGATGCTCCAATGGGAAGACAGCATTTTCATAGGCAAAACAATTAGATGTTGTAAGTATCGCTTAATCCTTTCCTTCTCTAACTTCTTGGAAGAGTAAAGTGATTATAGAAGCCTACATGGAGGAGTGGAGATTTGAGAAAAGTCTTGGAAAATGGAAAGAATGTCAAAGGCCAGTGATTCTCAAAACTTTTCCATCAGGACTTCTTTACAGTCTTAAAATACTACTGAGGACCCCAAAGAACTTTTGTTTATATTGATTATATCTATTGATATTTGTCATATCAGAAATTAAAACTGAGATGTTGAAAATGTTTATCAAGTGATCTAAGTCATTATGTTAATATAAATAACATTTTTCTGTTTTGAAAAATCTATTTTCCGAAACAAAAGTAGTGAAGACTAGTATTGTTTTGTATTTTTGTAAATCTCTTTAATGTCTGACGAGATAGCAGACAGCTGGATTCTCATAGCTCCTTTTTACTTCAGTCTGTTGCGGTACGTATTAGTTGAAGTAGACGAAGTAAGTCCATCCTCACAGATATGTAGATTATAGCAGGTAATCAAAGCAAAACTGCGTTAATCTCTAAAACTGTGCATTTATATCTTAAACCTACTACCTTAGAAAATTTTGGAAAACACAAGAATACACGTGCACACATTCAAGTGGCCACTAGAGTGCTGTGATTATATCTGATACAGACTCTGGAAAACTCCACACCATGCCCCTGAGAGAATGAGAGTGGAAAGACAAAGAGTATCGTAGAACTATCATGAAAATAATTTTGACCTTTTAGACACCCTGAAAGGGACTTGGGGTCTGCAGTTATAAAACGCCAAACTGCTATTATGAACAAAGAATTTTAGGGAATATTTCAAGAAGGGAGAATTGACAAAATGTAGGCAAAAGGGAGGAAGAGTATGGCTCTGTTGGAAAGAGCTGTAACAAATGGATTAGTGGTCTTCCTCAAAACCAGCGAAGTCGCCAAAAACAAGGACAGTCTGAGAAACTCACAGCCAAGAGGAGCCTAAGGAGACGTGAGGACTAAATGCCATACAGTATCCTGGATGGTATCCTGGAAAAGAAAAGGGACATAAGGGGAAAACTAAGGAAATCTGAATGAAGTATGGACTTTATTTAATCATAATGTATTGGTTCATTAATTGTGACAGATGTATAATATTAATACAGGGAGACTGGGTATAGGGTATTTGGGAACTCTATACTATCTTTGTGATTTTTCTGTAAATCTGAAAGTACTCTAAAATTGAAAGTTTAAAAAAAATAGTGCTGTTCTGTAGACCCAGATCACTTTTTGCGGAGATCCTTGTCTTGAGAAGTAAAATTACCTGCTTAAATATTTTGCTTACCTTATGTCTTCTAGCTGCATGAGCAGAAAAGGAACCTTCCTGTGGGTTACAATTCTCTTCAGTTGCTTCAAGTTGAGGCCTGAATTTTTGTTATTATGTGCCTCCTTCATGTTTTCTAGTTTTTTAGTTTGCTTGATTCTTTCCACATAGTTGTGTGCAGTAAAACCTTTTTTAAAAAAAAGTTGGGGGGTGCGGATAGGGAAATAGCTCATTGGTAGAGTGCATGTTTAACATGCACAAGGTCCTGGGTTCAATCCCCAGTACCTCCATTAAAAAAAAGAAGTGGGATGGGCTTCTAGGAGCACATCTTTAGGGGTAGAAGGAAGGGGAATGATTTCCCTCTAATCTGCAGCCAGCCAGGTGTGGGAGAAGTGGGAGGAGTGAAGACCCCAGGTTGCCGAGTTTAGTGGTGGCAGTTTCCCAGAGGAAGGGAAGACAGGATGAGTCAGGGGTCTTCAGAAACAAGAAGGAATCAGGGAGCTGGTTATGGGCTTGATAGGTGTCATTGAAAGCAGAATAACTAACTGGAAAGGATTGTGTGGAGTTCCCCATGAGACCTTGTTGCAGTGGGCAGTTTGTGTTGATGTTGGGAGTAGTGGGAACTGACGTTGGTCACTAGGATAGAGCATGATGATGAAGGGCCTTTTACTTTTATCTCCTTAGATTTATTATTTTTTGAACATTTGACAGAGTTTCTATATTTCTGAAGAGTGTTTGATTTACTGAAGAGTTGCAAGAAGATGACAGGATTCCCCTGCACCGCCCTGTGGTGCCCATTCATATAAGCCCCCAGTACATTTTCTGAGTCCCCCTCCAGGTAGGGAGCTGCTTTTGCTGCGGAGTACTGCCCCTGCCCGGCAGCTGTCCCTCACAGCCGAAGCCTTTTATGGAGGGACAGCTGGGCTACTGGTTTGAAGAGTTTGGATTTGATTTCAAAATACTGACATTGGCAAACTTTCAGTTATTCTTTACCTCACCCAAGGAGATTGCCTCAGTGTGAGGTGGCCCGGCGGAGCTGGTCAGCGAGGTGCAGGGAAGTGCAGGCCTAGGGTCTAAGGCTCCGAGGAGCAAGACCAGTAGGAGGGGGCACCTCGGGTATTGTGGTGCTCTCTGCGTGTTTCCCTTTCTGAGTCATTCTCTCTTGGCAGTAGGGAGACCTCTGCCTCAAAATGACAGTTACTGCCTGCCATTTTTGCCTCTCTGAGGGATTTTTAGCTGATATTTAACACCTTAGTAGAACTGACTGCTGGCAAGAGTCGGGAAGCATCAGAAGTGGGTGGGCAAAGGGGCTGACTTCACGATGGAGAAAAGGACTTTAAAATAGGAGGGATGTAGAAAGGCGCCAGACCTCCACAGCCTAGGGGCAACCTGGCAGTTCCATAGAGTATCTCCAGGTTTCCTTTTGGTGCATGTTGTTCAGTAAATGAATGAATGCCTCATTATGCCTTAAGCCCAATGCTGGACTCTGGGAATGAGAAGACCGAGCCCTTCAAGGCGATCTTGCTGGGTTGTGGCTGATGTACTGTCCAACAGTGGTATGGAGAGATAAAGGAAAGGAGCTAATTTTGTCTGAACAACTGAGATAATCTTGCAGGAGAGGTGACATTTAATTGGAGGAAATAGAGTGAAAGAGAATCCGTGAAGGCATGGAGGGGTAAAAGTATGCCATGTTTGGCATGTAATTAGTGTTGCCAGAGCATAGGACAGGTGAGAGTCAAGACTGGAAGGATAAGTTAGGTCATTTGTGAAGGGCATTTCTTGCTGAGAAATTTGGATTTCAGACTGCAGGTGGTACAGCAGCTTGCTTCTCATACCCCAAGACAAGGTGATTAAGGAAGCAAAATTAAGTATAGCAAAATACTGAGAGTACAGCCTCTTAAGTCCTGCTGCCTTGGTTCAAATCTCAGCACTTCCAACTTGAGTGAAAAAACTTTTTTGTCTCAGTTTCTGAATCTATAAAATAGGGATGACATTGAAACTATTCCAGTGTATGACTTAATCTATGTAAGTTAGGTATGTTCACCCAATATAGTGAACAGTGGTGTCTTACCACTATTAGTCGTTGCTGAATGTGATGACAATTCTGAGCTAGAGAATAGAGTAATTTGCCTTTTGGAACCTGGACTTTGATCAGACCAAGCATTTCTAGGCGAAGAGGCAAGCGTTTTTCTTCTCCCCAGAGAACATCAAAGGATGTCAGCAGAGTCATGTGGCCAGTAGATTAGCTATATTCTCCATATTCCAGAGAACTTTAAGATTCCAGACCTCAAAACGCTCACCAGGAGAGTGCCCAGTTCCTGACAAGTTCTGAGTCAGTGAAAGTCACACCTTGAGGAAACCTCCCTGTTGTCTCCAGGTCTGGCACTAGACAAAGCAGGAACAATTCTGCCGTAGGCTAGTATAAATATGTGATGGGGCTGGGTGCATCTCAGCAGTCTCAGGGTGAGACAAGGTAAAACTTGATTCTGATTCATTAGGCATAACTCTAATTATCCTTGATCTTCCTTACGTGCTCCACCCTAACAATCTGAACCAAGTAGATTCCCAAACCTCAACATTGTGGAACGTGATCAAGGGTCAGTTGCCCAGTTATCTCTGAGAGTCAGCCCAGCAGGCCCTTAAATAGAGGACCTGTACTGGCTAAACTTGATTAAACATTTTATGGCTAAAATACATGCCACCATATGCTGTATTCTAAATTGGACTCACAGTAGTCTTTAAGAAATAAGTTTGGTTGTCGGTTTTTATGGCTGAGTAGTATTCCATTGTATAAATATACCACATCTTCTTTATCCAGTCACCTGTTGATGGACATTTAGGCTGTTTCCATAACATAATGCCATTTGCAGCAACTTGGATGCTTCTAGAGAATGTCATTCTAAGTGAAGTAAGCCAGAAAGAGAAAGAAAAATACCATATGAGATCGCTCATATGTGGAATCTAAAAAACAAAAACAAAAACAAACAAACAAACAAAAACAAAGCATAAATACAGGACAGAAATAGACTCACGGACAGAGAATACAGACTTGTGGTTACCAGGGGGGTGGCGGGTGGGAAGGGATAGACTGGGATTTCAAAATTGTAGAATAGATAAACAAGATTACACTGTATAGCACAGGGAAATATACACAAAATGTTATGATAAGTCACAGAGAAAAAAATGTGACAGTGATTGTGTATATGTCCATGAATGAAAAATTGTGCTGAACACTGGAATTTGACACAACATTGTAAAGTGATTATAAATCAATAAAAAATGTTAAAAAAAAATAAGTTTGGACTTGATCCTAAAGGCAGTGAGAAACATTAAAACAATAAAAGAGGGTTTGTTTGTTTGTTTGTTTTAAAGAACTTTTAAGTAAGGAAACCGAACCAATCAGATCTGCAGTTTAGAAAAACCATTGTGTTGTGGTGTGGAAACAAACAGGACCGGAAGCAGAAAGACTAGTTAGAAGGTTCTTAAGTAGCCCAGTGGTGGGAGGAGGATAACTTGGAAGGGGGATAGAGAGCTGGGCAAGTGCAAGAAATACTTAGATATCTTATTCAGTATTAATGGTTTTAACCACTAGACTATCAAATGGAATCATTTGCTGCTGCTAAGTAAAGCCTGCCCCCTCAAAAATTAGGAATTGTGAAATAAACACCCGGTTTGTATGTATTTCAAGAGGACTGAGATAGTGATTCCTTTAAGGAGGGCCAACTGGCTGGCCACTCTGAAAGAGTTTCACAGAATATTACTTTGCTCTGGTAGTTTTGTTTCAAGAATCTATTTCTCAGCTTCAGAAGTTCAGAAATATAGGGTTCATTGTTTGCCATTGCTGGTTTTGTTTTAGCATATACCAAGATGTCCTGAGAGGGACTGACACTGACACACACTTTTTACATGTAGAAGACTTACTGCTTAAATTAGGATGAAGTATAACTTTTCAGTGGGCTTTGAATTGTGTTAGTTGGTGTAGTCTGTTCCTATGAGAAGCGAGATTATAAGCAGAAGGTTGCTTGGTGAGCATGGAATCAGAACCGGGGCATTACATGAACTCATTGGCTAGTCAGGTGATGCTAGAGTAGCCTGGTGCTTTCCTTCAACTGTAAGAACACACCCACCAAACAGGCTAGACAGTGTTCTTGACTGTCTTGGTTTAGGTTTATCTTTGAGTAGATTTGAGCTGGGAGATATTTTTACTTTTGAGATGATTTCTGCAAAAAGGTAGTCATTCATTTTGCGTTGATTTAACTAGTCTAATTCTCAAAAGATAACCTTATTTCCAAGCTTGGAAGGTACTTTAATTTCATTATTAAGAGTTGAGTTGCCCTTTTGTTTTCTTTTTTAATAGTGTCCATGGGCTACTCCTCAAAATACAATGTCTTGTTCTCTGGCTGATGTAATGAGTGAACAGTTGGCTAAAGAATTGCAGTTAGAAGAAGAAGCTGCTGCTTTTCCTGAAGTTGCGTAAGTAAAATTCACAAAAGCTATTTTGTCTAGCAGCTTACTGTATCAAAGTCTTAGGATTTGATTAGTGATTGTCATGACAAATGATTAAGAAATACATTTAGAAGAGCAGAGCAGTTAAAAGAGCACCATATTGGGAGTTCATGATACTTGGGTTTCGGACTTGATTCTGTGACTAGTTTTCAGTATTCTCTTGGGCAGACCACTCTGTTTCTCAGGGTTTTCGTTATTACAACAGTTGAACTGTATTTTCTCCCAATGAACGAATAATGAAGTAGGGTATAATTTTGATCAAAAGTTTGCAGTTTATCTTTTCATATATATATATATATATATATATATATATATATATATATATATATATATATATATATATATCTCCTTTGATCAGAACACAGAACAGATGAGTTCCGGGCCTCAGCTTGGTTTGTGTTACAGGCCCTTTAGCTTGCAGCTCTCTTGATCCTAGTTGGTGCTCTTACAGGTGCCAGCCATCGGCCAGAGGGCGGACGGGCAGGAGAGGGGGAACGGTTTGGTAAAGTTCTTTCTCGTGTTTCTTTAGTATCGTTTAATACGGAAAAGGCACATCCCACTCAGAACTGGTAGCATCTGTTTACACAAGCACATTATATTAGTCTACATTGCCTTATTTTGAATAGTGTTGCTGACGGACCATTTATTACTGGAGAAAACACTGATACCTCCAGCGACCTGATGCTGGCTCAGATGCTACAGATGGAATTTGACAGAGAATATGATGCACAGCTTAGGCGTGAAGAAAAAAAATTCAATGGAGATAGCAAAGGTACTATGACCTCATTGTGACAACTCCATGGGGTGGTCAGAGTGCTTGTAATGTACTCCTAAATACATCTTACACTATTTTTGCCTTTTAAGTTTCCATTTCCTTTGAAAATTATCGAAAAGTGCATCCTTATGAAGACAGTGATAGCTCTGAAGATGAGGTTGACTGGCAGGATACTCGTGATGATCCCTACAGACCAGGTATCGATGCTTTTACTTTCCGGGAGCACAGACTGGGGACAGAGGAAAACTGAAGTTTCCAGTGATTCCTTGGATTTTAAATTTATCTTTGAATCTCATTTGGTAACTTACCATTAGATTCAGATATCTTTTTCAGGCAATATTGAATGCAGCGATTTAGTGTTTGCTATTTTTACATACTTGGCTTGTCTTAATCAACTTTAGCAAAACCAGTTCCTACTCCCAAAAAGGGTTTTATTGGAAAAGGAAAAGACATCACCACCAAGCATGATGAAGTAGTATGTGGGAGAAAGAATACAGCCAGAATGGAAAATGTAAGTTACAGGAAGTATTACTCTGAATTGGAAGTTTTATTAGAATAAGTTAAAAGCATAGAATTCTAAATACAGCATCTTAAATCTCTAAAAATACCCTTCATCCTTTCCAGAGATATTTCAGATGACAATGTAGCAATACCGTGAAAACTCAGCGACTAGTGCAGATGCAATGTACCTTAGAATGAAATTCTGTGACGACGTTGAGAAAGCTAGTTCGATTTACGTTGATTCTAAAGCTAAGAAATCGTTCTTATGAAAGGAACGTTTCCTTTTCAGCATACTGTTTTCCATAAAATACCCAAGAAACAGATAGCAGTGGTGATTGGGGGTTAAGAGTTGGGAGTAAAAATACTTTCTACTATGTACCCTTTTATACATTTGAATTTTTTACCTTGTGTCTGAACCACCCCTGCAAAATCGGAAACAAAATGTAATTTTTTTAAAATAAAAGAGACAAAGAAAAGATAGCATTTTTTCCTCTTCTGTAAATATTGTGGTTAATATAAAACATTTAGACTTTAGAACACAAGTACTTAAGTAAACATATTACTGAATTCTAGAAATAGTCCAGACCTGACTCTAGAACTACCCTGTCCAACAGAACTTTCTGTGGTAATAGAAATGTTCTGTATTTGTGCTATCTAATGTGGGAGCTGTTTTTGACAATTGAGTGCTTGTAACTTGGGTGTTACAACTGAGGAACTGAATTTTTAATTTTATTTTAATTAATTTAAATTTAAATATCCACATGTGGCTAGTGGCTTCCATATTGGCCATAACTGTCACGGTGTGAGCATGGCTTCCTATTTTAACCCACTCTTCAAAAATAAATATGAAATTGTATTTTTTTGGTAAGATTGATATGATTTCAAAATACAATGTATCCTTTGTCTGATATAAAAGCAAGTGAGTTGTTTTTCCCTCTGTAATACCTTTGAGTTCTGTTCAACATTATCATCTACTGAGTTGGAAACCTGTTCCAAGTAAAAATTGATTTTCTCATTGTTTTTTGTTTTTACCGCCCCCATTTGAAAGTATTCAGATGCGAATTTTTCTTCCTTTTGGTAGTTTGCACCTGGGTTTCAGGTAGGAGATGGAATTGGAATGGATTTAAAACTATCAAACCATGTTTTCAATGCTTTAAAACAACACGCCTACTCAGAAGAACGTCGAAGTGCCCGCCTCCATGAGAAGAAAGAGCATTCTACTGCAGTAAGTAGTCCTACAGTTTTGTTTTCTTTATGGAAAGATGCATATTAGAAAACTTCATGTTTGATTTTTTTTTTTCATGAAATTGACTCTTTAAACCAAAGATGTAAGTAAAACCCAAGTAGCTTTGCCATTAACTTTTTAGGTTTGATGTAATGGTTGTTAATCACTTATTCAAAATTAACATTTCAGTGGTCATAATTAATTTGGACTGTATAGTTTACATTGCATACGAAAAATTGTTTCCTGTTATGATAGATTATAACATAATAGGTTATAATATTCTAATTAATGAAGATAGTATCTAATATCTTGAGAATAACTTTTAAACCTTTAGAAAAACAAATTATGTAAGTACACTAGGAGAGCTGTTTAAACTTTGGGGAGAAATTTTAACTAAGTTAGCATCTGAATTTTGATGGTTCTTTTAGATACTCACTTTCAAAGACATTGAGTTATAAGAGTGAAGTGTGTCTTGACAGCAGTCTTTTAAGAGCCTATTAATGTATACATCTAGGTAAATTAAATAATAGAGGTTGAAAAAGTATGTATTTTAAATGTTAGGTGTTAGAAATGGCTCAGAAAATGTTTTGTTACTACCATTTTCACTGATAGTGCTGTATCTTTTGCAGGAAAAAGCAGTTGATCCTAAGACACGCTTACTTATGTATAAAATGGTCAACTCGGGAATGTTGGAGACAATCACTGGCTGTATTAGTACAGGAAAGGAATCTGTGGTCTTTCATGCGTATGGAGGGAGGTAAATGAGCAAAACACTACGTATCAACAAAAGCTTAGTCCCTTCTCACTGATACCAATGGATTTACAAGAAATCAAAGATCATCCTGCATGGCTAACATTTATTTTTAAAGCGTTGTTGTTGGAAGTCTAGGCAATATAGAGACGTATAAAGAAAAACACAATTGTCCCAATGCTACCACCCAGAGAAAACCATTCATTTTGTGTAGACTCTTCCAGACTTTTTTCTATGAATATATTATTTTTTACATTATTGTGATCATACTGTATCATACAGGCAGATGTACGTGTCATAGCAAAATTTGAACCTGAGTTTGACTCAAACCCCATGTATTTCCACTATGGTCCCCTTTGGTACCAGGTTGGGGGGGCCCAAACTTAGATTAGTTACCAATCCCCCCACTTATAACACTGATCTTTAAGAAATACTAGCTTTAAATAATGCTTGCATTATTTAAGGACATGTCTTTAAAGATCTTATGCCATTTTAGATCTTTCTCACTTTACTTTTGTTACGAGTGTTGAGGAAAGGATGGCATGAGGAAGAGAAACATTTGTAAACATGGAGCCTGTTCAAAGAACGTGCTTAAGCCAAGACTATGAAGTCACCAGGTTACTTAGCTTTGAAGTCTTACTAGTTGAACAAGGATTACTAGCTCAGCTATTCCTTTACCTTAACATTGTTTTTAAACACAAGTGTTAAAATAGATTACAGATTATTCCAGTTTTTTTCTTTTCAGGTTTAGAAGGTATTTATTATATTCTTAAGGGGATTCGAATAATTATTGGTCAAGTCCTTGCCTTTGGTTTTCTTAACTATTTAACTAGTCTCCCTTTCTAGATAAGATGTGTACATATAATCAGGTATCAAATTATACTAAGTTTTGAAATGAAAGTGATAAAAATGAATGTTAGGATAAAATGTCTCTACATTTTTTAAGCAATGTGATCTGGAGCAATTTACTAAACTTCATTTAAAAACTGACCCTCACCTCATAGGGTTTTTGGGGGGTACGTGAGATTATATTTGCTAATAAACATTTATTTCTTTCTGGCTTTAAGCTCTGCTGCCCTCTTTCCAAATTCAGTTGATAGTTCCCTGAGACCAGGCAAATATAACTTAGTAGCACAAATTATTTTAAAATAAAAGGTTTCTCATGGTAGAAATTAAAACTGTAGAGAAAGGATTAAAATGAAAGTAGCCTTCATCTTACCAACTCTCACCCCACAGGTTTTTCCTCCAAAGGTAACCACTATGAATAGTTTTTAGTGTAGTCTTCCAGAAATTCTTAGGCATATACTTCTTATTTTGTTTAGACAAAAGAGATTATATTCTGCATTCAGCATCTTCATTTTTCAATCAATGTATCTTAGATCCTTCTATGATACTAGTTTATATCCTGCTATTTTTTTTTAGTAGGATATTCTGTTGTGTTAATATACAAGAATGTCATTGTACATATACCTTGGTGTGCTTTTGCAAATACATCCTTAAGCTAAATTCCCAACACTTGAAATTGCTGGAGCAAAGACTACATGCATTTTTTTCCTCTTTCTGTTAAGTAGTGGAAGGCCTTATTGAATGGAGAGTACCAGATTTTGCTCCCTGTTGGGCCTCTGAGCTGGCTATTTTAGCAAGCAGTGTTTCTTGATTTCTTTTATTTATTAACATTAAAAAAAATTTTTTTGTATGTCACACCAAAAGACCAGAAATATTGAATTTGTGTTTATCTTTTAATGGTAGGGTAAATCCAGTTTTCCCTATGAGCTGGTCAAATCTGCAGGTTGCATACATTCTAAATGTCAGGAGGTGTTGCCAAATTGCCCTATGAAAAGGTTAACCAATTTATGCTACCAGCAGCAGTCTGAGCCTATTTCCTGCATCCTTTATCAATGCCTGGTCTTATCAAACTTAATTTTTTTTTGTCAGTATAAAAGATGAAAAGTGCCTTTTTGATATTTTGGTGTGCATTTATTTCATTATGATTAAGCTTGTATGTTTTTGTATTTTGTTTTCAAATGTGTTGGCCACTTGAGTTTCTTATTCTTGTCAGGTGCCTTTGTTTATCCTTTGTCCATTTTCTGTTACCCTTAATGATTCTTTGATATATAATGAATGAGCTCCCTTTCCTTCTGATGGAATTGGTACTGTAATCTGTACTTTGGCATTTGTAAACTAGCAAAGCTAGAGAGCATTTAGCTTTCAACAACTAAGAGTAAATATTTTTTAAAGTTTATGTTAGTAGTTTTCTGTGCTACATAACATATTACCACAGATTTAG
The DNA here is from genome assembly GCF_048564905.1 of Vicugna pacos. Taxonomy (NCBI): domain Eukaryota; kingdom Metazoa; phylum Chordata; class Mammalia; order Artiodactyla; family Camelidae; genus Vicugna; species Vicugna pacos. The sequence goes on along the minus strand of NC_133010.1, from coordinate 19,118,049 downwards.
CAATTTAAAACAACACCTGTTTATTATCTCATAGTTCCTATTGATCAGACATTCAGGCAGGCACGGTTTAGCTGGGTTCTCCCCTCAGGGTGTCACAGGGCTGCATTCTTGGTGTTGACTGGGCAGCATTCCTTTCTGGAACATGGGGTCCTCTTCCCCTGGCACAGTTCAGTTCCTTGCAGCTGTGGGACAGAGGTCTCCACTTTCTGGTTGGCTGTCAGCCAGGGGCTGCTCTCAGCTCCTAGAGGCCCCTGCAGCTCCTGGTCATGTAGCCCTTTCATACAGCAGGTTGCTTCTTTAAAACCAGCAGGAGAATCTCTCCCTTCAGTCTACTGAGTCTTAGACAATGGAGTATAATCTTGGAAACACTGTACCATCACCTTTGCCAGATAACATAAGCTAATCAAGGGAGTGGCTACCCCACCCACACTCAGAGGGAGGGGATTATACAGGTGTGTACGCCGGGGTCTGGGAGCTTGGGGGCCATTTTAGGTTCTGCCTGCCACAGAGCTGTTTGGGTTCTGTCACTTTCAGCCAAATAATCAACAGTTAACTTGAATAGTAACATGTGCTAGATTTCTTAGGGAATAAATGTATAACATGTTTCCTACTTGCAAAGAGCTTATGGTATAGCAAAGAGGAAAGCATTCCAGTAGGAACTCTTATGGTCAATAAAAAAATAATTACATAATAGAACACACAGACGACAAGTGAGACCTTGGGAGAGAAATGGAGGATAGAACAAGATCATTGCCAGTCACTTTCAGGGAGGAGGTCATGATGAAGTTGGACCTCAACCTGGATTTTAAAAATAGGTTAAAAAGACAAAACAAAACATAACAAAAAAACAGTATTTAATTCAAAAAACTAGTTGCGGAATATATACAGTGTACCATCTATTTAAGTTTTTAAAGTTACACAGAATGTAACTTATATGGTTTCTTAAATAGATGCTCATGTTTGTGGATACTTACATATGTATCTTTTTAAAAAGACTAGAAAGATAATGTTCATGATCCTGATTGTCTCAGAAGAGGTGGAATGGGGAATGAAACTAGATAAAGCTATAAAGTTTAATTTTTTTTTTTTTAAAGAGGCTGAGAATGGGAGGATTGAAGTTCAGGCAATGAGACTGGACAGTGAGGAGATTAGAAGGTATATATTTGGAGGTAATAAAATACAAAGTTATATAAGCAAACCAGAAATTGGTAAGGAGAACCTTAAAACCTAGGCAGAGGGATGTGTGATTTACTGAGAAGGGAGTTGTTTAAGTAGGGGAATGACAAGATGAATTTTGTAAATTAGACTCTGTCCTAGAAACCTTCCAAGTCAGGGATCTCCTAAGTGGTGTTCTTGATAGGGCCTCTCTACTATGGTTAAAACTATTTCAGTTTATCATCTCAAAGTCCAAAGATGTCTATAACATCTTTAAATTATTAGGAATTTCTTCCTCATATAGAATAATCTGTCTCCCTGAAAATTGATTCCATCGTCATTAAGTGAAGATTATATTATGGATTGTTGAGGACTATTTGACAATTTTTTGAAAGTGTATTTTATTTAAAAAGCTAAAACCTAAGGTTTTATTAAGACCTCAAACTTGAAGCCTTAAAAAAAAGAAAACAACTAAAGCTTGACATTCTCAGAGAAAGTAGATCTACTTTCATGTCATAAAATCTTTATTTTGAAATTGTCTTGTTGCCTGGCAATTTATATTGACTTAATGTTTGTTTCTTCTGCTTAGCATGGAGGATGAAAAGGAAGATAGTAAAGTTATACCTACAGAATGTGCCATCAAGGTATTTAAAACAACCCTTAATGAGTTTAAGAATCGTGACAAATATATTAAAGATGATTTCAGGTTTAAAGATCGCTTCAGTAAACTAAATCCACGTAAGATCATCCGCATGTGGGCAGAAAAAGAAATGCACAATCTCACAAGGTAAAGACAATCAATGTGCTAGAAGCCATCTTGGGTAATTACCTTTCTGTATGAGGCCTCCTAGCCAGGCAGAAAAATCCATGCTTGCTTTTAAGTTCATTTATAGAAGATATGAAAGGTATTGAAATTCCCGTGTTTAAGGAGAGTTTCTGTAAGAAAACATTTCCATGCCTACAACTTGAATTCATACTTGTACGATGAAAAAGCCATTTTGTTTTCTCTTTCCTCAGTAAACTTTGAGGGTAATTAATCACTTTCTGCTTAAGAGATTTTGTCACATATCTAAACGCTGTCTTTTTCATCATCTTCCAATTAGGCATGTTATAAATAATGATTTCCTTTTTTGTTTCAAGAAATGTTTATTCCATCTGATATTCATTAGTTTAGTGAGGGCAGGGTTTTACTAGTCAAATTGCATTTTGTTTTCATTTATTAGACTTGTTTCTCAATTCTCTAAGCAGAATTTATCAAGGAATTTGTTTTGTCAACCAAGAAATTGAGTAATCTTTCTTATTTATAAACCTTCCCATATTTTAACTATTAAAGCTTAATTTTAGTTTACTTTTCCTAAATATGTTTCCTTTCAAAAGTAATTATCCACATTTATTCATTGCAGAAGTCTACTTAGTAGAATTTCTAATTAGAATAATTTCCTAAGAGGTCTTGCTGCCCTCCAGTCTCTTTTCTGTGTTACTAAGATGTCATCCCTGCGTTTCTTAAAAAATTTTCAGCAGCTCCCATAGTCTTCAGTGTAAAGTTCAAAGTCATTTTGTGATGTGGAGCCTGCCTTTCCCTGTAGCTTCAGCCCACACGGCCTGTCCTCCTACCCACCATCCAGCCGTGGTGATTTACACATGCTCCCCAAGGGGGCGGTGCTCTTGAGCACCTCTGTGCACTTCCACAGTAGCGTGCAGCCTTAGACCAGCATTGCCCACAGTTTTTTTGTTTTGTTTGTTTTGGTTTGGTTTTTTGTTTGTTTGGGAGTGGGGAGGGGGCTAATTAGGTTTTATGTCTTTTATTTTTAGTGGAAGTATTGGTGATTGAACTCAGGACCTTGTGCATGCTAGGCATATGCTCTACCACTGAGCTATACCTGCCCTACCCCCCCACACACACAATTTTCATCTGGCTAATTCCTGTTGCCCACTTCTTCCTTGATGCCTTGTGGTCCCACCTCTGCCAGGTACCAGCATTGCACTGTAATCATCTCACTTGTCTGTCATGTTCACCAGGCCACAGGCTCTGAGAGGATAAAGATTATCTTACTGTTTTTGCATTCCAACATTCCCCACAGTAGAACATAGTGCCAGCTCATTGCAGGCCCTCTGTAGATATTTGTTGAATAAATGAAATAGTCTCTCTTTCTGATCTTTACATCCTTAATCATTTCTTTTTGTATAGAATGCAGAGAGCTGGAATTCCTTGTCCTACAGTTGTACTGCTCAAGAAACACATTTTAGTTATGTCTTTCATTGGCCATGATCAAGTTCCAGCCCCTAAATTAAAAGAAGTAAAGCTCAGTAGTGAAGAAATGAAAGAAGCCTACTATCAAACTCTTCGTGTAAGTTGTGCCTTTCAGAGCATGCACACACCAACTTTTTAAAAATTTCTTCTAAACTGAAAAAAAAAGTCCTAAATTTAAGGTGATGTAACAAGGACAAACTGAAGTTTGTGAACAAATGTTAATATTGAAGAGTCGTCTTTATATCAATATGCGTGTGTCTTGAGTGGTTTTAGAAAAATCATAGACCAGTGAAGCAAGTGAGGCCATTAGTGATGTGGGAGCCTGAAGCTGTTGTTTACAAAACTTTATTAAATAAATTTGACATTAGTATGTTTAGCAAATACAGTGCCTCACTGGTTTGTTTGCCTTCTTGAATGTTGTAGCTCTAAAAGAGAAGGAAATACTTTTCCTGCTGGGAAATGAGAGGGAAGCAGATTTGGTCTCAATATAAGAAAGTGATGATGAAAACAAAACAAGATGGCAAGGAGTGGTTTCTCCATCTGTGCAGGTGTTAGAGATGGAAGGCACATGTCCAGAGTCCTGAGGAAGCTCTTTGTGCTTCGGACAGCAACTGAATTCAGTCTGAGGTCCTTCTAGCTTAAGAAAATGCTCTAATTTTGTTGTTATTCCTCTCTGTTGTCTTAACTGAACAATGGAGAAACATGTTTTTGTTACACAGTCTCTGCATGGAGCGCTCATGCCATGCAGCAGTTGATGTGAATATGAGCATGTCATCAAATTAATTTTTTAAGATACAGCTAGAGAGAGAATCTACCTGTCTCTGCCTCCAGTAGGAAAACACTCAGGGGAAATCCAGCCTAATCCTCTGGCTCCTCTTGGCGGTGGGGTGGCTGGGCAGAGACGAGGTGGTGATGTTCTCTTCCTGTTTGGTTCTATTAAGGCTGGGAAATGAAGCACTCATGCTGATTGCTACCACAAGGCTGGGGCTCACCGCCCATAGTGAATATATAATGCCACTTAATTTATAAGAATCTCTTTCCCACTATGTCTGGCAGGAGGAACTTCTTACCTTGGAGTTGTATACACCCCATAGAGGTCTCAGTGGGACATTTGCCCTTTTATGAAGGGTAAGCCTAGGTCCCCTGGTTAGTGACCACAGCTCTCTTACTCATATGGGAATCTAGGTCTGCCCTTTGACCTCCTGATCTCACTGCTGTCACATGGACAGGGAAGTAGAGTGTCACACACTCACCCCTTCCATTGTCTCACTGTTCTCCCGCCTGCATTGGCGGAGGGGAACGAAACACCCAGTCCTAGATTGTACAACAAAGAAGTAAGTTTTTTAACCTAATTTTGCCCATTCTGGAAAATATTGGTTGACAAAGGCATTTTAGTTGTGCAGGTAAAATAGAATTGTCCCTTCATTTCCTAAATGTCTGCCTTGCCCCCCACAGTTGATGCAGCAGCTATATAACGAGTGTGCGCTGGTGCACGCCGACCTCAGTGAGTACAACATGCTGTGGCATGCTGGGAAGGTGAGGAGCACGATTTCTTACTGTCCAGATTAAACGACTCGATGCAGATTACTGAAGGTAAAAGGATCACTGTATGCTCTGTATTTAATAGGTCTGGTTGATCGACGTCAGTCAGTCTGTAGAACCAACCCATCCTCACGGCCTGGAGTTCTTGTTCCGTGACTGTAGGAATGTCTCACAGGTAGGCTGTCAGCTAACTGTCTTTTTTATGGGATGTAACATTCAAATATTTTTCTCCCTCTGAGATAAATAAGATGACTGGATTCTTAGAAATTAAAGGAAGGGTTTAGTTACGGGTTGCTTTCAAGATTGCAGAGACAAGGATCGATTTGTCAGATTTCATTTTTTGCAAGAATTGATTGCATGCCTCACATTTGACTGTTGAATTAAATTTCCAAGGGAGTAAATTTTTATTTTGGTTCTAAATATTTAAACAGCCAAGTAGACATTTAACACATGCACAGTGCTTTAAGAGAAGCTGGCCCGTAGTAAGCCTGCATGTTTACTGCCATTGTTATTGCATTAAACAGAGATTAGTGCCCTTAGTGGTGCAGTCTGACCACTGTTTCTGTGAGGCAGAGTAAACAGATTAGGGAAGGTAAAACTCAGTAATCACAGACTTGGGGCACGTTTGTTTGCCCTTTCTAAAGGAAATGAATTGTTAGCCCCAGATCCAGATAGGAATGATCTTTCTGAATGGTAGAATAACTTCATTTTGGAAATACCTTCTGAGCCTCCTGGAAAATTTTAATTCACAGGATTTAGTGATTATTTTGAGTCTACTATTCATTCAAAGCAGTGCCAAACAGTTTTTTATATTGCACTCATATTTATAGCTATGGAAGGTACAGTATGACAGACTAAATCCAGAAGGCAGCCCGGATGTGTGTGAGAGGACAGTGAGCAGAACCTGAGTGCAGTTCGACTTGAATTGGGGCATCTGTGGCTTGAGAATTATGGAAGGATTTCACTAGTGTCTTACAAGTACACTGGTCCCTGTTTTTTCATTTCTAAGAGAACCTTGCTAATACCTCTTACTGACTTTCTTGTATTTCTTTACTAGTTTTTCCAGAAAGGAGGAGTAAAGGAAGCCCTCGGTGAACGAGAGCTCTTCAACGCCGTTTCCGGCTTAAACATCTCGGCGGATAATGAAGCTGATTTCCTCGCTGAGGTAAGCGTGGAAGGCTAGTCTTCACCGTGCTGATAGTGCGGAACTGGATAGAGTGGTAGCTAAAACCCAGAGCTAGTTTTATCCTCTCATCCCCTCAGAAACAAAATTAGAGATTTTTCTTGTCTTGAGACGTTTTTGGTCCTTCCCAGGCTTAAACCCTAGGATAAACATAATAGCAAAACACTTCTTCAAGGAGTTCACCGTTTGGCTGAGATGGACAAATAAGACATTTCCAGTATATGCCTTTTCCTCCTGTTTATGAATGAAGAAGTTGATGAGTAAACACTTCGGGTGATACAAAAAGCAGTAACACATGGTCCCTGCTTTTAACTGAATATAAAAAGTCGGCAGTGGCCATCTTTGGAAACACCCAGTCATTACAATATGGATCTACAGAACCATAAAAAACCTCTCTCCGGGGAAGACTGAACAAAAACTGAAAAGTGAAACAGCAGCTAATTATTCCCAGGAACCTTCCAAAGCAGAGAATGATTGTAGTCCGTTCCAGAAATCCCCACTGTCACTTGAATTTGTCCAAAACTGTGCTGGAGCCTAAGGCCAGAAGAGAAGTAATGAAAATGGTAAATCCAGCCTCTAGCTCAGGACACTTGCTCAGTACAGTTACTCGGCGTTACTGTTGCTGAATCAACATTGAAATTTCCTGTTTCCTGTTCCCTGAAAGATTTGTAGAGTGTATGGTCAGACATATCTGATTCTAATTGCTAGCTTGATAAAGACACTCAATATTGACCCTGACAGTGTCATAAAGTAAAAAACGTACATGTATGTTTCATACCATAATACATACATGACCCACTATGGTATGTGTCACACACTGTAAGTCTAATTCAAGGCCAGTGTCCTTAGGAATAACCTAGTTTTAAGAGAGTAAAAATACTGGTTCAATCTCAGCATGGTTTCTGTCAAGGAGGAGTTTGACAAATGGATTCAACGTATTAATTTTGTAGATAGAAGCTTTGGAGAAAATGAATGAAGACCATGTTCAGAAGAATGGAAGGAAAGCTGCTTCATTTTTGAAAGATGATGGAGGCCCGCCAGTCCTATATGATGAATAGCACTCATTCCCACTGCTTTCAGCGTTAACACAGCGGTGATTGTCAGCTGCCAGTGGCAAATGAAGTTATGGGTGACTTGAAATACCAAAACATGAGGAGTGTACAATGGTGCTTCTGTGCTTTTTCCCCCCTTGTAACCCATATGCCAGGTGTGTGGAATTTTTAGGTCGGCATTTGAGAGAATAAAATGTCACTACCTCTCATGATATGAACAGGATAATATAATTCTTAACAGCTACAGGTTATCTAGCGGAAATCAGCCTGATTTTACAGGATTTGTGGCATAAGATGTTTTGATGAGAATTTTTAACATTTCCAAATATGGGAGGAAGGGATGGATGTGTTTTCCAGGGAGGCTCTTATTACAACATACTTGCTTTTTTTCACCTCCCTGCTTTCTGTTGCATTTTTCCTCAAATATTTTATTGGCCAATATTAGCCCTTCTCAATTCTTTTTCCAGATTGTGACCATGACTCTAAAGGAAAATTTCTTCTCTTTAGTAGGTGATACAAATGGAAATTTGGTTTCAGAATGGCTGGCAGAAATAGACAAAGTACTTTTTATTGGTACATCATGAATATGAACTGAATTCTTCTTTTCCATAATCATATCCAAGGAAAGGCATCATACATTTCTGAAAAAAATAAATGTATAAGTAATTCTTAACTATCCAAATTTTTAAAATTTAACTTTCAGCTTTTCTACCTTTAGGCGAAATGGTTAGGATGTAACTCATGGTGCAGCCGCTCTGCATTTATAATGAAAATGTCAATTATCTGGAAGAAGGACAGAATAGAATATTTAACAATGTTTGACATATTTTAATGAAGTCAGTGAAACAAAGTCCAGTTTACAGTCACTCAAACTATATACTTACTGATTTTGAGACAAATAAAGCAAGCTAATTAGAAACATTAAATAATCAAATGATGAAAAAGTACGTATAAAACAAGTCAGGTCCTAAATTAACCAACTAATTCAAACTATCTGGCCTCACTTTTAATAATTTTTAGTACTGTCAGGATGCCACTTCTTAAAGCAGGCACTGTACTGGGGAGGTACTTTGGCTTTGTTAGGATTGAAGCTCATTAACTACAGCATAATCATTCCTCCTATTACTGTAGTCAGATTGGAATCACTAACGACCTAACCTTTCTGTCTAGTAATAGAAAGTAAAAATCTAACATTATTTACACTTGAAAGTTTCTCCATTAAAATTATTTTAAAATGCCAAGTATGTTCTTTCTAGAAAAATATTTATTTTTGTTTCTGTTGTATAACTTTTAATTGCATTTCAGAGAAGTGTGATTTGGGGCGGATGCTCTTGCATTTCTGAAATGTTCACCATTCTGAAACATATATTTAGATGACTGGTGATTATTGGCTTTATAGAAATTTCAAAGAACTAATTTTTAAAACTAGTAACCATTAAAATTTTTTTGTTTTGTTTTCTGACGTATTCTGTTTGATAAAGAACAGCAAACCATTGCTGTGTGGCATTCTTGGAGTGTGCTGTGAACATGCTTTTTAAGAAATTAAAAATGAAGAGATCATTTTAGAATTGGTTCTTTGTGTGGTTTCTTCTTGTTCCTTGAATTAACTTATGTCCTGGCACGAAATTACCCCTTCTGTTTAAAATTAAACAGTGCTATTTTGAGCAGGTTTTTGCCCCCTCAACTTTCCATATTTAAATTTCACTTTTAAATAATAGGTTTTTTCCCTTGGTATAGATCGGAGAGTAAATTTTTCACACAGTGGAAACAGACTATGGAAAATGTTGGTTTGCTAAATAAAGAAATTATATATATGGGAAAAAATGGAAATAAGGTTTTTTTTTGCCTCACTTTCATGGAAGTGGATATATGAATATGATTATTAATGATCAAAATAAGGAAGATTGTGGAGAGAATTTTTATTTCAACAAGATAATTTTTTCCAGTTTCCTTTTTATAAAAAAGAAATCAGTTTTTCTGCTTACAAAACTAATACAAGCATGCTCATTTAAATTTAAGTATTACAGAAATTCAGAAATGCTAAAGTAAAGGTCCTTTGTATTCCAAAAATCTTTGCATATAGTGGGGCACACATCCCTGCCAATTTTTTTCCCTCAGCAAATGTTACAGTCTCGTTTTTTAAAAAAAACTTTGAACAGAAAATGAGAGGAAGCAAGGCAGCTGCTGGTGAAATGTTGATCATGGTAAACCCCAAAGGAAGATGAGGGAGAGGAGGCCTGAAGACGTGGGAGAGGAGGCCTGAAGACGTGGGAGAGGCAGTACGTTTTTCCTGCTCATTTAGACCCTGTTCGTCGGAAGAGAGTGTCGTCTGCACCTCTGGAAATTCTGAGCAGTTTTCTAGCACTTTAGAAATTGCTAGGAAAAAGCTCATCTGATTGTATTTTCAAATCTTAGTATTTCTGTTTTTGAAGATATATATTTTTTTCTATTGGTGTTTCATAAGGACTACATAAAATGAAAGAATGATTTAAGTTTTCAAAGTTTATACTTAAGACATCAGTTTATTCATTTGGAAGCCTTTTGTTTTTATTCTTTGATTTCGTATTTGTTTCCCAATTCATAACTATAAAAAGGTTACATTTGGGAACAGCATTGCTTTTGCTATCTTAAGCTTTACAATTTTTCCCCAAATAGCTAGCTTTTTGAGGAGTTAAGACCACATATGGTAAAAAGATGAGGAAGTAGCAGATGGAAGCGGAAGGTAGGGTATTCATTACAGAGAAAACTAGTGAGCTACTACTTACAGCTCTAAACTCTTCTTTTAATCTCTAATGCCTTCTGGGATGGAAGGAACACGTAGTCAAATAGAATGCTTGATGCAAAACTGTAAAAACAGTGTCTGGATGAAGTGTCAAACAATGAGCCAAGATTTGTGAAAAATGTGGAAAACATCAAAAAGGGTTTGAACAGTTAAATCTTAAGCAAGAAGAAGAAACAAATGAGTCCATTGCTTGAAGTGTTAGTATATTGTTACTAAGTAACAAGAGAACTACTTATTTCCTATTGCATCTTTTTGAAGTTGTATTATATTTGGAAAATGGTAAAACAAACATTGGACAGAGCAGTTGAAGCCTGTTCCCTCAAATGTTTCCTCCCCCAAATCCATATGTTGAAGACTTAACCCCTGTTGTGACAATTGTATTTAGAAATGGGGTCTTTAAACTTTTTTACAGTAGCCAAGACATGGAAGCAACCTAAATGTCCATCAACAGATGAATGGATAAAGAAGATGTGTATATATATAAAATGGAATACTACTCAGCCATAGAAAGGAATGAGATAATGCCACTTGTAGCAACATGGATGGACCTAGAGATTATCATACTAAATGAAGTAAGTCAGACAAAGACAAATATCATATAACATCACTTATATGTGGAATCTAAAAAAAAGACACAAACTTATTTACAAAACAGAAAGAGGCTCACAGGCATAGAAAACAAACTTACGGCTGCCAATGGTGGGAGGATGAAGAAGGGGAAAGGTGGGATAAATTGACAGTTTGGGGTTGGCAGATACAAACTACTATGTACAGAATAGATAAACAACAAGGTCCTGCTATATAGCACAGGGAACTGTATTCAATGGCTTGTAGTAGCCTGTAATGAGGGAGAATATGAAAAAGAGTATGTATATATATATGTATAACTGAATCACTATGCTGTACACCAGAAACTAATAGAACATGGTAAGTCACCTATAATTTTTTTTAAATGGGAAAAAATAAACTGTAAGCATCTGTTAAGAATCAAAAAAAATAAATAAGGGACCAATGACACATTAATACAAACAAACAAAGAAATAAATGGGGCCTTTAAGGAGGTGTAAATGTTAAGTGAGGTGATAAGGGTGGGGCCCTAATCCAATAGGAGCCGTGTCCTCATAAGAGGAGGAGGAGACACCAGAGATCTCTCTTCACGCAAGCGCAGAGGAATGCCCGTGTGAGGACGCAGTAGAAAGCAGTCATCTGCACTCCAAAGAGAAAGGCCTCAATAGACACCAACCCTGCACTTTGATCTTGGACTTCTCTCCTCCACAACTGTGAGAAATTAATTTCTGTTTTTTATGCCACCTAGTCTGTGGTGTTTTGTCGTGGTAGCCCAAGGAGTCTAAGACGAAGCCCAGGGTAGATACAGAATGTTTTTGGTGGGTGGAGGTGGGGGAGAGCGTCCTACTCCTTTGGCTGATTTAAAAATTTTGCTTGGATGAAAAATATCCAAGATATTTGGGGAAATTTTAAAAGGGGGAAAAAGGTATATATAAAGTATATTGCACATATAGAACTATTAAAATTGTTACCACCTGAACTTGCATGAATTTCTAAAAAAAACTTTATTAAGCAGGGCTATTAAAATAGGGAAATACAACAGATAGGACTTTGGACATTAGCTCTCTCCTTCCCCCAACCCCCCATCCCATGAGCTGGAAAAATATAGACATCACAGTAGTAATTTTAAATTTGCTGCTGAGCAAAACCTACCAGCTAATCACTGTCAAACTAGATTCAGGAGACTCAGGACTTCATATCAACCCTAGTTTATTCAGTGAGCTAGGCAATGACTTGACCAATGATATAGTTTCCAGTTATCAGGTTTGTGAAATGATAGGAATCTAAGAGTGAAATATTCCAGAGTTTGTCTGACTACTCACCCGTTGAAAGACATTTGGATGGTGGTTTCTGGTTTGGGGCCATTATGAATAAAGCCACTGCTAACATTTATATGTAGGTTTTTGCATGAACATAAGAGTGAAACTGCTGTGTTATATGACAAATGCATGTTTCGCTTTGTAAGAAACTCAGACTGTACCAGTTTACACTCCCACCTGCAGTGTTTCTTTACATCTTCATCACCACTTTGTATAATCACTTTTTTTTTTATTTTAGGCATTCTCATAAGTGTGCTCTCTGTTCTGTTCCATTGATCCATATGTCTGTTTTTATGCCAGTACCACATTGTTTTGATTACTGTAGCTCTGTAGTATTGTCTGAAATCTGGGAGGGTTATTCCTCCAGCTTTGTTCTTCTTCTTTTTTTTAATTTTTTCTTTAAAAATTGTGATTTTATATATATATATAATTTACCATTTTAACCATTTCTCAACATGCAGTTCAGTGGCATTAAGTGCATTCACATTTTTATGCAACCATCACTATCATCCATCTTCAAAATTTGTTCATCTTCCCAAACTGAAACCCTGTATCCATAAAACACTCAACTCCCCATTCCCCCAACCTCTGGCAATGACCATGTTACTCTGTTTCTCTGAATTTGGATCCTTCACATAAATATTCATCAATTTGTGTCTGGCTTATTTCACTTAGTGTAATGTCTTCAAGGTTCATCCAGGTTATAGCATGTGTCAGAATTTCATTCTTTTTAAGGCTGAATAATAGTCCATTGTATGGACATTCCACATTTCGTTTACCCATTCATCTGACACTTGGGTTGTATCCATTTTTTGGCTATGCCAAATAATGCTGCTGTGAAGGTGGATGCACAAATATCTCTTTGAGTCCCTGCTTGCTTTGTGTATGTGTGTGTGTGTATACCAAAAAGTGGAATTGCTGGATCATGTAGTAATTCTGCTTAATTTTTTGAGGACTCTCCATACCATTTTCCACAGCCACTGAACCATTTTACATTCCCACCGGCAATGCACGTGTGTGCGGCTTATAGAAAGTCACCCAGCTAAATTGCGTGCACTCCACAAGAGCAGTGGTCAGTGAGTGTGTCAAGTGGCCGTGCTGAGCAGCAGTGGTGGCAGAGCCAGGCACACAGCCCCCGGAGTCTACACAGGAAGATCAAGTCATGCATAGTAGTGTCTGAAGGTGAACTCTAAATAAATTATTAAATTAAAGGGTTTTCTCATGGTTCCTCAACAATTTTTGGTTCATCTGGAACCTAGAAATGTTAACACGTGGAACAATAATTAGCAAAAAGATTCGGGTCCTTGTTTTCATTATTTTGTGAAAGCAGGAGTTCTTGTACCTTTCCTCAAGGTACTGGAGTCACCAAGGCACCCGGGCGTACTGCAGCTCTTTAGTGCAGAAAATGGTCAAGAAAGGCTCCCTGTCCCCCTGGGATCTGCAGAGTTTTCTTTTTTAAATTTTGATCTAATATAAATGTGACTGAGAACTGAGGCAGCTGCTAGGCCCAGCTACCACACAACATGTCATATTAATAAGAAAAATAAACACAAAGGCATTATTTTACCCAAACACAATTTAAAACTAATTTAATTCTAGGGCACATCTTGCTCTCGGTATTTTATTTTTTAAATACTATTAAATGTTCATAGCAATTTTAATATAAAGGCATTTCAACTTAAATAGCAGCTCTGATGAGAAAGATAATTGTTTTATGCAAAGCCTTTAATTCACAATAAAATAGTTTTGAAATGGCAATGACTTAGCAGTCTTTTCCCATTAACTATAAACTGCATCATATTACCATAAAATACTTCATATAGTGTAAGTCTACTTTCTCCTTATTTACTTTCCGTAATGTTTATGGTGTGCCTATTACATGTTCTTCCTGAAATAAACTGCCTTCTTCTTCACCTGTCCAAGCCCTTCAGCCTCTGCATCCTCCAAGTAGTCCTTTTGTTTGACCACATTGATCTTCAAAGCAGGGATAGGTCAATAACCCCTGTAGGCCTTCCTGGCTCCATTACAATATTATATTCCTTGGATTTGTGTGTGTAATGTATACTGCGTTAGGATACACTTTTTGGAGCCAGGGTAATGAATACTTTATACGTCCACGTTCTCCAAAGAACTTAAGAAAATGCTGATGGAAAGTAGGAGCTTTAGAAATATGAAAAGAAAAGTTCATATTCAGGTTTGACTTACGCAACGAAATAACTTGTGGCCCCCATTTGCTTATCTGTGAACAGGTGACAATCTGGTTGCAAAATGATCACTTGAGGAGGGTTTACTAAAAATAACAGACCCCCAAGCAAGGGGGCAGGAATAGGACCTGGGAATCTGAATTTTAAGAAACAGCCCACCTAATCCTGAAATGCCATTTTAAAAAGCCCATTGTTAGTTGCTAACCTAATATCCATTTCTACCTTCTTTCCCACTAAAAACTCCAATTTTCTACAGTGCATAATGTGCCTAGTGACAAGCTACATTCCCTAGACACTGTCGTAGCTAGTGTACACTCATAGCATGCTCATCTCCCCCACTTTTATAGTGCAGACTCATTAGACATAATTTTGACCAATTAGATGTAAGCAGAGGTCGGGAAAGCTCTTAAAATCAAATGCAGCCAGCAGGAGCCTTTTTCCTTTCACCCTTCCCCTTTTTCCTTTCACCTTTCCCCTTTTTCCTGCCTGGGGACTGCAGACCCCATATTAGAAGTAAGCTGTCAGGTGATGAGTGTGAGGATGAAAGCCACACATGGAGGATGGATGACCAAGTGGAGAGAAAGAAGGGCTATGGATCTCTGAAGCATCATGGAACCTCAGTCCCAGTCCTGGGTGGCTTACTTCCATATTTCTTGTTCCCTGAGAAAAATTAAAGCCCTATTTAAGCTTTATTGTACTTTGGGTTTCCTGTTACTCGCAGCCAAATGCAATTTTAACTGACACAAAAGCTGGACAATAAAAACATCGAAGAAATGAGAGGGCTGTATGTAGAACATCTGCAAGAACACTGTAGAATCCATTCACAAATGTATAATTAACAAAAACTTGGAAGAGCTGAAAGATATGACACATAGTTTCTTCTGTCAACAAAAACAACAACAAAAAAGAAAAGCAATGAAAAACTCCAGAAAAACAAAAAACTATATAACAAAGTCATCTTTTAGCTGAAGCAGACAAAAATATGCCATGATTTTTGGTGGAGAATTTTGACCTTGATATTTGGGACATCCTTTTTTTCAAGTGGTCAAGTTTAGTGACCAAAAATCTCATTTCCTTTCCTATGGACTCAATCATTCCACAAGGTTCTATACTGAATGTTCATAATATTGTTTAAAATAATCATAGTATTGTAAACACTGTTACTTTTTAAAATTTAGACAAGGCACTGAATTTGTATTTATAGACTGTAAATGCCCTAAACGTTGACAATGTATGTTTGGAGTAGGGGAGAGGAAGGAGAGAAGGGGCTTGGTTTAGACATGCTGATCTCCCCCACTGATACAGTGTGGAGTCACTAAAACTTCCTGATGTTGATGGATCAAGAATGGAGGTCTAGGTATATTATATAATGTTATGCAAGTTAATACTAGAACTAAAAATAATATAAATAACAAAAATTGAGAAGCATTGGGGAAAGGAATGTGAGAGGCAGACCAATGTGCTGAATTCCTCATCTTTCTCAGAGCAGAAAGTAACATTTCCTTCAGGAAGCTGATAAAACAAGGTAAGTATACGAGAGTTACGGTGTTATCATCAGAATTAAAAAGAGAATCTGGTAAGAGTGGCTTCCTCTGGGTTGTGGCCTTGAGGATTGCTGGAGAAGAGGAATAAGACAGGAGTGTTTTTTGGTTTTTTTTTTTTTACTTGATGTCTTCCATACTGTTGAGTTATTTTAACCCCCATGCATGCATTTCTTTCATAATTACAACAAGCATGTTTGGTTTATTTTTAAAGCTCTTGACAACCAACTAGCTTGTGGAGCCATTGAACTAGACAGTCTTGGGAAATGTCTTTGAGCGTAAACACTCCTGTGAGCTTTTACTCTGGTAGAGCTGCCGCAGGGGTGGGCAAGATGTTTACTGTCCTCCCATGGGTTTCAATGTAAAAACAAGGTTTTAGAAAATTTTTGCCCAAATTTTATCTTCTGAAACAACTAAACACAGTTAAAAGAACAATGTTTTGAAATTATTTAATGAATCATTTAAAACTGCAACTTTTTAGGGGGAGGGTCTAGTTCAGTGCTAGAGCACATACTTAGCATGCACGAGGTCCTGGGTTCAATCCCCAGTACCTCAATTACATAAACAGACAAACAAACCTAATTACCTCCCCCTCAACAAACATTTTTTTAAAAGCAACTTTTTATTCCCTATAAAATTGGATTTTAAATATTAGATTATTCTGATTTGTATAATGAACTTTTATTTTTCTCTGAAAATCAAATCAAGAGCAGAGAACAAGTTTGGCAGCAATCAAAAGACACAAACACAGGGAGCGCTTTGCATCAGTTCTTCAATTTAATCTTTAAAGAAACAGCAGAAAATGAACTGTTACATAAATAACTAAAGGAGGAAGAAAACACTACTAAGTAACAGAGGGAATTCACAGAACCTTCTGATAACAAGTAATTGTCAGGCCGGGGGGATACAACACAAAGATAATTCTCACCTAATTCTAATTCTGGGCTGTCATTTATAACGATTTCCAAGGTGATATCAGGCACTTACAAATTTGAGTCCTGGTAACACCTGGAACCTCAAAATTCCAGAAATGTCTGTTGGTCCGTTTTTAGAGACTACTATCAGAGTGTTGATGTTTCCCAATGGAAGTTTGTTTTTTTTTTAAATTCGGGAAGAATAGGGAATCCTATATGGGCATGGGGCAAATATTCAAATTATCTTTTTTTTTAACATTTTTTATTGATTTATAATCACTTTACAATGTTGTGTCAAATTCCAGTGTTCAGCACAATTTTTCAGTCATTCATGGACATATACACACTCATTGTCACATTTTTTTCTCTGTGAGTTATCATAACATTTTGTGTATATTTCCCTGTGCTATACAGTGTAATCTTGTTTATCTATTCTACAGTTTTGAAATCCCAGTCTATCCCTTCCCACCCTCCACCCCAAATTATCTTTAATGCTGAACCATACAGAAAAAAAATAAATTTGTGACTGAAAGAGCTGAAGAGGCACAGACTTGGTTTGCCCAAGGCAGCTCTGGATCTCCTGGATTCTCCCTGCCTGCAGCAGCTGCCCAGGTGCTCAGCACTTCTCAGGCCACAGTCACTGTCAAGCTCACGGTGTTCTGGGCCTCTTGCCCACGTCTATTATTATTATTATTATTATTATTATTATTATTATTATCATCATTATCATCATCATCATCATTATTATCATTATTATTAATTTAGTTTTTACTAGAAAAGGGAGAGGAGTGCCCTCATCTTCCACCTGTAAACCTCCCAGCTTCCTTTTTCCCCTCAGTTACAGAAAAGACCAATCCCTCCATGTGTCCTCTGGGTCCCACCCCATGTCCGCTCACTTAGATATCTCCTCTCCTCTGTAGGGCACCACACCAGACTTGCATGGTTCTTACATGAAGTTATGTTGGAGCAGCCTTGCTCCTGCTTTCATTTAAAAAACCTAACTCATTCCTACATCCTTCCACCCTCAGTCACCACCATCTCTATCCCTCTACCCTCTGAGACAAGAGTCTCCTGAACAGTCACTATGGATTTTTCGCTGGCTATCACCCCTTTCTCACTTCGCATCCTCACTTCTGCCTCCCACCCCTGCAGCGATGGTCTTCCCACGGAAACACCTGTGTCTTCCTGGGAAAAAACGGAGGACACTTTTCAGTGACCTCCTTGGCTGACATCTCAGCAGCCTCTGTCAAAGCGACTGCACTCCCTTCCTGAAACAGTCTCTACTCCGCTCCAGAGACAACCCCCTTCCTGGTTTTCTGTCTACTTCTGTGGCAGGCTCTGCTCCGTCTCCATTACCTGTTACTGGCCTCTAAAGGTTAGTCATGTGTGTGTGTGTGTGTATGTGTGTGTGTGTGTGTGTGTTTCTTTATGACTCTGTCTTAGGTGATCTCATCCAATCCCATGGCTTCAAATAACATCTATATCGCAATCTCCCAACTTCTATCTCCAGTTTCGTCACTCTTCTGATGAGCTTCAGACCTATATATACATCTATCTAGCTGTCATTTCTCCTGGGTGTCACATGTCCCAAACCCAGCTCTTGATTTCCAGCCTCCCCAACCCCGTTCACTGCCAAACTTTTCAAGCCTCTATAAGAGAATGGTGCCAAAATCATCTGGTTGTTGAGAATGGACCCCTAGGGGTTATCCGTGATCCTCCCTTTCCTCCTCCCGTCTCTCTCTTCTTTCCCTTGAATAAGGAAAGTCCTCCACCTACCTGCCCCCCTCAGATATCAAAGGTGGCAAATAAGACTTTCTGGCCTGCAATGTAAACTAGTTTTTTCCCCATTACATGCTCACAGCATCCATGTGCTGAAAACAGCACTGTTCTCTCAGAGGCAGACTGAAGAAGCCCTCCCGAGAGAAAGGATGAGCTTTCCCTAGACCTGGGGACAGCCCTGCCAACCCGAGCAAGAGGCCCTGCGCAAACCTCCCGGGACAGAGTGGGAGCCAGGCCTGCACACGCCGGGGAGGACGCGGCGGGAATCCGCCGCACTGATGCCCACACTCGGCACTTCATGGCCTGCCGCATCACGCAGCCCTCCGCCGGGTGCGCGGCCCTGGGACCCTGCCCTGCCAGAAAAGGGAGGAGCCTCCGGTGCAGAGCGGGGCGTGGCCTCGGCCGGTGGGCCCCACCGCGGCGGGCGGGCCAGGCGTGGCCCGTTTAAGCGCGGAGAGCAGCGGGTCACGTGCGGAAGGGCTGGGGGCGTGGCACCAGGAAGCGGCCTCCGCGTCCGCGAGATCGCCGCCGCCGCCGCCGCCGCCGCCGCCGCCGCACGGCCGGACTATCCGCGCCCGGCGCCGCTCGCCCCGCTCCACACTGGCGGCCGCCCCTGGGCCTCCCGCTGCCGCCGCCGCCGCCGCCGCGGCGCCAGCTATGGGCGAGGAGGACTACTACCTGGAGCTGTGCGAGCGGCCGGTGCACTTCGAGAAGGCGAACCCGGTCAACTGCGTCTTCTTCGATGAGGCCAACAAGCAGGTCCGGGCTGGCCTGCGTCCTCCTCCCCCGCGCGGCCCGGCGCGCCCAGCCCGGCACTCCCGGGTGTCCCGCGCCCCGGGGCCAGGAGCCGGGGGACCAGGCCTGGGCCTCCCCTGCGGTGCACACGCGGGGCCCACGCCGGCCCCTTCCTGTGCGGTGGCCCAGGGACCAGGCTCCGGGCAAGGGCTTTCTACCCCGAAGTGACAGCTGGGGCGGACCCCAGCCCGCGCACCGACCCTGCGCCTCTTGGCCGGGGTGCACAGCTGTTAGCACGCCGGTCTTTCCCCGGCGCCTTTTGTTGTCTGTATTTGTCATCAGTTACCCTTGCAGTCAAGGGTTTAAACACCGAGGTTTTCATTATTCTCGGAATATTGTAAAAGGGGTGGGGGAGAAGCAGCGTGGCGGAGTAGCAGGGTGTGCGTAACTGGATCAGCGGCGCCTTTGCCGAAACGGTTTAAAACTTGGAGCCTCCGGGACCTGACCCGGTCTTGCCCAGCGGGTAGCGCTTGGAACGGTAGCATTTTTTGGTCTCTACCCTCTTGTTTCTTAAAATTCACGCGGACACCAAGCATCTGCAGAGTAATATGTGCCACGTTAGTTTAGATAAACCAAGGGTGGGTGGGGTGTTACAAAAATCTTCATTGCAGGTTGGACTATGTGCCCAGAGCTTTTCAAAGTTGCTGCTTTCCCCTCGCAGGTGTTTGCTGTTCGATCTGGCGGAGCTACTGGGGTGGTCGTTAAAGGCCCAGATGACAGGAATCCCATCTCATTTAGGTAACTATTGCCGTTTTCAGAACACTTCACTATGTAGACAAAATGGTGTTTTTTAGTTTCTCATTCAGAAGAATGTCTTAAATGTCTTCTAAGTGTGTTGGAGGGCGGGGCGGGTAACATCCCTGTCTGGAGGAAGAGGTGTTGTCTTGGTGGCACCGTCTACTATTTCCTTTAAGAGTGAATACGTGGAGTTCCCTGTGGTTTTAGGATCCAAATACTCCAAAGTAGGGCACCTACTTCCTGGTACTTGAAATGAGCTCGTGCGTTGACGTGCCTATTTACGGTTTCTTGACAGAGGAGGGCCTTCATTTCCTCATTTGGCCCA